>NC_062559.1:6034025-6343111 GCF_016906955.1 Phacochoerus africanus | reverse complement strand
GGAAGGTAAGGAGGTGACCCCAGAACCAAAGAAAGACCGGGGCTGGGCTCTGAGGACTAAAACGCTGCCACATCATCAGTAAAGAAAGGATGTCACAGCCCTCAGCGATGCCAGCCCCTCCAATGCCGAGGAAGGAAGGAAAGCAGGCATAGCTGCCACCAGCAGCCGGCCGTCTGCGTCACTCCCGACACGGGTGAGGCTTCCGGATGCAGAAACACAGGAGAATGCCAGGATCCCTGTGAGAATGGCAGGCGTTTCTCGTTGCCAACCCGTCTTCCCAAATCAGAAAAGAAACCCATGTGGGTGCCTTCATTAGCCTAGAGGGTTCAGCAGGTGACTTTGCTGGTGGGGCACCTGTGGGGATGTGCCATTCCTGAGGTTTTCTGGAAAAAAAACCCTCTCTCCAGACTTGCTCACATGATCACTGATGTGCTGTGACTTTCTGAAAACAAAACATCAGGAGTTAGCAGTGGAAAAGCTGGGAGCTGGGATATCTAGCCTCCTAGCCACCTACACAGAATCCATCCTGTCCCTACAACATCCTCACCCCCAAGGCCATCGCTTCTGCCCCTTTGAGTAAGGCAGGCAGCCCAGAACAAAAAGGACACAATCTTGGGAGTTCCCGTCGCGGCTCAGAAGGTTAAAAACCCAACGTTGTCTCCGTGAGGATAAATGTTCGATCCATGACATTGCTCAGTAGGTTAAGGATCCAGATCTGGCATGGCTGTGGCTCTGGCATAGGCTGGCAGCTGCAGCTCTGATTCAACTCCCAACCTGGGAACTTCCATATGCCGCACCTGCACCATAATAAGAAAAAAAGAAAAAAAAAAAGACTCAATCTTTGCCCAAGTGTTATCCGTAATTGTCACCAATCATTAACCCCAAGAAGGGAGGAGCCAAATCTCAGAAATCAAGGTCACAAACAGGACGGACCAGCAGCCACCCAGAGACTGCCGTGATCTAAAAAGAGCAGGAAGTAAGGCCGCAGAGCCTGAATTCCAGAATTCCACACCTCATGTCCCTTGACCCCCATCAACCCTGGCTTCGTAAAGCCTTTGTGCCTGAGGGGCCATAGGTCTTCCCTTTTTTTTTTTTTCTTTTGCTTTATAGGGCTTCACCCACGGCATATGGAAGTTCCCAGACTAGGGATCGAATCGGAGCTCTAACTGCTGGCCTATACCACAGCCACAGCAGTGCAGGATCCGAGCCGGGTCTGTGACCTACACCACAGCTCACAGCAACTCGGGATCAGGAGCTCTACAATTCACCCAGAAAGTAAAATAAATGGATTGTAGTATATTAACAGGTAAGTGCAACCTTCACCACTGTCAATTTTAGAACCTTGTTACTACTTCAAAAAAAACCCCACATCCATTAGCTATCACTGCCTACCCAACCTCCCTTCTCCAGCCCAAAACAACCACTAATCTACTTTTTGTCTCTATAGATTTGCCTATTCTGGACACAATTTAAATGGAATCGTATAATATGTGGTCTTTTTGTGTGTGTGTCTTTTTAGGGCTGCACCTTCAGCATTTGGAGGTTCCCAGGCTAGGGGTCCAACTGGAGCTATAGCTGATGGCCTACGACACAGCCACAGAAATGCGGGATCCAAGCCACATCTGCAACCTACACCACAGTTCATGGCAATGCCAGATCCTCAACCCACTGAGCGAGGCCAGGGATTGAACCTGAGTCCTCATGGATGCTAGTCAGATTCATTTCCACTGAGACACGATGGGAACTCTGATACGTGGTCTTTTTTAACTGACTTCTTTCATTTCACATGTTTTTGAAGTTCATTCTTATGGGGGCAGGTTCCAAGGCTTCATTCTTTTTTAATGCCAAATAGCATTCCGCTGTGTTTTGTTTATCCATTCATCAAATGGTGAGCATTTGTGCTACTTCCACCTTGTGGTTATTACAAATAGCGCTTCTACGAACATTCATGTACAAGTTGCTGCGTGGACAGGTTTTCATTTCTCATAAGCATTTGCCTAGAAGAGGAATTGCTGGTTATATGGTAACTGCCTAGCTGTTTTCCAAAGTGGCTGCGCAATTTCATTCCCATCAGCTACGTAGACGGTTCTGATTTCTCCACATCCTCATCCACGCTTCTTATCTGACTTTTTGATTTCTGAAATTGCGAACAAGTATCCGATTGACTAATTGTTTTCTTCTCCCTTCATCTAGCTGCCAATAAACACTGAAGTGACTTCCAGTGCAACTAGCAGGAAGGTAATAAGTCCTATAATAACAAAAGAATAAGCGATCGGCCCTTGGTGACTCAGTGGTTTAAGAACCCAGCTAGTATCCTTGAGGATGTGGGTTTGATCCATGGCCTCGCTCAGTGGGTTAAGGATCTGGCGTTGCCGTGAGCTTCGGTGTAGGTCACTGATGCAGCTCAGATATGGGGTTGCTGGGGCTGTGGCGTAGGCCGGCAGATGTGGCTCTGATTTGACCCTTGGCCTTCCACATGCAGCAGTGTACGGCCCTAAAATAAAAAAGGAAAAAAAAAAGAAGGTCATTGTAGCCTTGATTAGCTAAAAATGAAATCATACTGGAGGAGGTTGCACCCTTGATCCAATGGCTAACAGAGACACCGACAACAGGGGAGGAGGCCACGTGACCACAGGAGCACGGACTGGAGCCCACTCCTAGCCTGGGCACTTCCATATACCACGGGTACAGCACTAAAAAAAAAGAAAAAAAAAAGCCCGGGGGAAAAATGTAATTGTAATGTATACATGTAAGGATAACCTGACCCCCTTGCTGTACAGTGGGAAAAAAAAAAAAAAGCCTTGGTGATGAAGGAGTTCCCACCATGGTACAGTGGGTTAAGAATCTGACTGCAGCATCTTGGGTCACTGCAGAGGTGTGGGTTCGATTTCCAGCCCAGCACCATGGGTGAAAGGAACCAGCATCTCGGGTCAGAGCTGTGGCTTAGGTTCAGTCCCTGGCCTAGGAACTTCTATGTGCCATGGGTGCAGCCATAAAAAGGAAAAAAAAAAAAAAAGACTTGGCGATCAAGAGAAAATTGCCTCTTGGTTCTTCCGAGCCCCACACTCTTCCTGATGTTCTTGCCCTCCGACCAGGACCCCCCTACCCCGGCCTATGCTTGCCTTTGCCATCTAAGCCACTTTTGTACCATTTCCCCTCCTGGCACAGGGACCTGCCCCACCCACCCGCCCCCATGTCCCTCTCCCTTTTGCCTTCTCTGGGCCATGGCCTCAGCCATCCGCATAGACTTTCTCCCCAGCCAGCTGCTCCCTCCTTCCTGAACCCTGCCAGGGCATCAAGATGGCCAATAAGACTTCTTCCTGAGTCTCAACGCAGTGGCTTCTCTCTCCCAAACTATTCTGTCACTGGTTCTCCGTGGGTCGAATTCTGATTTCGACGTGGGTGTCAGCCTCTACCAGCCTCTGCCTTTGTCCATATATCTGCTTCGGGTGTGACCCCTCGCTAGCAAATGTCCCCCAGTCCTTATCTCTGGCCTCGGAAACTCAGCACCTACTTAAACAGACCATGGCCCAGCACAGCTTGTAACAGAGCGTCCACAGACGGCTCCTGTGGGAGGTCCCGCCGCAGCAGGAGGAACTACAGATCTAGACATATGTGCTGTTGGGAGAACTTGAAATGACCCCTGACCCTGACTGCAGAAGTGGCGATGGATTGGGGAGTTTCCAAATGTGGGTGCTTGGGGTAACAGGAACCCTCCAGCTGCAGTAGGCAGGGCTCTCTGCATGTCCTTGTGCCCCTGCCCCTGCCCCTGCCCACTGCAGGTCACTGCCTTGGTCAGCACATACCTTACCCTGTTCCTCCCTCCAGGGCAGAGTCCAACAGAGCCATAAAGCTCAAGAAGGAGTCCGAGGCAAAGGCTGGCAGCAGAAGTGAGCCCAGAGCAGAGCACACAGGTATGTTCTGATGGGACATTTGGGGAAAGCCAAGCAGGGGCTGCCTGGGAAGTGGGGGGAAGCCAGGCAAATGGACATGGGGTGAGGGATCAGGGGACACAAAGCCACAGAGGGAGGAGGCTAGAAAGTGAGGGGCAGAAGGCGTCACGCCAGGGCACAGACTGGCCAGGGGCAAGGTGGGGAAGGGGCAGCGAGGAGGTGGCTGCAGTTTTCTGGGTGCCGGAGATGAGCAGGGGGAGGAGAATGTGGGTTTCACATCTCCCAGCATGGAGGCCTCGCTGGCTGCCCAGTTCCCCCTTCTCCCTTGGCTTCACTGCCATTGTTCATCTCACTCACGGCTCTCTGAGACCCTGAGGATTGTACTGGGAAAGGTAAAGATTAAAGGAAGAGCCAGGTTCAAGTTAAAGGACTGCAAGGCTCTTTCACATGTCCCTTCTTGGCCGAGCAGAGAGCAATTTGGGGACAAGTGGTGTCAGTGAAATTTCAATTAACTATCAGCTTAACAAGAAAAAAAGGCAATTTTTTTTTTTTTTTTTTGGCCACATCTGCATGGGCATGCAGAGGGTCCCAGGCCAGGGATGGAAGCCACACCACAGCAGTGACAATGATGATTCTTATCTGCTAGGTCACCAGGGAACTCCAAAAAAGGGAACTTTATTCAAGGTAAACTGAGGATTATAACCCAGGAAGCAGATTTTCAGAAAGCTCCTAGAACTGTTCAGCTAGTTAGATGTCAAAGGAAGCCATATACATTTTTTCTTACGGCCGCACCCACGGTATATGGAAGTTCCTGGGCCAGGGATTGAATCCAAGCCAAAGTTTCAATCCAAGCTGCAGCTGCGGCAACTCTGGACACTAACCACTGACCTGGGCTAGAGATCAAACCTGAGCCTCTGCAGCGACCCAAGCCACTGAATCAGATTCTTAGTCCATTGTGCCACAGCAGCAACTCCAGCAATGCAACTTTTTAAAAGAATAGTGTTCTTGGAGTTCCCATTATGGCACAGCAGACGCAAATCCAACTAGGAATCATGAGCTGGCGCGTTTGATCCCTGACCTCGCTCAGTGGGTTAAGGATCCGGCATTGCCATGAGCTGTGGGGTAGGTCTCAGACGTGGCTTGGGTCTGGCGTTGCTGTGGCTGTGGAGTAGGCCGGCAGCTACAGCTCTTATTCGACCCCCAGCCTTGGAACCTCCATATGCCACAGGTGCAGCCCTAAAAAGCAAAAAAAAAAAAAAAGAATAGTGTTCTTTCCCAGTTCTGTAGGTGGTCAGGGTGACTTGCTTCTCACTTTGTACCTGCTTACCTGGACTATGTGTCCTTGGCAAACTTTACACAAAATATCAATATATCATTTTGATGTATGATCTTCTTGTCTCAAAAATGTATATGACCAGAGTTCCCACTCCTACGGGCACAGAGGGTTAAGAACCCAGTTGCAGTGGCTCAAGTCTCCGCAGGGGTGCGGCTTCAATCCCTGGCCTGGCACGGTGATCTGGTGTTGGTGCAGTTGTGGCACAGGTCGAAGCTGCAACTCAGATTCAATCCCTGGCCCGGGAACTTCCATAGACTGCAGGTGTGGTCATAAAAAGAAAAAGTTACATTGCTAGCATCAGAAGAAAGAAAAAAAATTGATCCTTACAGCCCGCAGGCACTCCCATCCATCTGGTTAATGTGTAAAACAGATTCACACTGCACAGTGGGGAAGGGGGGTGGAAGAAGCCCGAAGAAACACACAGAGAGAATTTTATGTCTAATTTTTTCTTATCCTGCCTTAAAATATAAATTTCATTTCATCATTTTCCCTCCTGTGATCTTTAATCTTTTGATAGAAAGCATTAGGTGATCCAATATTGGTGGCATCGTGACACCGGAGTGGTTGCTTATCTGCCCTGGATCCATCGTGCCCCTCAATGCTGAGTCTTAACTGCCCAATTCTTTCTTGCCTTCTAAGAGGTTAGTTAGTAGAATGCTTGGCAAGGACCGATAGTCAATTCCAGGCTGTCCAACAGAACCTGTGCCAATTTGACTCTGTATGTACACTGTATACACCCACTGTCTTATATAGAACTATAATGGGAGCATAAAAGCCAGTCGCTTACAAGCGTCTTCATAAAAGCATCAGAGTGAGACAATGACGGTCCCTAAAGGACAGACTTAAGCATTGTTCAAGGCCAGATTACAGCAAAATTGTCAGGGAAATGTGGCTATTTCTGTGCCATACAACATTTTAAGATAATACCTAGAAGGATGGCTGACACACCAGGACATCTGAAATTTTAGGAACTGCACGTAATTTCTAGACCTGTTATACTAATATCATTTACCGATAAAACATAGCTTAAGAAGACTTACTATTACTCATTTGACCATGCTTCCCATGTAATTCCATATCCCACACCCACCTCCTCCCTTTCATCTTTCTGTGAGATGATCAGGGGTCCGCCAAAGCATTCCGAAGTTAACCAGAGGTCCAAAGAACTTCATTTAGAATTTCATTCAGGAAAGTTTGTCCAAAGGTTCACACATCAAAAGGACATACAGATATGTTACATAAAATTCACCAAGGATACACAGTGAGTGTGGGTTCAATCGTATAAAGAGGAGACAGGCACATGACCCCCTACGGAGCTGGGAAAGAACACTATTCTTTTTGGAGGTTATGCTAGGGTCAGAAGAAAGAAAAACATTTGACCTTTATGATCCAGTAGGCACCCCCATCTCTAGGAGCCCTGGTTAATGTGCAAGACAGATGCCCATGGTACATCGTGGCCGCGGTGGTGGGGGGCGGGGGTGGCCCAAATAAACAGGGTTAGGGTTAGGGTTAGAACTCTATATGCTGAGGGGCAGCCAAAAAAAAAAAAAAAGAAGAAAAAAATTTTCATTTTCCTTTTGTCTTTTTAGGGCCGTGCCCAAGGCATATGGAAGTTCACAGGCTGGGGGGTCAAATTGGAGCTGTAGCTGCCAGCCTACAGCACAGCTCACGGCAGTGCCTGATCTTTAAGCCACTGAGTAAGGCCAGGGATCAAACCCGTGTCCTCATGGATAACAGTTGTATTCGTTACCACTGGGTCGTAACAGGAACTCTGGAAAAAAAAAAAAAATTTAATAAAAATAAATTTAAAAAGAGGTTTACAGACCAGGGAGGAGAGAGCAGAATTAAAATCGATGCAGAGTTCCTGTTATGACTCAGTAGTAATGAACCCTACTAGTATCCATGAGGACCAGGGTTCAATCCCTGGCCTTGCTCAGTGGGTTAAGGATCCGGCGTTGCTGTGCGCTGTGGTGTAGGTCACAGATGAGGCCCAGCTCCTGCAAAGGCCAGCAGCTGTAGCTCTGATGCGACCTTTATCCTGGGAACCTCCGTGGGCCACAGGTACGGGCCTAAAAAGCAAAAAAAAAAAAAAGTTATTGATGGAAAGCTTGCCCAAAGCGGCATTGGGACCTGCGTGCGCTCCCCACTGTCCCTGGGGGCTGCCTCGGGCTAAGTGGGGCAAGCCAGGGAGTGAGTCTGCAAGACACCACAAGCCTGGGGATGTCTCGTCCCAGACTCGGCCTGGTGGAAACCCATTTCCTCCCACAAAACTATTAAGTGCCTCTCCTCTGCTGCGTTCCAGAGCCATGGGGCGGGGGACCCTGGCCCTCGGCTGGGCCGGAGCTGCTCTCCTGCTGCTGCAGATGTTGGCCGCAGCAGAGCGCTCCCCACAGACCCCAGGCGGCAAGGCCGGGGTGTTTGCGGACCTGAGCGCTCAAGAGCTGAAGGCCGTGCACAGCTTCCTCTGGTCCCAGAAGGAGCTGAAGCTGGAGCCGTCGGGAACACTGACCATGGCCAAGAACTCCGTGTTCCTCATTGAGATGCTGCTCCCCAAGAAGCAGCACGTGCTGAAATTTCTGGATAAAGGCCACAGGCGTCCCGTGCGGGAAGCTCGGGCCGTCATCTTCTTCGGAGCCCAGGAGCAGCCCAACGTCACCGAGTTTGCGGTGGGGCCGCTGCCAACGCCCCGTTACATGCGAGACCTGCCCCCGAGGCCTGGGCACCAGGTCTCCTGGGCCTCCAGGCCCATCTCTAAGGCAGAGTATGCCCTCCTGAGCCACAAGCTGCAGGAGGCCACCCAACCCCTGCGCCAGTTTTTCCGTCGCACCACGGGCTTCTCCTTCGGAGACTGCCACGAGCAGTGCCTGACCTTCACCGACGTGGCGCCCCGCGGCTTGGCCTCTGGCCAGCGCCGCACCTGGTTCATCTTGCAGCGCCAGATGCCAGGCTACTTCTTGCACCCCACGGGGCTGGAACTCCTGGTGGATCATGGAAGCACGAACGCCCAAGACTGGACGGTGGAGCAGGTCTGGTACAACGGGAAATTCTACCGCAGCCCCGAAGAGCTGGCACAGAAGTATAACGATGGAGAGGTGGATGTGGTGATCCTGGAGGACCCCCTTGCCAAGGGCAAGGATGGAGAGAGCCCGCCAGAGCCAGCCCTCTTCTCTTTCTACCAGCCACGTGGGGACTTTGCCGTCACCATGCACGGCCCCCACGTGGTCCAGCCCCAGGGCCCCCGCTACAGCCTGGAGGGCAACAGGGTGATGTACGGGGGCTGGAGCTTTGCCTTTCGCCTGCGCTCCTCCTCTGGGCTGCAGATCCTGGACGTGCACTTCGGGGGTGAGCGCATAGCCTACGAGGTGAGCGTGCAGGAGGCCGTGGCGCTGTACGGAGGGCACACCCCTGCAGGCATGCAGACCAAGTACATAGACGTGGGCTGGGGCCTGGGCAGCGTCACACATGAGCTGGCCCCTGACATCGACTGCCCAGAGACAGCCACCTTCCTAGACGCCTTCCATCACTACGACGCAGACGGCCCCGTCCTCTACCCCCGGGCCCTCTGTCTCTTTGAGATGCCCACAGGGGTGCCCCTCCGGCGGCACTTCAACTCCAATTTTAGCGGCGGCTTCAATTTCTACGCGGGGCTCAAGGGCCAGGTGCTGGTGCTGCGGACAACGTCAACGGTCTACAATTACGACTACATCTGGGACTTCATCTTCTACCCCAACGGGGTGATGGAGGCGAAGATGCACGCCACCGGCTACGTCCACGCCACCTTCTACACCCCTGAGGGCCTGCGCTATGGGACACGCCTGCACACACACTTGATCGGCAACATGCACACGCACCTGGTGAATTACCGTGTCGACCTGGACGTGGCAGGTAGGACTGGGGCTTGGAACCACCCTCCTGGCCAAACATCCGCCTCCCAGCGACACAGCTCACGCTCCTGGGAGATGGCGCTAAAACGCCCCCAGAAGCACATGATCACGAGAGTTTGCCCAGCCTGCCTGCGTGAAACCTGCGGTGCCAGAAAAGCGTGCGCAGGGCAGGGGAGGGGGGACGCCTAGGATTGTAAGAAATGGTGCTGCCTAGCACTTCAAGGGGCTGCGGTGTCCTCAGGAGTACTCCTTGTGTCTCTTGAATTAGCGGTGTCACCTTAAAGGATGGCTAGGGTTTGGGAGTTCCCACTGTGGCTCAGCAATAACGAACCCAACTAGTATCCATGAGGAGGGGGGTTCAATCCCAGGCCTCGCTCAGTGGGTGAAGGATCCAGCGTTGCTGTGGCTGTGGGGACGGCTGGTAGCTGCAGCTCCAGTTGGACCCCTAAGCTGGGAACTTCCATATGCTGCAGGTTTTTTGTGGGTTTTTTTTTTTTTTTTTAAAGGCATGGGTTTGGCCTGACATCCAATCACGTGTAGAATAGGCTCCAGGACCAGAGGGGTGGCTTCTCCTCAGAGCCTGAGAGGCACGGTCGAATCACAGCTGTCTGAGCTGTCTTCCCCCCGCTCTGGCTCAGCACGTATCCCCTGCATCCTCTTCACTCCCAGGGTTTGCTGTTGGATGTGGGCTGGGACGGAGGTCCCGCTGCGGAATGAGGAGGTTTCAGGTCAGGATGCTTGATTCTCTGTCTTCCCTGTGCACCTGCAGGCACCACGAATAGCTTCCAGACCCTGCAGATGGAGCTAGAAAACATCACCAACCCCTGGAGCCCGAGACACCGCCTGGTGCAGCCCACGCTCAAGCAGACCAGGTACTCCCGTGAGCGCCAGGCAGCCTTCCGCTTCGGACAGCCTCTGCCCAAGTACCTGCTCATTACCAGCCCCAAGGAGAACCCGTGGGGCCACACGCGCAGCTACCGCCTGCAGCTCCACTCCATGGCCGACCAAGTGCTGCCCCCGGGCTGGCAGGAGGAGCGGGCTGTCACCTGGGCCAGGTAAGAGGCCCAAGAGGCCGAGAGGGCTCCTCTCCATGTCCCCGTGTTTCCCTGTGTCTGTGTGTGTCTGGGTTTCTGTCCATGACATTCTGAGTCTACGTGGTGGTGTATCTGGGCATGTGTGCACATGTGTGCACACACGTGTTTCCTGGACGTGTGGCTTTGTGTCTGGGGAGGGGGCGTACAGAGCCCCTGCGGGGAGCCCTGGAGCCTCCACTGACAGTGAGTCTGGCTGACTCCCAGGGGTTAAACCCGCACTGGGGGAAGGCAGGAACTTTCCCCCACCCTTGACCCTGAAGATGCTCCCTGGGAGGGGCTGGGAGGCCCCCAGCACCCGGAGCTACCCAGCTTCTCCGCCCCGGGCAGGTACCCCCTGGCCGTGACCAGATACCGGGAGTCTGAGCTCTCCAGCAGCAGCATCTACAACCAGAACGACCCCTGGGACCCACCCGTGGTCTTTGAGGAGTTTCTTCGAAACAATGAAAACATTGAAGATGAGGTACCAGCCCCACCCGCTTCCAGACCCAGCCTGAGACCAGATCCCGGGGCGTCCCGGGAGCCCCGCCCAGCCCCTCCCTCCACACCCCACCCCAGAATCCGTGCCAGGTCCCACGATGGCGAAGGCCAGCCTGCTGTGTGGAGAGCGAGCTCGGTGGCCACCAGATTGGCCCGATCCTTGAACACAGGCTTGGGGGTTGCCCACCCCCTCCTCTCTGAGCCTCCCCAGCACAGCCCGCCCTCTCTCCCACAGGACCTGGTGGCCTGGGTCACAGTGGGCTTCCTGCACATCCCCCACTCAGAAGACATCCCCAACACGGCCACACCTGGGAACTCCGTGGGCTTCCTGCTCCGGCCCTTCAACTTCTTTCCAGAGGACCCAGCCCTGGCGTCCAGAGACCTCGTGGTCGTGTGGCCTCTGGAAAATGGCTCCACCTACGCCCAGCGCTGGATCCCCGAGGAGGACCAGGGCTGCCTGAAGCCGCCCCCTTTTAGCTACAATGGATCCTACAGGCCTGTGTGAAGGCCTCTGGCCCCCCACCACTAACTCCTACCTGAAGCCCGAGGTTCCCCCACACACACCCAGGAACAGACAGGAAAGCCCTTAGGGCCCAGTCCTGTGCTGCCTCCGGGCAGGGAGGCACAGCGGGCGAGGCCACCCACCAGGCCAGGCGTGCAGGACACACACAGATGAGAAACACAGACCTCGCCCAGGCTTCCACTCACCTTGGACTGGCCCAGAAGACCTCCATCCCTAAGGAAAAATGACACTCACGGACACTGGGGCGACCTGTCGCAGTGGCTTAAAGCATCAGAGACCACAATTCCCTCTCGGGGGCTGTAGGGGTTCGGCTGGGTCGCTGAGAGGCAGGCAAAGCAGGACAACCACAGGAAGACACTAGGGAACAATCTAGAGAAATTGCTAACACCTGTACCCTTTGACACCCTGGTCCATTTTCTAGGGGTTTCTCCTGGAGACCTCCCTCCAAACACAGGAAATGCATTCACAGAAAGTCACTGCCGTATGGTTTGTACGAGTAAAGTCTGGAAACAACCCAAATGTCCCGTCCACAGGAGAGACTTCAGAGGTCTGGATACACCAGGACGTGTCCACACAATGCAAATTCGAGGTGACTGCAAAAGAAAGGTTTGCATGGGGACCTTCTCTGTACAAATGGGGAGAGCACCAGGATATACTAAGAAAATAGGTGTAGGAGTTCCCGTTGTGGCACAGTGGTTAACGAATCCAACTAGGAACCATGAGGTTGCGGGTTCGGTCCCTGCCCTTGCTCAGTGGGTTAAGGATCCGGCGTTGCCGTGAGCTGTGGTGTAGGTTGCAGATGCGGCTCAGATCCCACATTGCTGTGGCTCTGGCGTAGGCTGGCAGCTACAGCTCCGATTAGACCCCTATCCTGGGAACCTCCATATGCCGCGGGAGCGGCCCAAGAAATGGCAAGAAGACCAAAAAAAAAAAAATAGGTTTAGAACAATATATGCATATAGCGTGCGTATCTTTGTGTAAGAAAGCAGAGGAATGTATGTATTCGTAACAACCCTGGAAAGATACACGAGACACTAATAAAAACAGTTACCCGTTGTCTTCTCCTGTTCAAGGTGCTATAACAGAGCACCGTACATAGGCTGGGTGGCTTATAAACAGCAGCAGTTTATTGCTCACAGTTCGGGAGGCTGGACAACTAAGATCGGGGTGCCAGCATGGTCAAGTGAAGGCCCTCCTCTGTTTGGGGGTTTCTGTTTGTTTGTTTGTTTGTTTGTTTGTTTGTTTGTTTTCATGGCTGAATCTGTCACTTACGGAAGTTCCCAGGCTAGGAGTCAAATTGGAGCGGCAGTTGCCGGCCTACACCACAGCCCAGGCACATCTGCAACCCACACCACAGCTCATGACATGCAGCCTTAAAAAGCAATCCATCAGTCAATAAATTAATTTGACAAGGGATTAGTAATAGAATACAGAAGGAACATCTGCAAATCTGTAAGAACAAGACAGGAACCCATGCTGGAAATGGGCAGGATTCATGGGAAACTCAAATCGATAACAAACAGGTCAAGGAACCTCGTTACATCTGAGCGACAGGACAAGTCAACTTTCTAAGGATGATGGGGAGACAGGCTTCTCACTGACGGAGGGGGGATATGAACATGGAAAGGGTGAAAGCGGAATAAACCCTGAGGCCCTGAATGGGCATTGGAGCTCTGTGAACCCAGGGAGAGAACACGTATAAAGGACTTTGTCTGTGTCCCTCCTGCTGTCCCCACGGACTGGGCTGGAAGCAGTCACGCTCCAGTCAAGGACAGCTCACATCCAAATCCGGTTTCCACGTCACACTCTCCCTGAAAGGAACCAGGGCTTCTTGGAGGAATGGCGAATTCGACCCCTAGCCTGGGAAACTCCATATGCCACAAGAGCAGCCCTAAAAAAAAATTTTTTTAATGTATTTAATTTTTTATTTAAATTTTAAAATGTTTTTAAAATAATATATACACAGGGAGAAAGATGGATAAAGCTTGGTTGTGTTTTTTGTCTTTTTTAGGGCTGCACCTGCGGCATATGGAGGTTCCCAGGCTAGGGGTCGAATCGGAGCTGTAGCCGCCGGCCTACACCAGAGCCACAGCAGCAACACCGGTTCTGAGCCGCATCTGCAACCTACACCACAGCTACACCACAACACCAGATCCTTAACCCACTGAGTGAGGGCAGGTATCGAACCCGCAACCTCATGGTTCCTAGTTGGATTCGTGTCCACTGCACCACGATGGGAACTCCATATACCAATTATATCTTAATAAAACCGCTGAAAATTTAACATAAAAAAATAAAGGGATATGGTATGAACAAATCTTGTGATGAGGGCATTTTAACCAAGTCACAAATTCTCACATTCAAGAACTGCATCATAAGAAGGAAATACTGCATCTAAGTAATTCAGTAGTAAGTATTATACTAAAAATGATGAAGACGGGGAGAAAGAGAGGAAAACATTATTTCAAAATAAGAACACACCGGAGGAGTTGCCCTCATGGCTCAGTGGTTAACGAACCTGACTAGCATCCATGAGGATGCAAGTTCGATCCCTGGCCTCGCTCAGTGGGTTAAGGATCTGATGCTGCGAGCCGTGGTGTATGTTGCAGACATGGCTCGGATTCCGAGTTGCTGTGGCTGTGGAGTAGGCCGGCGGCTACAGCTCCAATTAGCCCCCTAGCCTGGGAATCTCCATTTGCCGCAGGCGCAGCCCTAAAAAGACAAAAGACCAAAAAAAAAGAAAGAAAGAAAAGAAAAGGCAACATATTGAAAAGAAGAAAATATTTGCAAATCATGTATCTGATAAGGGGTTAATACTCAATGAATCAAGAGCTCAAACACCTTAACAGTAAAAAAACAAACAAACAAAAAAAAGCCCATACTAAATCAAGGGTATATGTCACACTTTTTTAAAAGGAGGGCTCAAGGTTTCCCGGAGCTTTTTTCCCTCGACATCTCCACGCTCTCCTTTCCTCAAGGATTTCCAGGCACTGAAGACTGGTTTTTTCTGGGCTCCCCTTTTTGCTCCTTTGGGGAGAAGCTGAGCTTTCCCGGCGCCGCCGCTGGCTGGACGCTAGGTGGCGCTGCTGCTCCCTTAGCCTCTCCCCGCCCCCACAATACAAGGACCGGAGGTGTCCTCACCACAAGAGGCTCCTCTGCCTTCCTGTTGTTTGCACCCCTGGGTCCAAATTCAAGGTCCAGACAGGTGCATCTGGGGAGGCCTGGGCGGGGTGGAACGCTACCGAGTGGCCAGATGCCGGCGTCTTCTCCAAAGCCCAGCATTCACATCGTATTCGTTTACTTCTTCCTTTCCCCTCCTCGGGGGGGTCCATTCCTCCTCCAGGCCGGTTCCCAAACCTCCTGGTTGTCTCGGCCCCTGAATGTGGTGGTTCAGTCCTGAATGTGAAGAGACAGCAACACGTTTGCCAGAAAGAGCACCCGCCCCAAAGTACCACACGCCTGGAGTTCCTTAACCTGTGGATGTTGTCACCGCCGGGGATCAGGTCCCTGATGTGGCACTGGTTTGATTCCCTGACCCAGGAAGTTGCTGTGGGTGTGGCCAAAAAAAAATTTTTTTTTTTTTAAGTACAACAGTCCTATTGTTGAAAGGAGAGAAGCACCAGAGAAAGAAGCACAGATCTGTTGAATTAGTGAGTTATTTTATTCACTAATAAATTAGATTAGTTTCCTCTTGTCTGTAGTTGAAGTAAGAGAACCATCTCCAACTAGGGTAAGCATGACAGGAGACCGTATTGTCAGCCCACAGTGCCTTCTCTGCATAACTGGCCATAATCAAGAGGACGGGGATGGGGGGGGGGGGTGGGCGGGCCATGAACTATTTCTGGAATCTTGGTACCGCACACACACCGTTACCCATCTCTCGGTCTGGGAAAGATAACCAGGGACAGGCGGGAATCACAGAAGTAGCTTTAGGAAGTGACAAGCTCAGAGTTCCCGTTGTGGCTCAGTGGGTTAAGAACCCGACTGGAATCCATGAGGATGCGGGTCGGATCCCTGGCCTCACTCAGGGGGTTAAGGATCCGGCATTGCCACCCGCTGTGGCGTGCATCACAGATGTGGCTCAGATCTGGCGTTGCTGTGGCCGTGTGGTCAGGGGGCAGCTGCAGCTCCGAGTCGAACTGTTAGCCCAGGAACTTCCATAGTATCAGCTTACATTCCCACCAATAGTGCAGGAGGGTTCCCTTTTCTCCACACTGATGATTAAATAAAATAAAAAGAAGGAAAAAATGAAGTGACAGGCTCAACACTTTGGCTGCCATTCAAGAGGAACCCCCCCCACCCCGCCCCCGGCCAATCAGACTTGGCCGTCAAACTCAGTAGGTAAACAAGGCGCAAGGAGAAGGCACAGAATCCTGCTTCCTCCCAGACCCCCCCGCTGCGCCAACTTTCTACTCCATTCTCCAGGGGGAGACAAGGGGAAAATTAATCTGCCCACAGATACAGCTTGTTCCCCCCCCCGCCCCCCCACGCCCACCCCACCTCTCCTCCCAGGCTAGTGCCAAATCTGAGACAGTTTGGGCTTTAAGGGAGGCTCACAGAAGAGCCCTGCACCCCACCCCACCCCAGCCCCTACCCCCACGCCTGCCTTCTGCTGTAGTCTCCCCTACAGGCATTGGGGCCACCCCAGGTTGACAGCTGCTGTGAACTTGCTGGCCTCTGCTGGTGTTCCTGCTTGCCTACACCTTCCCCCTGGACTCCAGAGAGGCAGGATTATTCTGGTGTCTCTGATATTCAAGGGATGTTAATTAAGCAAAGGTTTACATTGTGCTTAACGGTCCAGAAACCTGGCTGAATAGCTTTTATTTTTACGGCAGTAAGAAAGTCACATCTTAACGATTTCATCTTAACACCATCAAGACAAACTTGGGCAAAGCGCTTTCATAACCACAAATACAAAGTGTAAAACATCAACAATTTTTATCCTAGCCCGTGGTTTTTTCACTTTGAGATTATCTGAACAGTGTTTCAAGCTGTGAAACTGCTAAAAGACAAAAGATGACGCATGTCTCTTAAAAGGAAAAGGAAAATATCAAATCTTGTAGCACTAGAGGGAAAATCTACTCTCCTTAAACTGAAAAAGGAAATTCAATTCAGTGGAAAATAACTTCTGGGGAGTTCTCATCGTGGCTTAGCAGTTATAAACCCACCGAGTATCCATGAGGTTGCAGGTTCGATCCCTGGCCTCGCTCAGTGGGTTAAGGATCTGGCATGGCTGTGGCTGTGGCTGTGGCCGGCCCCTGGAGCTCCAGTTCTACCCCTAATCTGGGAACATCCATATGCCGTGGGTGTGGCCCTAAAAGATGGAAAAAGAAAAGAAAAAAGAAAAAAGACAACTTTTGTTCTTCAAAGGAGCATTATCCAAAAAATTAAGACGACAATCTTTAGAATGAAAGCAAATAGTTACAAACCATATGTATAATCCTGCCTCTCTGGAGTCTGGGGGGGGAAGGTGTAGGCAAGCAGGAACACCAGCAGAGGCGAGTGATGTGTTTTTAGGGTCAGTGTGAAATGGTGTCTCTTTGCGGCTTTATTTGCGTTTCTCCGAGGACTAACGATGAGGCGCATCTATCCATAGGCTCACTGGCCATTCGACATCGTCGCAGGAGACTTGTCCATTCAAAGACTTTGCCCAGGTTTGTTGTGGTGGTGGTCGTTGTTTGTTTGTTTTGTTTTTGTTCAGCTGCACCCAAGGCACAGGGAAGCTCCTGGGCCAGGGATCCAATCTGAGCCATGGCTGCGAACGATGCCACAGCTGTGGCAACGCCAGAGATCCTAAGCCACTGTGCCAGGCTGGAGAGCAAACG
This sequence comes from Phacochoerus africanus, assembly GCF_016906955.1. Taxonomy (NCBI): domain Eukaryota; kingdom Metazoa; phylum Chordata; class Mammalia; order Artiodactyla; family Suidae; genus Phacochoerus; species Phacochoerus africanus. The sequence goes on along the minus strand of NC_062559.1, from coordinate 6,326,079 downwards.
TGCACCGCCCAGAGACAATGCGGAATTCTTAACCTGTTGCACCACAGCGGGAACGCTTGGCTTTGCCCAGTTTGAGTTATTTGTCTTTTTATTATTGATAAAGTCTGTGTGTGTGTATATGCACATGCTTCTGGACACTAGAGCCAGTCAAATAGATGATTTGTGGAGCTCCCATCATGGCACAGCGGAAACGAATCCAACTAGGAACCATGAGGTTGCAGGTTCGATCCCTGGCCTCGCTCAGTGGGTTAAGGATCCTACGTTGCTGTGGCTGTGGTGTAGGCCAGCAGCTGTAGTTCCTATTAGACCTCTAGCCTGGGAACCTCCCTATGCCGCGGGTGTGGCCCAAAAAGTGAAAAAAAAAAAAAACAAAAAACAAAGTAGTTTGCGCCCCAAGCCACAGCCATCTCTGCTTCCACACCAGAATTCCTGGCTGTGATCTGTGAGCGAGCCATGTTAGCAAGAGGGAAGAAGGGTCAGCACGAGAGTGAAGCCCCAAGGACCTGGCTGCTGGTTCCCAACCGAGGGTCTGAGGCCCAGCAGGAAGCTCTGATAAGTTGGGTCACTGCAGGAACAATTTATAGCCAAGAAGTAATTGAACAGATTGTGTGTGTGTGTGTGTGTGTGTGTGTGTGTGTGTCTTTTTAGGGCCGCACCCCCGGCATATGGAGTGGGTTAAGGATCTAGCATTGCTGTGGCTCTGGTGTAGGCCGGCGGCTACAGCTCCTATTCAACCCCTAGCGTGGGAACCTCCGTATGCAGAGGGTGCGGCCCTAAAAAGACCAAAAAATAAATAACCAACAGTGGGGTCTGCTCTCAGTGTTATTAAGGCCCAGTGGACTCAGGTGTAGGAGACAAACCCTGGGGCGCTCAGCAAAGAGTCCTCTGAAGTCAGGGACCTGGCGGCTGGGGTGACAGAGGAGCTTAGCAACAAGCAAGGCAGACATTCCAGAGACCAAGGTTATGGGAGGCATGTCGAGCCCTGCGTGGGGGACGGAGGGAGGAAGTGGGGTTCCCAGACCCAGCAGCCTGGAGGCTGGACCCCAGGGGCATCTGTCTGCAGCTGGAGACGGATGGTGAGGGGCCGCCCCAATATCTCGGCGGGGCCTCCTGCCCTCAGACACAAACACAGCCACAGGGCCTGTCCCCAGAGAGACAGAGGAGGGGAGGGTCCCAGGACCTGCCCAGCAGGTGGAAAAGCCTCCGTTTCCACTTGGCTCCTCATCCAGCTCAGACTGTTCGATAAACTGCCGCCTGCCACGTTGGCCCCCAGGAGGCGGGACCAATGGTGCTGAGACAGGAACGCCAAGGGGGGTGACCCGAAGTCCCATCTGTGGGGCTAACCTCCGGAAGGGGGATGCCTAGCCACACCCTCTGGGGAGGGCAGACTGATCTTCAGGGTCATTTTTGCCTATGATTTGCCTCCCAGGTGGCCCAGACAGGCCCACCATCCTCTGGCAGCTTGCAGGTCCCAGAATATAGGGACAGCGACAGGGACACTCCAGGGCTGCCTGGAATGTGTTGTTGTGGGGGGGTCCCCAGGAGGGGGACCCTTGTTAGACACCTGCCTCCCATCCCATCTGTACCTGGGAAGGCCTGGACCCTGGGGTGGGGCTGGGGAGTTGCTGTGCATTTTCCCCGGGACAGGCCACAGTCCCAGCTGTGCTGGAGGAGATGCTGGCGGGCGCCCCCAGGCCAGGCTCCCCACCCAATCCGGACCCCAAAGGACCCCCCCCAAGAGAAATGAACAGAGAGAACACGGGGGCTGACCCTGCCAGCCCCAGCTCCCCTCCTCCCCACGGCAGACAGACTGTTTTGTTTGTGGCTCTTCCACTTCCAGGTGGCGATGCAAATGCGACAACAGAGGGTGGACCAGACTAAACATAATAAGACCATGACGGCACGGAAGCCTGGCGATCTAGGGAAACCAGAACCTGCTGCTTTGAGGGGTCTTTCAGGAATAGGCAGCAGTGTAGGGCCGCCTGGGTCAGAGAGAGCATTTTCTGGAAGGGGGGTGGGGGTGGGGCGGTACTATGACCACACCGAGGGTCCCCCTGTCTCAGGGCAGCGTCAACAGGTGCTGGGGTTTCTTTAAGAATTTTCTCATTTGTGGCGTTTCCGTCATGGCTCGATGCTAACGAACCTGACCCGCATCCATGAGGACTCGAGTTCGATCCCTGCCCTTGCTCAGTGGATTAAGGATGAAGCATGAAGCATTGCCGTGAGCTGTGGTGTAGGTCGCAGATGAGGCTCGGATCCCTCGTTGCTGTGGCTGTGGTGTAGGCCAGCCAGCTATAGCTCCTATTCGACCCCTAGCCTGGGAACCTCCATATGCCGCAGGCGTGGCCCTAAAAAGACAAAAAAAAATTTTTTTTCTCATTTTTGTAACATCAAGGATAAAAAGGGTAAAGCATTACGAAGCAGGGCCTTCCCACTCTCCGAGTTCTGATCTCAGGGAAGCAGGACTCTAACCCCAGGGACCCGCAGGCAGGAGCACCCCCACCCCAGCCTCCCTGGGAGGTAGAGGGCCTGGGCCAGGCCAGCTCCACCAACAAACACCACCTGACTTTGTGCAACTCACACACCTCCGAGATTTAGTTTCATCAGCCCTAAAATGACTGAGTTCCTTCCTGCCAGCCTGAGGCACACGGCTCCTGCACTGGGGGTGCTCTTCAGGCCCCCAAGTTCTCATTTCCGCTTCCCGCTCTAGCTCCTCCACACAGGCTGCCCCCCTCATCCTGACCCTGGGGCTCCTCTATCAGCCCCCCAGACTCCCCCCCACCCCTCCCCCGACAGGTCCCTCCCCTGGGAAAGCCAAGGTCCCTCATCAATCTGTGGAAGCCCATCGCTTCCCAGGTAACACCGACCGCCCCGCACAGCAGGTGTCTGTCTCATTCCTGCTCCTGGTTAAAGCTGGAGAAGTATCTTCCTGCGCTCGGACCCTGTGCTTCTCCCCTGAAGCCTCTGCTGTCTTGCCTTAGTGACATAGGGTCCCGCTTATCGCACAGGCCGGGGCACGGACACAATGTCAGGTCTGGAAGATGTCCCAGACACCTCCTGTTTCAAATGCACCCCAGAAAGAGAAAGCTTGCACCAGTCACACACCGTCCGTGGCCAGACTGGGTGTAAACCTGTGTGCCCGAGTGCCAGGGGGTCTTTCCACCAAATCTCTGCAGTTTCTAAACCTCCAAGGCTGGTTTTTGTGACTTGAGCTCTGCTCTGGACACAGTGGGCCGTTGGGGCTGGTGGCAGCGGTCAGCAGAAGGAAGCATTCATCAGCTCGCCCACACTTTGCCGGCGGCTGCAACCACCACAAATCCATTAGCTGCCAGGTTAGGCTCCCTTGATGTTCATTTCCTGCTTGGGGAGCCAGTGAGTCATCTTCCTCTCGCTTCTCCTCGTCTAACTATTGCTCTGAAACCGGAGTCTGCAGAAGGAGAGGTCACATGGAATCCTTTATTTAGTACAGAAGTTCTCAGCCTGGGGGCGGGGCGCACGGAGCACAGGGAGCGAGAAACAGCCCCTGATGGTTCTGAGAACACTCCTGAGCCCGGACGCTCGGTGCAGCCAGGAATTCCTGGAGTTCGCAGAGGTCCGCTGACGCTCTGGATTTTGGAGCACCCATTTTGTCCATTGGCTGAAAGATGACTTGGGGGTTGTGGTCAACTTCGTGAGCTGGGGTGCGCACGGCTGGTACAAGCCGGGCAGCCCAGGGAAACGTCCCCGCTTAAGCGCTTCGCCTGCTGTCTGCCGCATGTCCACCAGGTGGCGCAGGACCCCTTAGCCGTCAGCTCCCAAGGGTTGTCCGGCAGGTGTTCACCTTGAACCCCGCAGAGACGGAAAATGCCCACGGGTGCAAGGCTATGGCTTAACCAAATAATGTTTCCATTGCGACTAAGTTCAGCCAAATTTAATAGAAAAATATAACAGCGACATTAGCAAGAAAATAGTTTTATTTGTTTCTATGTGAAAAGCAGCCCTGGGCTGGAGGAGGAGCTCCATGAAGACATATTCAGGGTGCAGCCTCCTTCCTTTTCAACAGTAGCCACCTAGGATATGGACCCGGGCCTCCTAGTCCAAAGTGACTGCTGGCGCTCCAGCCATCACGTCTGAGTACCATGTGGAAGATAGAGTATGGCAGGAGGGCTGCTGGGCCAGAGGGTCTGGCAGGGAGGGAAGGACTCAGACGGGATGTCAGCTTGAGCAGAAGCCCAGCGAAGAGAAACATCATGCTCTGCATTGGGAACTGCAAAGTTCCACATGGCTGGAGGAAGAGAAAAAGGTGGGACTTGCCACGTAAGGCTCAGAGGGCCCTTGAGGTTTCCTTGGGGCTGGAAGGCCCCAGCAGTGGGTGGAGGCAGTGGGATCCATGATTGTACAAGAGAACAACCAGGAGGGTGGGTTTAAGAGGAACCAAAGTGGAGGCAGAGAGACCCTTTACTACTCAGAAAGTATTCATGCCCTTGAGACAGAAGACGCTAAGTCAGGGTGGGGGTGGGAGGGTTAGAACAAGAGGCAGATTCCAGAAGAATCCAGGAAGTAAAGCCAGGTGTGGTGACAGGATGCAGAGAAGGAAGGAAAGGGAATAACACTTGGGGCTTCGAGCCTGGGTGCAGAGATGGGCCAGCAACCCAGAGAGGGACCCCAGGGTGAGGAGGGGAGGAGAGGAGGGGGCCTGTTGTGACGAATGAGGAGGGGAGTTCAGGCCAAGGGCACACACGCCTAGAGCGTGGACCCGTAGGCGGAGAAAGCCCAGCTTGGGGCCGGGGCAGCTTAGGGAAGACGGCAGGTGAGGAGGCTTTGGAGAGGGGCCAAAGTTGGAGCCTGAAGGCTGAGAAAATGAGAGACAGGGAGGGAGACAGAGACACAGAGAGAGAGAGAGAAAGGGAAAGAGAAAGACAGAGAGGGAGACCGAGAGACAGACAGACAGAGACACAGACGGAGAGCCGGCGCACACCTGGGGAGGCAGGCTGAGGCCCCCACCCTCAAGGGGAGGCATCCTTTGCCGTCTTCCACCTGCCACCCTCCTCGTGGCGCCTCTCCCTTTAGCTCCTCATGACCACTCGTATCTGCTGTTCTGCACTTCTCAGGGCCATTTTGGTTGCAAGTGATAAAAACCCAGCCTGAATGAGGTTGAGGAAAAAGAGACAGGCTCTGAAAAGCCGTCGGGCATCACTCCCAGTGACGCTGGGTGAAAGGACCAGAACCTGGAGAAGGATCGACCCGCTGGGACCCAGGACTGGACGGCCGCCAGAGGCCACCGTCCAGACCTCCTGCCTGAGCCTCCCCGGCCGGAGTCCATTCTCACCAGAGGGAGGGTTCCACGGGTCGGGGGTCGCAGCCCGCCGCCGGAGAGGGTGTGGTGCGGTCCTCCGGTGCCCTTTGCACATTCCCCGTGACACTTTTTGACCGGGATCCTTGGAGGAGGGCAGTGGGCAGGAGCTGCAAGGCATCTGCGACTCACCCTCAACTTGATTGGGGTGAGAAAGGGCAGTGCCCGCCCAGAGGAGTGTGCCAGAAACCACGGACAAGACGTGTCAGCGGCCCTAAGTCAGCTGGTCCCCAGCAGGAGCCTCCTCCCCAGCTGGGGCTCCCCTCTCTCCCCTCTTTCTCCTCCCCCCTCCCCCGCCCACCCCCAACTCCCCCCCCCCCCGACCCTTGGCCTAGGGCGTCCCCCTCCCTGCTCTTCCAGCCCCCTCTCCCTCTAGATTTCGAAGCCCTCCAATACTTTCCACATTTTTCTTCCACCGGGACAATGAAGATCCCCATAGTTACCTGAGCCCAGAGCTAAACACAACTCTTATCTAGACTCAGGGTCTGGCCGGTGCCGAGCAGGACAGGGCTGTCACCTCCAGCTCCGGGCGCTCCGTGGCTCCCGAGGACGCCAAAGACAGCGGCGTGCGCTCTCTTGGCAGCCTTGTCACAGCTGAGTCACCCTGACTTTTGGTTTCCATAAAACACATTTTAAAGATTATAAAGGGAGTTCCCGTCGTGGCTCACTGGTTAACGAATCCGACTAGGAACCGTGAGGTTGCAGGTTTGATCCCTGGCCTAGCTCATTGCGTTAAGGATCCGGCATTGCTGTGAGCTGTGGTGTAGGTGGCAGACGCGGCTCGGATCCCGCGTTGCTGTGGCTCTGGCGTAGGCCGGTGGCTACAGCTCCGATTCAACCCCTAGTCTGGGAACCTCCATATGCCGCGGGTGTGACCCCTAGAAAAAGACAAAAAAAAGAATTAAAAAAAAAAAAGGTTATAAAAGTACTCGTGCTCATTGGAGAAAAATTTGAAAACCCAGAATAATATAAAGAAATGATTAAAACTATGATCTAAAAAATAAATAAATAAAAATAAAAATATGATCTAGGATGCTTCATTTGATATATTTCTCTTCCGTCTTTTAGTTAAGGCAGATTTGAAAACACTTTTTTTTTTAATAATTTTTTTTATTTTCCCACTGTACAGCAAGGGGGTCAGGTTATCCTTACATGTATACATTACAACTACATTTTTTCCCCCACCCTTTCTTCTGTTGCAACATGAGTATCTAGACAAAGTTCTCAATGCTATTCAGCAGGATCTCCTTGTAAATCTATTCTAAGTTGTGTCTGATAAGCCCAAGCTCCCGATCCCTCCCACTCCCTCCCCCTCCCATCAGGCAGCCACAAGTCTCTTCTCCAAGTCCATGATTTTCTTTTCTGAGGAGATGTTCCTTTGTGCTGGATATTAGATTCCAGTTATAAGTGATATCATATGGTATTTGTCTTTGTCTTTCTGGCTCATTTCACTCAGTATGAGAGTCTCTAGCTCCATCCATGTTGCTGCAAATGGCATTATGTCATTCTTTTTTATGGCTGAGTAGTGTATATTCCATTGTGTATATATACCACATCTTCTGAATCCAATCATCTGTCGATGGACATTTGGGTTGTTTCCATGTCTTGGCTATTGTGAATAGTGCTGCAATGAACATGCGGGTGCACGTGTCTCTTTTAAGTAGAGTTTTGTCCGGATAGATGCCCAAGAGTGGGATTGTGGGGTCATATGGAAGTTCTATGTATAGATTTCTAAGGTATCTCCAAACTGTTCTCCATAGTGGCTGTACCAGTTGACATTCCCACCAACAGTGCAGGAGGGTTCCTTTTCTCCACAGCCCCTCCAGCACTTGTTATTTGTGGATTTATTAATGATGGCCATTCTGACTGGTGTGAGGTGATATCTCATGGTAGTTTTGATTTGCATTTCTCTTATAGTCAGCGATGTTGAGCATTTTTTCATGTGCTTGTTGGCCATCTGTATATCTTCTTTGGAGAAATGTCTATTCAGGTCTTTTGCCCATTTTTCCATTGATTGATTGGTTTTTTTTGCTGTTGGGTTGTGTAAGTTGTTTATATATTCTAGAGATTAAGCCCTTGTCAGTTGCATCATTTGAAACTATTTTCTCCCATTCTGTAAGTTGTCTTTTTGTTTTCTTTTTGGTTTCCTTTGCTGAAAACACTTTTAAACAGCACTGACTTCCTCTGTGAAAGCTACATTTTTCCCTTAACCTTTTATGACAAGCATTTTGCATCTGCTCAAAGCTCGGCAAGAATGCTTTCTAGGTGATACCGTCTTTCCCTTTCTGGGTTACCAGCGCCCCAGCTGACAGTCACCACTTTGCCAAATGCCTCGGTGGAGAATTTTATTCAACAACCTATCAAGTCGCTTCCCTGCCAAGTGGGTGCTATCATGTTCCCTATTTAACGAGTGAGGAAGCTGAGGCTTAGAGAGGTCGAAGAATTTGCCACAGTCACGCAGCTAGTAAGTGGCACTGTTCTGAACCCAAGACAGCCTGATTCTCAGCCACCGTCCCCTCACAGCGCCTCCCAGGGGTCCCCCATGTCCCCCAGGTGTGCCCAGGCAATGTCTGTGAGGGAAGGTGTCATCATCCCCCCTGGACCGAGCTATGTCCCTCCAGGATGCTTCCTGTGAGTGGGGACCTCCTGTATGTGTTTGACGTGTGACTTAGAACCTTTAAATCATGAACTTGCAATGCAGAGCCAATGGCTGAAGTGCAACCACACCGTATGGGCCAGGGTGTGGGGATGGGCAGCTCTTCCCGTCACAGAGCCACAGAGTAATTCAGAAAAACCAGAATTAAAATGAAACCATTGCAATTAGTGTTCCCATTGCAGCTCAATGGTTAGGAACCTGACTGGTATCCATGAGGACACAGGTTCGATCCCTGGCCTCACTCCGTGGGTTAAGGATCTGGCATTGCCATGAGCTGCAGTGTAGGTCGAAGACTCCGTTCAGATCCTGCATTGCTGTGGCTACAGCTCCAATTTGACCCCTAGCCTGGGAAGATCCATATGCCACAGGTGAGGCCCTAAAGAGACAGACAGACAGACAGACAGACAGACAGAAAGAAAGAAAGAAAGAAAGAAAGAAAGAAAAAGAAACCGCCTCAGCCTTTAAAAGGTGTATATCAAAACCCCAGAGCAAACAACATGCCTAATGGAGAAACTTCAAAAACTTTCCCATTAACTTTGGCAATGAATTAAGAATTCCCATCGTGGCTCAGTGGTTAACAAGCCCAGCTAGCATCCATGAGGACGTGGGTTCAATCCCTGGCCTATCTCAGTGGGTTAAGGATCTGGCGTTGCCATGAGTTGTGGTGTAGGTTGCAGATACGGCTCAGATCCCGAGTTGCTGTGGCTGTGGTGTAGGCCGGCGGCTACAGCTCCGATTGGACCCTGAGCCTGGGAACTTCCATGTGCGGAAGCTGCAGCTGTAAAAAGAAGAAAAAAAAAAACTAAAAAACCGTTATTGGATGGATATAAAATCCACTTACAAAAATCGGTAACACTTTCCCTCCATCACCGTAACCACCTAGAACATATAACCAAATAGGAGAGCATGCATAATAACAACAAAACCATAACGTGTCTTTAAATAGGACAAAAAGCACATCCTCCTCAATGGGGGAGATGCATGTCCTCTATTACATGAAATAAATGCTCGGGATAAATGGACTAACCCGTGTTGCTGAATGAGACAAATTAATGTAAAATGATCGAGTCCACCCCAGTATTCTCATAGCTGTGATCCTTCTCAAATTCCTACTGTACTTTTTTAGACACTCCAACGTAGTCTAAAATGTATTAGGAAGAATGAAAGTCCCCAAGTGCCTAAGGTGATTACAGACCAGAAGGACGACGAAGGATTGATCTTATAAGACGTGAGGATTTACCCCAACAGGGCAATAACCAAAGACGAGATTCTCTGCTGTGCATGGAATGTCCTTCAACCTTCGAAGGTAATTCTGTCACGTGCTGCAGCCTTCACGAACCTCGAGGACATCGTGTTAAGTGAAATAAGCCGGTCCCAAAAAGACAGATTCTGTAGGGTTCCAATCACATGACGTACTCACAGAGGTCAAAGTCAACAACACAGCGTGTCCCCTTGTGCGGTGAGTTAAGGATTTGGTGTAGTCACTGCAGCAGCTCAGGTCCGTGGTGCAGCTTGGGTTCCGTCTCTGGCCCAGGAACTTCCACATGCTGCAGGGGCAGCCAAAACAAATACCATAGACACAGAAAGTGTAATGGCAGTTGCTAGGAGCTGGGGGTCGGGGATAATGGGAAGTTGTTTAATAGGGAGAGTCTCAGGGGCTTTTTTTAGGGGAGGGTTCTGTCTTTTGTCTTTTTAGGGCTGCACCGGCGGCATATGAAAATTCCCATGTTGGGGGTCTCATCGGAGCTGCCACTGCCGGCCTACACCACAGCCACCGCAACGCAGGATCCGAGCCGTGTCTGTGACCTACACCACAGCTCATGGCAACGCCAGATCCTTAACCCACTGAGCAAGGCCAGGGATCGAACACACATCCTCATGGATACTGGTCAGGTTTGTTAACCACTGAGCCATGACGGGAACTCCAAGAGTTTCGGTTTTATAAGACGAAAAGAGCTGTGGCCTGGATGATGGTGATAGTTGCATAGCAGTGTGAGTGTGTTTAATTCTCCCAAACTACACATTTAAAAATGGCTAAGACGGGAGTTCCTGCCATGGCTCAGAGGCAACAAACCTGACTAGTGTCCCAGAGGACATGGGTTCGATCCCTGGCCTCGCTCAGTGGGTTAAGGATCTGGTGTTGCCGTGAGCTGTGGTGTAGGTCACAGACACGGCTCAGATCCCACGTTGCTGTGGCTGTGGTGTAGACCGGCAGCTACGACTCTCACTTGACCCCTTGCCTGGGAACTTTCTTATGCCGCAGGTGTGGCCCTAAAAAAAAAAAAAATTAAAAATCATCAGTAAGAGAGAGTGGAGCCAAGGCCTAGGATGTCTTGTCCCACAAGATGTTAACGTAGTTTATAACAAGTGAATGGAAGAGGGCACAGAATCCTCTTTAGCTTTTATCTCTTTTTGCTGCCCCACTGCATTTGGAGCTCTCGGACCAGGGATCAGAACTAAGCTGCCGGTGCGACCTATGCCCTACACCACAGCTGTGGCAACGCCAGATCCTTTCACCCGCTGTGCCAGGCCAGAGACGGAACCTGCACCTGGCACTGCAGAGATGCCAGGGATCCTGCTGCCCCAGAGCGGGACCTTCCTTACATCACTTCCCTAGAAGCCTTTGCACACTCGCTGCTTGATGCTATCTCTGCGAGAGCTCAGAGGAGACCCCTTTCTCAATCCCCCAGCGAGGACCGGAACAGAGCAGAGTCATTGCCCTCAGTCCACGTGGGCAGAAAGACCGGGTGCAGCCAGCCTCCCTGGAGAAAAGCAGTGATGTGGCTACAACCCCCGAGTGGCCGGCACCCGCCCCTCTCGGCGTCTCCTCTTCTGAGGGCAGAGACTAGGGGGCGGTGGGGCACCACCGTGCCGGGCCCAGGGGGACCTGCTCTGGGGAGGGGCTCATCGCCACCCGGGGTGGCAGCCAATTATTCCGCGATGTGCCCTTCACTGGAAAAGAGAGGGATTCGGTTCAGAAAATCCACGCGGACTATTGTCTCTTAGAAAGTGGACGCTTTCACGGGCTGCCTTATAAGCAGAGCCCAGGTTGAGCCTAACTGGGGCTATAAGGAGGGAAGCGCCTCTGAGAGCAGGTCCAGGAGGGGGGGTTGGGGCTCTATTCTCGGGCTAGGGCTGCCGGATCAAAGTACCACGGACAGGGTGGTTGTACCACGGAGCTTTATTTCCTTACTTCTTCCATTGCAGAGGCTGGAAGTCCGAGATCAAGGTGTCACAGAGCTGACCTCTGAGGCTTCTCTGCCCGGCACGTGCATGGCCGTCCTCCCTCCGCGTCCTCACATGACCTTCCCTCTGCATGTGTCCGTGTCCTAACTGTCACTTTTTGTTTGTTTGTTGCCAGGCATGGGGCCGAATTCAGAACTGCAGCTGCCAGCCTGTGCCACAGCCACAGCAATGCCAGATCCGAGCCACATCTGTGACTTCTGTCGCAGTTTGTGGCAACGCCAGATCCTCAAACCCCTGAGTGAGGCCAGGGATCCAGCCGGCATGCTGAGGGATACTAATCAGGTTCTTAACCGGCTGAGCCACAGGGGAACTCCCAAACCTCCTCTTCTTATAAGGACACCAGCCATATTGGATTAGGACTCACCCATATGACCTCATGTTCTCTTTCTTTTTCTTTTCTTTTCTTTTCTTCTTCTTTTTTTTTTTTTTGGCCTTCACACAGCATGTGGAAGTTCCCAGGCCAGGGATTGAACTCATGCCACAGCAGCCACACGAGCTGCTGCAGTGACAACACCAGATCCTTAACCTGCTGCACCACAGAGAACTCCTGACCTCATTTTATCTGAATTACCGCTTTAAAGGCTCATCTCCAAATACAGTCACATTCTGAAGTACGAGGGGTCAGAGCTTCAACCTATTAATTTGGGGAGGGAGGGAGGAGGCATAATTCAACCCATAATGGGAGCTTAAGAAATGTGGTGGATACCAGCTTTCATGGAGCGTGTATTAGAGAAAAGGCAGGGATTAAAGCCCTAAGCTGTGTCAGGTCCACTGAAACTAGAGAGCTTAGACCTGCAGAACAAATCGGCAGAGAGCTGTGACCTTCTCCAGAATGACCTCGCAATGCAGGGATCACACAGTGGGAAGCAGTGTGGCCTGCAGGGCACCTGTGAGAGCCAGGCATGCTTGCAAAACCCTCAGAGCCAGCAACCCACTCCTAGGGATTTTTTAAGAGATAATCAGAAAATTCTCAAAGATGCTTACCCAAGACATTTTGCTACAGCCCTACACATAATATCAAAAATTAGGGTGTTCCCACTGTGGCTCAGAGGACACGAACCCAATTAGCATCTATGAGGATGCCTGGACCCACTCAGTGAGTTGAGGATCTGGCGTTGGCACAAGCTGCAGCCTAAGTTGCAGATGCTGCTCAGATCCCACCTTGCTGTGGCTGTGGTGTAGGCCAGCAGCTGCAGCTCCAATTCAACCCCTAGCCTGGAAACCTCAATATGCCGCAGGTGCAGCCCTAAAAACAAAACAAAAGGCAAAAAAAAAGATTTCAGAGTCCAGAGGACCCCCCAATTCCTCCCCTGAGGGGTAACCAAAGGCCGAAACACTGCAGGCTGGTAAAGTCAGCGACCCCAGGCCACTGGTGAGGGCCGTGGTGCCAATTGTTGTCAGCATCTCAAGATTACATCCTGCAAGGAGTGGCTGATGTAATGAGCAGGATGTAACCCACCCTTACATCCTGCAAGGGTGGGTTTATGCAGTTGTTGATGACATAGAACCAATGGATGGAAAGTACAGGAAGACAGGTTTAGCCTAGTAACAGACAATGTCCAATAAAGGAGATTATGCTTCGTTCGGTCAGAGGTCCATCCATCTGAGATTCATTTCCTGTGGATATGATGGAAGAGTCCAAGGGTAAGGAATTTATATATAGCCCTAACCCCAATTCTCTCCCACAGTTTTTCATCTCTGTAAGCCTTTTCTTATTTCCTTCACTTCTCTGATATATTTAGCTATTTCTTGTAGAAACATCTTTCCCACTGCCAACCTCCCCTCCCTATCCTCTAGGTCATGACCCCATCCTCCCCCGATCCTGGCCTGAGCCCAAAAGCTTGAAAAGCCCCTTTCCCGATATTCCCACTGAGGCAATGTTGGTTTGCATGAAAGGAATTGTGATGAGATAATAATTCGAAGGACAATGCAGACAGAAAGCTTAGCATGTTTATGGAGTAAAGACCTGACATGCCGAAGCCCCTATGCTCACCCAGTGTCCCTGTGCTGCTTTCTGTTTCCCAGCATCCTTTGCATTTAGGGGGAGCGGCGGACCCGTCTCCACCCCAGGGATGAGGAGCTGAGGTGTCCCTTCCAGCACCACAGGGCGCCAACTATAGAGACGCATGTTGAGAGGACAGAGCCAATAAGCAGGAGCTACTCAGTCCCTGTCACAGCATGAGCACAGCTGCCTGGGCTTTGCACTCACAAGAAATTAAGCCTCTGAGATTTTGGAGTTTGCCTGCTCTGGCAGCTACCATTGCTTAACCTAATGATCTGCCAAGCTTTTTCACACATCCTTTAAACTTCCAGAACCGCGTGTGGGGAGCTGAGAGCACTCCTATTTTCTGGATGCAGTAACTGAGGTTCTGAGACTTTTAAGTCATATCTCCAAAGTTAAATAACTGGCATGGATTGGAGCTCATATTTGAACCCAAATCTGTCTGAGGCCAAAGCAAATCTTTCCATCAGTGCCTTTCTTAAAAAAAAGTGTCATCCCACACGACATTGCAAATCAACTCCACTCCAATAAAATACATTTTTAAAAAAGACTGCAGTCCCAAATATTTTGTTTGTTAGGGATTTTCTTCCTTCCCGAAACCCAGCTCCACGTGGCCCTATTTCCACTGAGTGGGAAAAGTACAAGTTAACAAATTCTGATTTTTTAAGTTTACAAGGTTAATTTTTGCCCGTATGAAAGGGCTCTGGACCCTAACCCTCATAAACCTCCTGAAAATATCTGGTCCAGGAAAAACTTGCCTGCTTCAAATAATATTCAGAGCTATACAAAATGTACACAAAAGTCCTAGAGCATAAAAATGAAAGGATGGCAGATGAAAAGCAGCCATCAAAAATGTGCTGGAATGAACAGATGAAAATTGTATCCAAATATTTTGCCATGAATTTTTTTAATTTAATGAAGCAAGAGCTCAAGAAAGAGATGGTGGGGGGAAAAAAACAGTAAGATATGAAAAGTGAGCTGGTAAACTTCAGAAAAGAATAAAATCAAAAATAAAATCATCGATGGGGAGAAAAGGGAACCCTCCTGCACTATTGGTGGGAATGTAAGCTGCTACAACCACTACGGAGAATAGTATTGGAAGTATCTTCAAAAAGTGTACATAGAACTACCATATGACCCAGCAATCCCGCTCTTGGGCATACATCCGGACAAAACTCTACTTAAAAAAAAAACACATGCACCCACATGTTCATTACAGCACTATTCACAATAGCCAAGACATGGAATCAACCCAAATGTCCACTGATAGATGATTGGATCAGGAAGATGTGGTATATATACACAATGGAATACTACTCAGCCATAAAAAAGAACAAAATAACGCCATTTGCAGCAACATGGATGGAACTAGAGACCCTCATCCTGAGTGATGTAAGTCAGAAAAAGAAAGACAAATACCATATGATATCACTTATAACTGGAATCTAATATATGGCACAAAGGAATCTTTCCAAAGGAAAGAAAATCATGGACTTGGAGAATAGACTTGTGGTTGCCAAGGGGGAAGGGAAGGGAGTGGGAAGGACTGGGAGCTTGGGGTCAATAGATGCAGAATGTTGCCTTCGGGATGGATGAGCAATGGGATCCTGCTGTGTAGCCCTGGGAACTCTGTCTAGTCACTTATGATGGAACACGTAATGTGAGAAAAAAGAATGTATACATATATGTGTAAGTGGGTCACCATGCTGTGCAGTAGAAAAAAACATATATGTAAATAAATGATAAAAATAAAAAATAGGAGTTCCCATCGTGGCTCAGTGGTTAACGAATCTGACTAGGAACCATGAGGTTGCGGGTTCGATCCCTGGCCTTGCTCAGTGGGTTGAGGATCTGGTGTTGCCGTGTAGGCTGTGGTGTAGGCTGCAGATGTGGTTCGGATCCCTCGTTGCTGTGGCTCTGGCATAGGCCGGTGGCTACGGCTCTGATTCGACCCCTAGCCTGGGAGTGGCCCAAGAAACGGCAAAAAGACAAAAAATAAAATAAAAAATAAATAAATAAAATCATCACAGAAAACGAAGATAAAACCCGAAGCAGTGTAAGAGAAACTAGACATGGAAAAGGACACAGAGGACATGAATCAGAAAGGAGAGCAGGAGCTCCTGTCGTGGCACAGCGGAAACAAATCTGACTAGAATCCACGAGGACGCAGGTTCAATCCCTGGCCTCGCTCAGTGGGTTAAGGATCTGGCCTTGCCATGAGCTGTGCTGTAGTTCGCAGATGCAGCTCAGATCTTCTGTGGCTGTGGCTGTGGTGCAGGCCATTGGCTACAGCTCTAACTGGACCCTTAGCCTGGGAACCTCCATATGCCGCAGGTGCAGCCCTAAAAAGACAAAGAAAAAAAAAAGACAAACAAAAGCAACAAAACAAATATTTAAATAAATACTTAATTTTTTATTTTAAAATTTTATACATTTATATATAATTTTAAATGTTTTAATTAAATAGTTAATAGATATTTAAATAAAGAGTTCATTTTCACTTCCCTAATGAGATAAAACACTTTCTCGTGTTTATTGGCCATGTGACTTTCCTCTTTCGTAATGTGCCTGTTCTCTCCTTTTATCCGTTCTTCTATTGGTTTGTCTGCCTTTTTCTTACTGATTTATAGGGTTTCTTTGTGTACCCTAAATGTGCGTCTTTTGTAGGCTATATGTACTGCAAATGCCTTCTTCCACTCTGTGGCTTAGCTTTTTACTCTCTTAAAGATGCATTTTTTAAAATAAACTTTTTATTTGGGGCTAACTTTATATTTACAGGAAATTTGCAAAGATAACACAGAGAGTTCCATACACCCTTTACCCAGCCCCCCCGTAATGTTAACAGCTTAAATTACCATCGTACACATCAAAATTAAGGGATTGCCATTGGTACCATACTATTAATTAAACCATAGACTTTATTCACATTTTACCGGTTTTCCTTTGACGTCCTTTTTCTGCTCCAGAATCCCATCCCGGCCCCATTCTCCCTTTAATCACCATCCTTAGTCTCCTCTCCTAGGTTGTGACTGTGTCTCAGTCTTTCCCATCTTAACATTTTAAAGAGTATTGATTAGGTATTTTGCAGACTTTCTTTGGCTTTGACTTTGTCTCATATCTTTTTTTTTCTTTTTGTCTTTTTGCCTTTTGAGGGCATATGTAAGGTGTCTGCAACCTACACCACGGCTCACAGTAACACCGGATCCTTAACCCACTGAGCGAGGCCAGAGATCAAACCTGCATCCTCATGAATGCTAGTCAGGTTCATTAACCGCTGAGCCACGACGGGAACTCCCTTTTTTTTTTTAACTGGGCGCACTCACGGCATATAGACATTCCTGGGCCCGGGACTGCATCCAAGCTGCAGCTGCAGCAATGAAGGATCCTTAAGTCCACTGCACCCGGCTCAGAATTGAACCCGTTCCTCCGCAGCAACCTGAGCTGCGGCAGACAGGTTCTTAGTCCACTGCGCCACAGCAGGAACTCCATTGTCCTATTTTTTTTAAGCATAAAATCACTTCCTTGGTTAGAAGTAATCTGAAGTACAACACTGTCGTGATGAATAAGAGATTTGATAAGAAGTCCATGGATGCCGATGAAGACTTGGCAACCATTTTATAAACAGCCAGTCTCTGTATTGAATCCCTGTCTGGTCCACGTCGCTAGAGGTGCATCTTTGGTGTGCAGCTTAAGCCTGCCTGATACCCTCGTTGGACAAAGGAACAGAGGGAAAGCAGACTAGACAGATCAAGTTACCAGATGAAGAGGAGAAATCAAAAGGAGAAAGACCAGAAGGGGAAGAAGAATGTGGGAAGATACACAGAGACAGAAATATGCTTACGAGAACAGACGCAAATGCCCGAGGGATCCAAAAGCCCCATCCATTAGAGTCCCAGGGCAATGCTCCATGTAAGAGTCCAACGAAGTCCGGCGGCATCCGGCCTGGGCGTGCTGGTGACCATGGCAGGAGACTGAGTGACGACTTGCTGCTGATGTCGCAGTGAAGGGCTGACTTGTTCTGAGGTTGGTGGGAAGCTGGTAGGATGTCAGCCAACAACGAGACTGTTGAGAATGGGGAAGGCTAGCCTGGGACAGACTGGGCGATTGTGAGATTTCGGAGAATAAACAGCTAGCTCTACCAGAACAGGCGACCTCAGATCCCAAACATTCGACATGTGATTTCCAGCAGAGTTAAAGTTCCTGGGAAAGCTCTTCGACTCTTTTCAAAATGAGGCATAAAGGCAAAGGGCATATTAATCAGGCATAAGACCGTGTCAACAAGCTAGGGACACATTTCGCCCGTGTATTCACTGGGAAGCAGCTGGAAATGCTCTGAAGACATAAAAACACTGCCCAGAAATGGTGAGTTGGAATGGAGTTGCTGTTGTTATTGTTTTTAAAAGAGACGGATGAAAAAAAAAAAGAAGAAGAAGAAAAGAAAAAAGAAAAGAGACGGGTGAGAGGTGGGCCTTGAGGTGAACAGAGAGGTACAGTTATAACAGTTCTATTTATAAGTCAGAAAAGTTCCTTGGGATATTTCTAGACTGCTGAGAATTTGGCTGACACCCCATGCAAGAGCTGGGACACTCAACTATGTACATCCAATTAATTAAATAACCAGTGCATCCACCTGAACTGGTGGATGTGACTGATTTACTTTGAGCTGCCAAGCAAGTGCCTGTGGGCGATGGAATAATGGCCCCAGACAGACAGAGAGAATTTATAGCCCTTGGCACCTATTCTGACTCCTTGCTTCCTTCCCCGCATGGGTGAGGGTTTCGGGCTTTTAAAAAGAAGCTCATTTGTAGGGATTCAACGGTCAGAAGAGGGAGCACAGAGCCGTTCTTTCTGGCTCCCCATTCACTGGGGCCAGAGATAGAGGCCTTCTCTTTGACAGCTTTTCAGGTGACAGACTTCCTAAGGATGGCAGAGGCCCCAGCCTCACACAAAGTCCACGAGGCGGCTCGCCCAGAGGAGACCTCCAAGGGCACAGCGGAGCCGCAGGAGGAGCCCAGAACCGATGACAGCACTTGTCTCCAAGGCCCTGGCTGAGTCATGGCCACATGCTTCTCGCTTGATGCGGAGATAGGAAGAGCTTAAATCTTCTGACTCCCTTCTTTGGGAGACGTTTTTATTTCTCATTACCCTAGAAATCCCATTATATCTTTATTTAGCCCAAGACTCTTGTACTGAGTGGAAGAGCACCCCCTAAATGTCCATGTGCACCTGTACCTGGGAATGTGGCTTTACTGGAAATAGGGTCTTTGCAGATGTCATCAGGGTAAGATGGGGTCATATTGGATCAGATGGACCCTAAGCCAATGACTGGTGACTTCAGGAGAAGAGAAGAGACACAGACCCAGACCCAGAGAGAATGTCCCGTGAAGACAGAGGCAGAGACAGGAACTCTGCAGCCACAGGCCAAGGATGGCAGCCACCAGAGCGAGAAGAGGCAAGAAGGATTCTTCCTTAGACCCTTCGGAGGGGGCGTGGCCTGCCAACACCTTCCCACTTCTGGCCTCCACAACTGGGGGAGAATGCATTTCTTTGGTTTTAAGCCAGCAAGCGTGTGGGACTTTGTTACAGAAGTCCTGGGATACTGAACACAACCCCTAATCCTTATTATGTTTGTTCAGTATGTGTCCTTTTAGACACATTGTCCTGGAGAGGATGTTTCTAACACACAGGATACTGGGATCGCTTGGTATTTCACTGGTACCCCCAGATACATACTTACGCTTCAAATGTCTTTCTTTTTGTTTTTTTGTTTGTTTGTTTGTTTTTTTACTTTTTTAGGGGCACACTCATGGCATATGGAAGTTCCCAGGCTAGGGATGGAATCGGAGCCGTAGCTTCTGCCCTACGCTACAGCTCACAGCAATGCTGGATCCTTAACCCACTGATCGAGGCCAGGAATCAAATCCATGTCCTCGTGGACATTAGCCTGGCTCATTACCACTGAGCTTCGACGGGAACTCCTAAATTTTATTAATAATTTCAATTAATAAAATGTATGCGATGGGAGTTCCTGTCATGGAGCAGTGGAAATGAATCCAGTTAGGAACCATGAGGTTGCAAGTTCGATCCCTGGCCTCGCTCAGTGGGTTAAGGATCTGACATTGCTGTGGCTGTGGTGTAGGCAGGCAGCTATAGCTCCGATTAGACCCCTAGCCTGGGAACCTCCATATGCCTTGGGTGCGGCCCTAAAAAAAAAAAAGAAAAGAAAATGTATGGGATGAATATGCATGGCCCATATTTTTTGGCCACACCCACTGCATACAGAAATTCCCATGGCAGGGATCAAAGCCACGCCACAGCAGTGACCCAAGCCACAGCAGTGATCCTTAACCACTAGGCCACCAGGGAACACTGGCTCATCTTTTTTTTAACTTCTCCAAACCTCTTCATAAAAAGAGGATAGGCGTTAACCTCCATAGCAGGTTAAGGATCCATTGTTTTCTCTGCGGCAGCTTGGGATCGCTGCAGAGGCGCAGGTTCCATCCCTGGGCCCAGCACAGTGAGTTAAAGCATTGCTGCAGCTGTGGCTCAGATTCACTCTCTGGCCTGAGAGGTTCCATGGGCCGGAGGAGCAGCCATAAAAAAAGAATAAAACAAAATAAAATAGAAGATATAATAGGCAATTAAAAATCTTAAAAGTCATAACTTGCCATCTTAATACTCAGCAAAGTCGAATTCAGGCCAAAGAAACAAAGTAAGACACTGCCTAATTCTGAGTCTGCAGAGCGTAATGAAGATTTAGTGGTAATACTATGTAGGCATGCGATGACTTAGCAATAACTTTCACAAAGCAGAAACTGTGGGAGAGGACTGGAGAAATATACAGAACCACATTAAAAAAAAAAAGAAGAACACAAGAAGTATTTAGAACATGTATCTCAAACCAAGACAGATGAGCCAGAGCTAGATGAGATGCCTGAAGAACTCTTAAAAACCCAAACCGTTAAGGTTGGTCTTATAGAGAAATTGATTGACAAGGGTGGGTGCTGTAATGTGGCACCCATTTTCCATCCGAAAGGAAAGATTTAACTCCCCAGCTACTGCAGGTGCCACCAGAAGATGGCCCTCGGCTGTCAGCCCTCTTGTAGGTCTGTCCCAGCAGAAGAAAACTGCCTGGTCCAAGGTCGTACCTCCTCCCAGAGCAGCCCTCATCTAATGCTGGACAACGTGGAGGATAAACAGCCCTGCCCATCATCCCAACTCAGAGCATCTCTGAAGGACCTTCCCAGCTCCCGAACCCCCTTTGGGCTTAGCTGGGTCCTCTGTCAAGATGGCTCAATTTGTCCCTCTGCCCAATCCTGCTTCCTTCCTGTCCAAATATCATTCTTTTTTTTTTTTTTTTTTTTGCTTTTAGGGCTGCATTCATGGCATATGGAAGTTCCCAGGTGAGGGGTCAAATAGGAGCTGTAGCTGCCGGCCTACACCACGGCCACAGCAACATGCGATCTGAGCCACATCTGCAACCTACACAGAGCCCATGGCAATGCCGGAACCTTAACCCACTAAGCGAGGCCAGGGATCAAACCCGAATCCTCATGGATACCCGTTGGATTCATTTCTGCAGCACCACAATGAGAACTCCCCAAGTATCATTCTTTAATGAAGGCCTTACAGCTTAGTCTGTCTCAGAGTGTGTTCCCGGAGAATTCAACTAGTGACAGAAACATACAACTTAAAAATACACTGAGTACAATTTCTCACCTGCCAAATTGGGCCCGAGGCCAAAAGTATGACACCGTACTCCATTGGCAAGGCGAGAGGAAGAAGTGCTTCTCCATGACTGGTGGGAAATTTAGTAATCTTACACAATTACACAGGCAGTAGCCTCTGGACCTAGCGAATCCGGGAACTTATCCCAAAGATAAGAGATGTGTGCCCGAGGCTGTTGGTTGTAGCACAACTTTGTAATAACAGCAAAGGGCTGGAAACCCACGGCAACCAGGAAGGGAATGGTTCGGGACACAAAGCATATCCATGTGCTGGGGCCTGGGAGCCATGAAACAGAGTGACAGGTGTCTCTTCCTACTAATATGGAAGCCCTCCAGATAATAAGTGAAAAAACAACGAAGAGGAAAACGTGCTGGTAACCTTTCATCCACCTAAAAATAGAACTAGATAGACAGATACAGACAGACCTTTGCTTCCTTTTTAAAACCATGGGAGTTTCCCTTGTGGCTCAGTAGTAACAAACGCAACTAGTATGCATGAGAACATGGGTTCGATCCCTGGCTTCACTCAGTGGGTTAAGGATCTGGCGAGGCTGTGGCTGTGGTGTGATTCAACCCCTAGGCTGGGAACATCCATATGTCAAGGGTGCAGCCCTAAAAAGACAGATAGATAGATAAATAAATAAATAAATACAAACCATGGAAGGGAGAGTTCTCATGGTGGCTCCGTGGGTTATGACCCCAACAAATATCCATGAGGATGCAGGTTCAATCCCTGACCTCGCTCAGTGGGTTAAGGACCCAGGGTTGCCATGGTGTAGACAGACAGCTGCAGCTGCATTTCGACCCCTAGCCTGGGAACTTCTATATGCCTCACGTGCAGCCCTAAAAAGGTAAATAAATAAATAATTTTTTTTTATTTTTAAATAAAAACCATGGAAGGAGGCACAAATATGCCTTAATGGTTATCAAGAGTAGAGGAAGAGAACAGGATAGAGGAGACAGAAGAGAAACTAGACATCTTTGAATGTACCCTATTTGGTAAATTCAACCTCAGAATTAAACTTAAAAAGTAAGCCCTAGAAATGAAAAGGGAAATTATACAAATGAACCATAATTATGCAACATAACCACCAGTTGGTAATATAACCTCCCAAGAAGGAATTATTCCCAGTGATTTAAGCACAGTCATTTGACTCGATACCCCTAGGGGGATACACTCTGAGGACAGAAAGAACTTCGAAAATATCACAAGCTGTTTCCTGTAATCGTATTGTTAGCTGCAGTGGTTCGTATTGTAACTCAGAGACTGCTGTGTGTGTGCACGTTGCGGGATAAAGCAAATGCATAATTACAATCGGTACCATTAAGCGTCAGGACTTTGAGTGTGAGGAAAAAGGAGATAAAAATGTGAGACCAAGGAGGTGAAATTAAAACTCTATCGTTCTGAATAAGAATTAGTAATATCAGGAGTTCCCGTCATGGCGCAGTGGTTAACGAACCCAACTAGGAACCATGAGGTTGCGGGTTCGGTCCCTGCCCTTGCTCAGTGGGTTAACGATCCGGCGTTGCCGTGAGCTGTGGTGTAGGTTGCAGACGCGGCTCGGATCCCGCGTTGCTGTGGCTCTGGCGTAGGCCGGTGGCTACAGCTCCGATTCAACCCCTAGCCTGGGAACCTCCATATGCCGCGGGAGCGGCCCAAGAAATAGCAACGACAACAACAACAACAACAAAATAAAAATTAAAAAAAAAAAAGAATTAGTAATATCAGTATAAACACACTCTACATTTTCTCTCTTAAAACTAATACATATTTCCAAGCTATGGCCCCTGAAAGGGCTCAAAAGCCATGACCAGTCTAGTGGCAATGAGCATCTCTGTCTGTAAATACATTTTCCATTAAAAAAAGAACCAGGATTCGGAGTTCTCACCATCTCACCACACAATGGGATCAGCGGCGTCTCTGCAGTGCCAGGACGTGGGTTCCATCCCCAGCCCAGTGCAATGGGTTAAAGGACTCAGTGTTACCACAATTGCAGCATAGGTTGCAACCGTAGTTCAGATCTAATTCCCAGCCTGGGAACTCCATATGCCTCGGGATGACCACAAAAAAAAAAAAAAAAAAAAGATTCAGTGGAGGAATGGCTATTCCCAAGATCAAAACAGGAATGTACCCAATACTTTGTCTGGAACATCCTGTCAAGTCGTAAAACAAGGGAACTATCGAGACACCTAGGGTCATGTCAAAATAACTCAGGAACCAACTGGAGTTAAGCTCCCAAAGATGGAAACATGTGACCATTAATTAATAACTACAAAAGATGCAGGCTCTGCTTGGCCTTTCCTGCCTCCTCTGCTGAGAGACTTTCTCAGACGGCCCCTCACTTCATCTCAACTTCAGTCTCAGCCCCGTCTTCAAGGAATTTATAGTTGTGTTAGGAAGACAAGACTCGCACACGTTTCTGTTTTATCTTGCCAAAGGTGAAAAATGCCACCTTCTCCGCAATAGCAACCAGTAAAACATATCCTCAAAATAACTTGGCTTCTATCAGGTCTGTTTCATAATTTGTAACCCTTAACGAGAGCTTTTAAATTCTACTTGAAAATAGACTCACAGACATAGAATCTAAACCAACTTATGGTTATCAAAGGGGAAGGGATAAACTGGGAGTGTGGGATTAACATGTAATACATAATGTAACTTATAATACATATAAAATAGAAAAATAGCAGGAACTTACTCCATTGCACAGGGAACTATATTCAATATCTTGTAATAATGGATAATGGGAAAGAATACGTATATGTGGGTGCGTATAACTGAATCGCTTTGCTGAACGCCTGAAATTAACGCAACATCGTAAATCAACGATACTTCAGGTTTTTTGTTTTTTTCTTTTGTTGTTGTTGTTGTTGTTGCTATTTCTTGGGCCGCTCCCGCGGCATATGGAGGTTCCCAGGCTAGGGGTCGAATCGGAGCTGCAGCCACCAGCCTACGCCAGAGCCACAGCAACTCGGGATCCGAGCCGCGTCTGCAACCTACACCACAGCTCATGGCAACGCCAGATCGTTAACCCACTGAGCAAGGGCAGGGACCGAACCCGCAACCTCATGGTTCCTAGTCGGATTCGTTAACCACTGCGCCACGACGGGAACTCCCCTACTTCAGGTTTTTTTTAATTTACCAAAGAAAAAGATGTGAAGGGAAAAAAAAAAGTAAAAAGAACAACTCCATCATTTATCGTTCATTTCCAGACCTCTTTGCTCTCCCTCTGGTTCTCCGGAGAGCAGGTGGCTCTCTGGTCCACATAACAGTGTGCCAGTTGGTCTAACTGGACCTTCCTGCCATGGCTGGTCCATTCTGCTGTGAACTAAAAATATTTGTGCCCCCCCAAAATTCATATATTAACACCTAATCCTGGTGTTCCCTGATCGTTCAGGGGGTTAAGTGTTCAGCATTGTCATTGCCGTGCCTTGGGTGGCTGCTGCGGCATGGGCTTGATCCCTGATCTGGAAACTCCTGCATGCCATGGGTGTGGCCCCAAAACAAATTAATTAAATTTAAGAAAATAAATGGAAATTTTTAAAAAACCCTAATCCCCAAAGTGATGACAGCGTTAGAATGGGGGGGCCTTTGAGAGATGATGGCGTCATAAGGGTGGAGCCCTCATGAAGGGGGCTAGTGCCCTTTTGAAAGACGCCCCAAGAGCTCCCACACCCCTTCAGCCACCTGAGGACAGCCATGAACCAGGAAGCAGGTCTCTCCAGGCAGAGCCTTGCTCCGGACTTCTCTGTCTTCAGAACTGTAAGAAATAAGGAGTTCCCGTCACAGCTCAGCAGGAACCTGACTAGGATCCATGAGGACGTGGGTTCGATTCCTGCCCTCGATCAGTGGGTTAGGGATCCAGCATTGCCGTGAGCTGTGGTGTGGGTCGCAGACCCGGCTCGGATCTGGCGTTGCTGTGGCTGTGGTTTAGGCCTGCGGCTACAGATCCAATTCAGCCCCCTAAAACCTCCATACGCCGCAGGTGCAGCCCTAAAAAAAAAAAAAAAAAAAAGAACTGTGAGAAATACATTTCTTTTGTTTGCAAACCATCCGGTCTGTGGTGTGTCTGTTACAGCAGCCAGAACTGCCTAAGACGCCTCCGGCCCCCAGAAATCCTCCAGGTGCTGGAGTCTGAACGCCTGTTGTTCCCGCCTCTCACTCCCAGCCAGGCACCCTCACAGAGCCCCTGGAGCGGCAATTCCTAGCGACCTGGCCCCACCCACAACTGTGCAGGTGCCATCGTGCCTCTGGGTATGACTTGGGTTGGATTGTCCTCAGACCGGTCCTACCTGAGGAGTCAGGGGGCTTCAGGAAAATGGGAACTTCCCAAGAGGGTCCTGGAAGGACAGAGAAGGCGGTCAGTGAGAAAGGCCCTGACGAGGAAGTGGCCGAGACCTTGGGACTGGGATGCCTGAGATCAGCTTTGAGGTTGTTTCGGGGGCTGTGCGGAGAGATGACTTGCCCAGCGTTCACAGTGGCCCCCAACAGCTTGATTCATCATCCCCTACAGGCAGCGGCTTGTGGTTCACGGTGCTCTGGGATCATGAGGAGGGGGCGGTGTCCACCCTGAGTCAGGGGGGCTGGAAGAGAGGTGGTAGCAGGCACAGGAGCTACCTACCACCTGCTCTGAGGACAGATGCCTGCAGGGACGCAAGTCCCAGGGGGGTTGGCCCAGAACAGAAGCCTCGCGCCTGAGGTCGCCCCAGAGACGTGGCGAGGGAACGGACACAGCCTACGCCCCGCAGGACAGGGCTCCAGCCACTTCTTGGCATCCTAAGGGAAGGGGTCCCAGGGCGGGAGGATGCGGGGCAGCTGGATCACGGCACTGATCTCTGTTTAACCTCGTTCCTCGCGCTCCTGTCACTAACCCTGAGAATAACACCTCTGTGGCCACTCGGAGGCCCTCGTCAAGCCACACCTCCCTGCGTGACGGTCACGGTCCGGGTGCCTAAGGCAGCCCTCTACGTCTGTCTTGCCACCTGCTAGGAGTCTCAGTCCACGGAGGCCTCTTCGGACTGTGAGCTCAGCTCCGTTTGACCTTCCTGGTGGCCTGACGATCAAGTTGCCTCTGATCCCCCAGCTGTCATCGCCGGGCAGAGCAGACAGAGGAGGCAAAGCCATGACATGTGGCTGCCTCGTACCGCTAGCCCTCTCCAGACTGTTTCCCTAATGACGGATTCTCTTGCCAGGAAGCATCGAAGTCTTTTGCAGCCAGACCTTATGCTATTGCTAATTTTAAAATAATGGTAAGACAGTTGAGCTAAATTCTTCTGCTCTGGTTTCTAAGCGATGGCTCTTGCCAACTTCCAAGACACTCATAAGGTGTGATTAGAAAATAATGAAGCTAATTATTTAAACAAATGCCTCAGAATGCATTCTTTTTTTTTTTTTTGAAAGACCAAAGTTAACCAAAAAAAAAAAAAAAAAGGCCTTGACCTGTACTTAGACTTTCAGAAAATAAAGTATCAGGAATCACTTTATTTTAAATACCACTGGGACAAGAAAATCAAGATAAATTGAGGCTTTGTAGGGTCTAATAACATGCACTTATACGGCTCAAGAAGCCTGTGAAGGGTCAGTCTTTTACTAAATCTTCATTGATTTTTATACCAGCCACTCCTGTCTGATATACGATTATCTAAAAATATTTCCAAATAATCACTTTGGAAGGCCCTATGCTTCAAATTTGTTTTGACATTTTTTGAGCACTTGGAATAGTCTAGACCCAATGCTTGTGCACTTTGTATGGTCCCCGTGTTATCAGACCAGCAGGAGGCCTACGAGGAGACTGCCTCTTCCCATGTGAGCCTCATGGTGCCCCAAGCAGCCAAGCCCAGCCCCCTTCCTCTTCCACCAGACGAGCCACCCCCTGGGGGAAAGGGGGTGGGGGGGTGGGGTCTTCAGACCTGAAGTTGGAACAGAAAGGCCCCAGGAGGAATTGATCTCAGCCAGGACATCAAAGGACAAATGAGCAGCCACACAGAGGGAGGCGAGCAGGAGCCTTCCGGGCCACAGCCAGTTGGGACCTAGAGATGAGGCAGCACATGCTGGCAAAGTGCCTGCCATTTCCCCAGCCTCACGACAGAGGCCTGTCAGGGAGACGCCAAGATGAACGGGACACTACAGAGAACAGTATGGAGGTTCCTTAAAAGACTCAAAACAGAACTACCGTATGATCCCACAATCCCACTCCTGAGCGTATATCCAGAGAAAACTCTTGAAAAGATGCCTACACCCCTGTGTTCACTGCAGCACTATTTATAACAGCCAAGACATGGAAACAACCTAAATGTCCATCAACAGATGGATGGATAAAGAAGATGTGGTACATGTATATACACAGTGGAATATTACTCAGCCATGAAAAAGAATGAAATCATGCCATTTGCAGCAACATGGATGGCCCTAGACATTATCATACTAAGTGAAGTAAGTCAGAAAGAGAAAGGCAAATGCCATATGATGTCACTTACATGTGAAATCTAAAAAAATGATGCAAATGGACTTCTTTACAAAATAAAAATAGAGTCACAGACTATGAAAACAAACCCACTACTATATATAAAATAGATAACTCAGGGAACTCTATTCACTCTTCTGTAATGACCCATATGGGAAAAGAATCTGAAAAAGAATGGATATGTGTATATGGAAAACTGAATCACGTTGCTGTACACCTCAAAGTAACACAACATTGTAAATCAGCTATACTCCAATACAAAAGAAAAGTTTTTTTAATTTTTAAAAAGATGAGCAGGAGTTCCCGTTATGACTCAGTGGATTAAAAACCCAACATAGTACCCGGTCCAATCCCTGGCCTCACTCGGTGGGTTAAGGAGCCAGCATTGTCCCGAGCTGCAGCGTAGGTCACAGATGCGGCTCAGATCCCACGTTGCTGTGGCTGTGGCATAGGCTGGTAGCTGTGGCTCCGATTTGACCCCTAGCCTGGAAACTTCCATATGCCACAGGTGCAGCCCTCAAAAGACAAAAAAAAAATCCAAAATATTAACAAAGATGAGCAGTACTCAGCGGGCCCCCCTTGAGTACTGGGGGACAGGCAAGAGAACTGGCAGGCTGTGTGGGGTGCTAGCAAAAGCCTGAGCCAAGTGCAAGAGAAGGTTTAGATCAACTGAGACACCTAGAGAGGTCCTCCTGGAGGAGGTGACATCTGAGCTCGGACTCAAAGGAGGGAAGGGTTTCTTCAGGCCACGAAGGACAGATTTACAAGAGGAGGGAGAGACAGGCAAAGGCAGTGAGAACTCAAGCACTGTTAACAGAAGGCGATCTCGTGTGCCTGGAGTCTCAAACACGTGGCAGGAGGAGGTGTGAGGGCAGGTACGTCTGGAAAGGAAGACAAGAACCCCCTGTGCCAAGAGAGCATGGAGGGCTTTGTTCTGCAGGCAGAGAAGGGAGCCGTCTGGGCACGCTCCAGTCCAGGTGCTCCTGCCAGGTAGGCAGTGGGGTGGCACAGAGGGCCTGGCCCAGGACCTCCTCCTCTGCACTGTGGCAGAACCGACCCTGGAAAAGTCAGCAGGCCGCAGGGGCTGCTTCAAGAGCTATGGACAGGCAGGGACGTGCCATCTGTTAGGGTGACAAGCTTGCTGAGGTGGGACGCAGAGGCAGGGGCTCCCCAAAGCTCGGGGGAGTGATAGCCAGCACAGGAGGGCCAGCTGTCCCCAGGATGCCCACCAGAAGAGATTCCAGCCCCAGAGGGCACCAGACAAGTTCCATAATCATAACTCAGAGCCAAGACCAATCTCCGTGCGCTGAGCCGAGCCAACAGAAGGGGGTGGAAGGTGTCAACAGCGGGGACCGGCAACCACACTGCCGCGAGAATAATGCGTGCCACGAAGGATGGGCTCCATGTGACCCATGACTCCTATTTGTACCTGAAATGTGAGAGCTGCTGCTGCCTGGGCTGAGCAGCGGCAGGGTCCAGGTGAGGACAGGTGCGGGGACAAACTTGCCTAAACCTCCGCACCACAAAGGGAACTTCCTGGTGATTTCTATTAAAAAAAAAAAAGCGAGATGGACCTTAAAAGAACTGGCAACGCATGGGGAACAAAGGTGGTCTCTGGAAGAAAACAGCCTGAGGTGAGGCTGTGCCCCCAGCTGGCCCACAGAAGGACCCCCCCCCCAACACACCTGAGAGCCTGCCTGGCCCCAGGGAGGCAGCAGGACCCTGTGAGGTACAGCCAGCCCAGGGCTGGGGCCCCGCAACAGGCTCTAGGAAGACTTCGGCCTTGAGCAGACCCTGCCCAAGAACTTGATCCAGCCCAACAGAGGCGCAGCTGCCGTTCACAGGGCCATTCATGTGCTGGGTGGGGCATGGTCCCCGAGAAGGGTGCGGCCACCTGGCCAGGGGAGGGGAGGGCCAGAGCGGGCACTGGCCCAAGAATGTGCTCTGAGGGTCACTGCAGCCCCTCCTGTTGCAGCCCAGAGCTGTGCACTGCCACCTGCCACCATCAGTCAGTTGCTGAGTCTTATTCTCCTCGCGTGGACTAGTGACACCCAGACACCCACCTCTGTGGGTTGTTAGGGGTTAAATGACACAGCTGGGTGAGAGGAACCATCAGTAAAAGGAGCCACGGTGACCTTTGTCCCCTGCCCACCCTCAAACTTCAGTGGCAGCTCCTGGCAGGAACCTGGCACTGGTGTCCCAGTGACACTGGGCGCTCCTTCAACTAGACTGAGAGGACTGACCCCGGGCACCCAGGTGCTTCCATGGAGAACAAGCATCTAGAGGCTTCCCCTCTGCTGGCCCAGCCCCCACCCCGAGCCCAGATGTGTGCACCTGCCCACACCCACCCACCCACCCACACATACACTCATCCCAGGCAGTGCCCTCACCTGGTGGCAGGTAGCCGCCTGGGGAGGTTGCCATGGTGCCCCAGAGGAATAGCCAGTATCGAACCTGATACAAAGCCTAGAGGGTGTGGGCAGAGGCTTCCTCCCCCTCTCCTCCCCATGCCCACAAACACCCAACCTTGACTCTCGGGGTTTGACTCTCAGGGCTGGACCCCTAGCCCCTCCCAGCCCCTCCCAGGCCCCGCCAGCCTTCACCCTGAACAGAGTGGTGTGAAGTGGGGCCGAGCTCCCTGGATGAAGAGGCTGTAAGGTCAGGACGGATGGTAAGAGGGATGGTGACAGTGCCAGAGGGCAGGGTCTTGGCAGCACCTTGGCCCCAGTGTGCCAAAGGCAGAGAGCTCCATCTGTTCCTTCAGGTCTCACCATCAGCCTCCCCGTGGCCTCTGCCTGTGTCCGCTGAGATGCTGATGGGGTCTGTGAGCTGACCCTGAATCTAGGGCATCCGCCCCTGCCAGCTAGACCCTCACACGCTATCCATCAGGAAGGTCTGAGTGTGAGCTCCCAAACCATGAACAGATGTGTGCTCACGCTCCTGTGTACACACACATACACATGTGGTGGAGCCTATCACGCAAAGACACCCGGGGTCTCCTCCTTCTCCCTGTCTTTATGCCCCATGCCCATCTTCCAGGGCCTGGCCCCCAGGGCACACTGAACTCACAGAGGGACAGGAGCCCCCTCCCTGGTCATGCCCTGGGGCTGAGGGATGGGCAGGGGAGCCAGGGCCCTGGTGCCCAACTCCTCTCCCACTCAGGCTGGTGGCTCAGAGGTCAGGGTCTCCTCCTAACACCGCCCCATCCCAGGCACCAGGAGCAATATTCGTCTTCAAAGCAAGGTCAGCAAACCACCCCCAAGGCTCAGGGGTTGGAGGATTAAGGGGTCCTGGGAGCCTTGGGCAGCACGATTGCCTGCCCCCAGAACTGCCCACTGGCTCCTCCTGCTGGCTGGCAGCTGCCCTGCCTCGGCCACTGCACAGGGGCTCCTCTGGGAGGCTGTGTGTGTGCACAAGACCAGCACCCACGCACACACTTGCACACACAAGGCCACCACCCTTGACTAGGCCCAGGGCCTCTGTTCTGTCCTGTTCCTCCAATCACGGGAATGAGACACCCTGAAACTTCCACCCTCTTCAGGCAGCTCCTCTGGGTGAGGGTCACCTGGTGACCAAAGGACAGAGGTGACCAAGGTGAGGCCCGTCTGCAGCCAGACACCAGGGGAGCTCTGGTCAGGGCTGAGAAAACCCGCATGCCTGGAGACGCTTCCCTATGGGGACCCAATTATAGAGGGTCCGTGTGGGTCGGGGTTGAGGTCAAGATAAGGCGACGATGGGGTTTGGCCAATACAGCCTAAGGGTAAAGTCAGTGTGGGCTGGGTTCACAGACCATGTGACGGACAGGAGCACAGCCACATCACCGGTCAGCGTGGGGCCAGCTTCAGGGGCCAGTGCGCCACCCAGTGGAGCACCACAACCCCAAGGGGCAGGACCCCAGGCCTGGCATCCCATCAGGACAACCTGTTTTCAGACCAGTCCAGGGGGCTCTCTGCTCCCCCAAATCCCAGACACTCAGAACCAGGGCCCTCCAGAGGCGAGAAGCCCTGGAGGTGTCAGCCCCCAAGGGGCACCCCCACTGCACGCACCCCACACCCAGAGCTGCCCTCGCAGGCCCTATGCACACAGACAGCCCAGTCCGGATTCCCGCGGAAAGGCCAGTGCACATGACATTGAAAGCGAACGTGGGATACGCTGTGCTGATGCTGCACCCTCCCAGCACCGCTGGAGTCTCCTCTGGATAATTATTTATTATTCATAGTCATCAGCATCTTCATTAATTATTCATATGATCCTTAATTATTATCCTTAACAATAAGAGCAGTAAATAGCAGAAAAGTCCTCGAGGTGCCTAAGGCCCAGGGCCGGGTGCCTCCGGGCAGTTAGACCAGCTACTGCCCCCGGAACAGTGGGGGGGGCCACAGACCCTCCAACCACGGCCCGGCCCTGCCCCTGCCCCCACACCGGGGCCCAGGGGACCACAGGAGAAGCTGGTCCCAAGGGCTGGGGGAGGCGCTGTGCCTTCCTGGTCCTCTCCCCTCCGCGGCCAGGGCCTCCTGGGCAGGGCCTCCACGGGGAGGGGCCCAGGTGGTGCGCTGAACCCTGGGTGAGCCACGTGTCCACACTGAGCAGCCCCACTAACTTCCCGGGTCTGAGCCGTGTCTGTGCAGGGGCTGGGAGGTGAGGGCCCCCAGCTGGCCCGGCAGGGAGAGGCGTCGAGCGGGGCCATCTTGGGGTAGCTCCTCGCACGCCATGAACTGGGAAACCTGCAAAGAAAACGGAGTGTGAGGAGCTCCCGTCCGGGCTCAGAGGTAGCAAACCCAACTAGTATCCAGGAAGATGCAGGTGCGATCCCTGGCCCCTCTCAGTGGGTTAAGGATCTGGCGCTGCCGTGAGCTGTGGTGTAGATCGCAGATGTGGCTCGGATCTGGTGTTGCTGTGGCTGTGGTGTAGGTCGGCAGCTGCAGCTCTGATTCAACCCCTAACCTGGGCGCCTCCATGTGCCGCAGGTGCGGCCCTAAAAAAACCAAAGAGAAAAAAAATGGAGTGTGGGAAGCTTGGAATGGAGGGGGGGCAGGGTCAGAGGACAGAGAGGGTCTGGAGGCTCTGGGGACAGACAGAAGAGGGCTGCAGGGGACAAGGAGAAGGGTCAAGGCAGGCAGAGCCGGTCTCCAACCACAAAAGGGAGGCCTGAGGCTGGCAGAGCAGAAACGCACTCCCTGTGGGCCAGAGCCAAACCCGACAGCTGGGGGCCCGGGAGCAGGTGCCCGAGGCTGGGAATAGCCCGAGGCCAGAGCCGCTTCCCTCCCCAGGGTACACAGCAGCTGAATCCAAACCCAACCTGGAATAAGGAGCCCTGAGCTGGCACAGCTGGACAGAGAGAAATATGGTTCTGTCCTTCAATCTAGAAAGAACTCGGGGACCTAGAAACAGGCGGGCTGGCGGCCAGGCCTCGGAAGGCCAGGGAGAGCGCCAGGGCCGGCGGGAGGGGCTCTGTGGGTGCTGCCGAGTCTGCTGGGAGATCTCCGCGGGGGCGGCTGTGAAAGGAGACTGGCACATTCGCTGACGTGGGCCTGGTGTCTGCAAACAGGAGCAGGCAGCATATGGGAGGGGAGCAGATGCCAGGGGAAGGGGGAAGCAGATCCCCGCCACCTCTGGTCGCCAGAGGAGCCCCCTTCTTGGGGCCCAGTCCCAGCTGCCCTGTCAGGAGGCTGGGAACACGCATGTCCACTCAGGAAGGGACAAAGGGCCACAGAGGCCCTTGTCCGGCAGAAGGGGAGCGATGCGGGCCGTAAGTGCTACCCTGGGGCTCAGCCAAAGCCTTCAGGACAACCCAGCAAAGTGCCGAGCGTGCGCGCTTTGGGTTGGCAGTAGAGCCAGACCCAGCGGGTGTCAGTCACAGCAGGGACCTGGGACCCTGTCGCAATGGCACGCTGGCACATAGCACCTACCACCAGGCCTCGGGCTCAGCAGCTCCCTCCACTCCCAGCCACGACACAGGCACCTGATGGGGCCATTCAGGTGACTCTGGGGGAGCGCGTGCCACCCAGCCAGCCGGCCTCCCTGGCGCAGCTGTCTGGGGGCTCTGTTTGGGGGCTCTCCTGCCTTGCTCTGTGCTCACGGCTCCTGGAGGAGGGCAGGAGGAGGGTGAGAGGAGACTGGGGCCCAAGGCCAAGCGAAAAGGACAGCAAAGCGGGTCTGGGGTGGAAGCGGGGCAGAAGAGGCAGCGCCTCGGCTCAAGGAGCTTACCTGAGAAAGCGAGTCCAGGGTGAGGGTGGGGGTGGGGCTGACGGGCAGCAGAGGGGACGTGGAGGCGGGGCCGGGCCCCGGGGTGCTCACAGCACTGTAGGCAGGGGGAACCAGCGTCATCTGCCTCTGCAGCAGCTGCAGGACGGTGGCCATGTCTGCGCTCAGCCGGGTCTCCAGCCTGGGGCAAGAAGGAGGCGGGTGCCCTGGGTCTCAGGCAAGTGGAGGCACCAGCGACTAGGACTTCGGGACCACCCTACGGACAGCCAGCTGGTCAACCCCAGGCCCCCTCTTCATTCTAGGTGTGGCGGCCCCTGGCTCAGCTCTGAACACAAGGAGAGGATCAGGCTGCTGGCCACACAGACAGGCCCAGACAGAGCAGACCCCACCTCCACCCCACAACACTGCTGGAAACCCGCAGCCCACACGCCCTACACCCACTGGCCCATCTCCCCAGACGTACACAGCGAGGCCTCAGCTGGAGCCCAGGGACCACCCTCACCTGTTGAGCTGCCTCTGGAGGGCATCCAGCCTGCTCTCCACGTCGCCCCGGGGCCGCCGGCCGGGGCTGGAGAGAGGGATGTTGAGGAGGCTGGAGGCAGGGGCAGGGGCAGGGCAGCGAGGCAGCTCCTGGTACTGGCGGCCCCGGCTGTCCCCCCAAAAGCTGAAGATGTTGGACACTCCTGAGAAGGCGCCTAGAGCCAGAGAGCTGGGTTGAGGCCGGGACAGAGGCCACACCCCGTCCGCCCCGGGTGGCCCTCGCCCTACCTGACAGTGGGTTACAAGTGTCGCTGCTCTTCTCCACGTCCTCGGTCAGGGGGTCCCCACCCGGCAGCTCTCCGGGGGGCCTGGGGCTGGAGAAGGGCACCAGGCGGAGGGGGCTGGAGCTGCGGCCTGGGCCCTCATCCTCACTGCTCTCGGGGCTGGAGGGGCCGCTGGACAGGCTCTCCCCCCACGGTCCCCCCTGCTGGCCCCGGCCACTCGGCCCTGCCCCCGCCCGGCTCGGCCCCAAGGCTGACACCTCCCCTGGCTGTTCCGGGTCTGTGGGAAACAGAGAACGGGCCTCAGAGTGGGCAGGAGGCACAGGAGGGGACAGGAGGGGACAGGAGGGGAGGGGACCAGAGAAGGTCTGGAAGGTTTGCCCCATGTTTCTTCTGCTCCCTTCCCCCGCTTTCAAGAGGACCAAGGACTCCAAGGACGGGACCAGTGGTCTCTGCCCACTGGCTGCCCCAGCCCGGGCGGGGACATCGCTGGCGGGGCTCCCTGGCCCCAGGCGCCCCCCGTGCTGACCTCCTTGCCCCCCTCACCCCTGTGCGCAGCAAGACGCTGAGAGTTGAGGACCAAAGAAACCTGGGCAGGCCCTGCCCCAGGGGTGGAAGAGGGCTTCCTGGAAGAGGCCCTCCAGCGGGCCTGAAAGCGTGGACAGCGATCCGACAGCTGGGTGAGGCGCGGGGCCCTGACGCTAGGGGCAGAAAGGCCTCCGGAGACGCCACGTGGAGCAGAGCCGCCGACCCCGCCCCCCCCCGCCCACCGCTCCCCTGGGCTCCGCCCCCGCCCCGCCCCGTCCCGCCCCTCCCCTCCCCCGCCTCACCCTTGTCCGTGCGCCTGCGGAAGGACAGCTTGCGCTTGCGTTGCCTGTTGAAGCCGCCCTCCAGCTCCGTGCTGCCGGGAGAGCCGGGGATCATGTTGGTCTGGAACCGAGAGCGGTGTCAGGGCCCTTCTGCGCTCTCCTGCCTTGCCGGGTCCACCCGGACTCTCTTATTAACAGAGAAGGTGGGGCTGGGCGTGCTCCCTCTGGGGGTCTGAGCTCTGCCCCAGGGCCAGGGCTGAGGCTGGGACGGTGGCATCCTGGTCTGAACCCAGATCCCATCTGACAGATGAGAGACAAGCCCAGAGAGAGGGTCGCCCAGGGAAGCGACAGGTGCATCCCGCCGCACTGCCCACTCACATCTCGCAGGTTGAAGGTGATCTCCAGGCTGGACCAGAAGTGGTCGGAGAACTCTGGGTACATGTCCAGCACCTCCAGTAGGTCGTCCCGATGGATCTTGTGCAGGTCGCAGTAGGTGAGGGCCCGCACATCCCCGTTGGACTTCCCGGGCCGTGCGTACAGGTTCAGAGGCTCTCCAAAGATGTCGTTCTTCCCTGGAGGCCACCGAGAGGGGGGGCTCAGCCCCTGGGTGACAACAGAGGCAGCAGGCGCCTGTCTTCGGGGCATTCTTACCTTGGTCACACCCAGCCAGGTCCCAGCCCCCAGGGCCAGGGAAGCACCAGCCAGCCCCGTCCTCCCCCCAGCTCCCAAAGGCAGGACGTGCAGTGCAGTGCCCTGGGGTACAGTGCGGGACCCTTGTGCCTCTCAGCTGCTGGGCCAGCCGGCGGCAGATGCCCAGCTCGGCCCGTGGCCCTGGCTTCCTTGGGTTCTAACTCCACTGGGAGCCCCCCTCAAAGCCCATGTCCCAGTCACCATCCTGACCAGTCACTGCACCCTCATAAACACTGTTCTTCAAGCTACAGATCACAACACAGTAGTGAATCGAGGACCAGCCTTTTGCTTACTGAAACAAAATAGGATCGCATAGCTTAGCACAAACCAGAATGTAGTAAGGAGACTGCTGTTTAGTGAAACTCCGGTTTCAGTTGTGTTTGGGAGTGTCTGTGGCATATGTGTGTGTGCCAAACTGAGAAATAAAAATCTAAAAAGGCCAACCGTGACACATCTGCCCTGGGCCAAAAGAAGGACAGGCAGAGGGCAGGCGGTCCCCAGGGCCCAGGCACACCTGCCCACCTGCCCACCTGCACAGGTAGGGCAGGAAGGAAGGGGTGAGGGATGGAGGCGGGCAGGACTCCGTGGGTTTTGGAGGGAAGGCCTGGTGGTATTGCCAGAGGCTGCGGGCACCACGTGGCCCTTCGTAAAATCAGCTGCATGACCTCCCTCCACTGCCCTCCTCAGAGCATCTGGATTTGGTCCTGTTTTAAGGAGCAAGAATGTCACTGTCCTCTTCTCTGAAGAGACCCCAGAGGGAAACAGGACCTGAGAACCCCCAGGGTTCAGCAGCCCAACCCCTTGCAGGGCTCCTCTCCACAGCCCCCTGGGAAGGCCTGAGCTTGGGTGAATTCAAGGAGCCCCAGGTCCCCGTGGGCATTCCTGGCTCCAGAGCCCCAACAGCCGTGTCCTTAGGGGGCTTGGATCTCTCCAGGCCAGGGAGGGCACTTTGGGCCCAGCTCCCGGTCCCTGCCGTACCCAGGATGGCCACGACGACGTCGCCCCGCAGGATCTCGATGGAGCCCCGGGAGATGAAGTAGAGGGCGGTGAGCAGGTCCCCGGCGTGCACCAGCGTGTCCCCCGGTGGCGCGTGCGTCGTCTTGAACTTCATGGCCAGGGCCCGCAGGCAGCCCTTGGTGGCCCCGCGGAAGGGCTTACAGTGCTGCAGCAGCGAGCGGTTCAGGTGCAGGCAGATGTCCGCCTGCAGGCACTCCGGGAAGCCCTTCAGCACCTGGGGGCGGGGGCCGGCTCAGCACACTCTCTCCCGGGACCCCACTCGCACCCCCACCCGGAGATCCAGCAGGGACCTACTTGGGTGCCCACTCTAGCTCCCCCTCTTCCGGCTGGGCACCCCTGGGGACACCACCCCCCTGCTCTAACCTCCCAGTCCTTACATGCGTGAGGCCTGGAAACCGGCTCCTGCCTGGGGTTGTTGCAAAGCTTAAACACAACCACCTAGAGCCTGGTCTAGCACCTGCCCCCACATGAGAGCTCTCCTGGGAAACAGGCTCCATGAGCAGCAGGCGGTGAGGGCCTCTCAGGGTCCTGCCCGGCACTAACTGGCACCACCTGCACGTGGAGCGTGACTCTGGCTGCCCCAAGGAGTTCCCGTCATCACCCGGCTCCCTCCAGCCCACCGCCACAAGCCCACGGCCAAGCCCCGTGGCCTCACCGCATTCATGTCGATGCCGTTGGTGTAGGACCAGGCGTGCTGGAAATACTCCTCGAGGCGCTGGCGCAGCGGGTTGGGGATCTGGTGGAAGCGGATGAACTCTCGCACCCGGAGCATCTGCGTGTGGTAGCGGGCAGTGCCCGAGTACAGCCGCTGGATGATGGCCGACACGTTGCCGAAGATGCTGGCGTACATGAGGGCTGGGGGCGGGGCGGGTGGGGCCGTCAGCATCTGAGGGACCCCGCCCGCCCGTGCACCGGGTCAGTGACACACACAGTCACGTCTCAGGGTAAGCACACACGCCAAGATGCACAAACACGAAAGCCGGGGCACACGCGCCCCTCGGCTCCGCCTTGCGCCTCTACCTGCGTGTCCCGCCCCCAAATAGCCCCTGATGGAGGCCCCCGGGGCCTCTGCGTCCCAGAGCCCCACTCGGGCCCCTCTAGCCCGCTCCCTCTCTTCGGACGCAGGCGCTTCCCAGACCCCGGGCCACGGGCTGGCCTCCTCGCCCGCCCCAGGGGCGCACTCACAGCCGATGAGCATGACACAGATGGAGAAGATCTTCTCGGAGTTGGTGTTGGGCGAGACATTGCCAAAGCCCACGCTGGTGAGGCTGCTGAAGGTGAAGTACAGGGCGGTGACGTACTTGTCCTTGATGGAGGGGCCGCCCAGGCCGCTGCTGTTGTAGGGCTTGCCGATCTGGTCGCCGAGGTTGTGCAGCCAGCCGATGTGGGAGTCCATGTTCGGCTGCTCCATGTTGCCGATGGCGTACCAGATGCAGGCCAGCCAGTGCGCGATGAGCGCGAAGGTGCACATGAGCAGGAAGAGCACGGCCGCCCCGTACTCCGAGTAGCGGTCCAGCTTCCTCGCCACGCGCACCAGCCGGAGCAGCCGAGCCGTCTTCAGCAGCCCGATCAGCTGTGGGGGGCGGGGGGAGGGGGGGGGAGGGGTGAGGCGGGGATGTTCAGCGAGGGGGGCAAAGGAGGCGTGGGGGCGCTGCGGCTCGCCAGGGCGTCAAAGGTAAGACCCTCGAAGACATCTCCCAGAACCTCCTCATCATAGAAGCACCTCCCACGCTGGGCCCAGCACAGAGCCCCATTAATCGCTCTGCGACAAAGGGCTCACGGTCCCCGTGGCGAGAGTGAGGAAACGGGGCCTCCGAGAGGGACCCCCACTCTCAGGGTCCTCGCCAGAGCGCCCACTAGCTTCAGAGCGCCCTCGTCTGAGTTGGAAGACAGCGGCCACGCTGGACAGACGCCTTAGGGAAAGGCGAGGCCCTGCGCGTCTGCACCCAGCGAGGGGCTCATACGGATCAGGAAGCAGGCACGGGTCACCTGGGGCCCGGCCGTGCCCCTGCCGCCCTCCTTCTCGCGGCATCCCCGCCGGCCCCGCCCCCTCCCACCCGCTGCCCTCCCTTTGCCCCCGCCTCCTTGCCAGCCCACCTCCTCAGAGCCAGAGCCGAAGATGAGCAGGTCGAAGGGGATGGCGGCCACCATGTCGATGAGGAACCAGCCCTTGAAGTAGTGGACGGCGATGCGGCCGGGGTGGCTGACCACCTCTTCGTTGGCATTGACGTAGGTGGTGCGGAAGTTGATGAGGATGTCCACGATGAACATGATGTCCACGATGAGGTCCACCACGGCCAGCGGCTGGCAGGCGTAGCCGCAGTCGGGCGCCTGGGAGCCCTCCTCCGTCTCCTTCAGCAGGAAGGCGGCCGAGTAGGGCGTGAAGACGGCCGTGTAGATGACCAGCAGCAGGATGAGCCAGTCCCACACGGCCTTGAAGGGGCTGTAGTGCAGGATGGTCCAGCGGTGGATGCGCGGCGCCTGCAGCTTGTACTCCGGC
The DNA here is from genome assembly GCF_016906955.1 of Phacochoerus africanus. Taxonomy (NCBI): domain Eukaryota; kingdom Metazoa; phylum Chordata; class Mammalia; order Artiodactyla; family Suidae; genus Phacochoerus; species Phacochoerus africanus. The sequence continues at coordinate 6,286,671 of NC_062559.1, read as the reverse complement.
AGCACGTCGGCCCCCAGGGACAGGACCTGGGCGGGCAGGGAAGGTGGAGGTAAGAGCATAGGATGTCCAGCCGGGGACATGACGTCTGGGCAGGGGAGGCCAGGCCACGGGCCCTCCAGAGAAGAGGTCACGCAGAATGAGGGGGGAGGCCCACCCCCAGCCAAGCGGCCAAGCCACTGAGCAGCCCTTGACCTGGGCACCATGGTTCCCCAGGTGGCACGGGACCTGGCGGGCTACCTGAGTGCAGGGACCGGGCAGTAGCCCGCCAGTACTGCCGGCACTGCCGACCCATGGCTACGGGTATAACTCCCACTCTGCGATCCCGCCCGGCCCCCTAACCCCACCCAGACATCCCACCCACGCCATGGGCTCCATCCAGAAAATGCTCCAAGGATACAGCTCCCAGCCTGGGCAACGTAAATGGTGCTGGTCACTGCAGTTCCTGACCAGTCCCACTGCTGGTGGCCCAGAGACGAAGGGCCTAAATGTCCCTCATGCCACTGGCCCAAGGATACCAGCCACCCAGACTCAGGCCCCTTGGCATCCAGGGGAGAGAGACCAAAACACCTGCTCCCCCCTCGGTACTCTCCCTGGCCCGGGGCAGCCGTTCAGCAGTGACCACCCAGCCCTTCACAGGCTGACCTTGCATCCTGTTCCCCCTCCCCATCCCTCGGGCAGAGGCAGGCTCACCATCCAGACCAGGTGGCAGCAGCCAAACCCCTCTCTCCCCTCAAGCCGAACCACGAAGAGCTGAGGCCAGCTTTCCCTCACTATCGCGGGAGCCTCGTCTGTCCCCCTGCGGCCTCCACCTGTCCCCCCTTCCCCCCAGAATCCCCCCAAACGCTCCCAGCCTGGCCGGTACTAGGGCCAGAGCTCACATCCGCAGGCCTCAGTGCTGGGAGGGCCGTGGTGGGTGGAGCCTCAGAAACTCCTGTTCACATTCAAGCTGGGGATCCCTTGGAATCGTCCTCGCCAGATGGACTGTCTGGAGGACATCTCCCTAGAAGTGACTGGAAGCTGAGAGGGCCCTTATTAGGGGTGTGTCCACCCCACCAGGTGTGCACACGCACGCGTGCGCGCACACACACACACACACACGTGGGACAAGCCGGGGAAGTGAGACCTGGAGCCGCACACCTCATCTTACAGGGAGCCGGGCTCAGCTCTGCCACCCCCATGCCGCCGTCGGCCTGTGTGGGACCTCCCGTGACCTACGTCTCACAGAACATGAAAGCTCATCTAAGCCAAACCCTGGGTCCTCCCCTGTGGCTGAGAAGGACGCCCCCCACCTGAACCCCAGCTTCAAGGAGCCCGAGAGCCAAGACAGAGAGAGTTCAGGTGCCCGGTGATGGTGGCAGGGGTGGGATTCTTGGACTCAGCCCTGCACCACCACCAGCTCCCCCTCCACCTCCTCCCTGAGTCCCTGGCTCTCTGACAGAAGCCCCTGCTGGTAGAGAGGTGGCTCCCAGGAGTTGCCTACAGAGTCATAAGCCTGGGCCACCAGCACCTCAGGCTGCCCAGAGGAGGTGAGCCAGGGGCCTGGCCCAGCCTGTCTTCCCCACTCATCCAGTGGCCTCTGACTCCCAGCCTCCTCAGGCTCCAGCCCCAACCCCGGACCCCAGAGGCAGCCCACACCTCCCTGGCCTGGCCCACTCCCAACACCCAGTGCTGGAGGGGCGGAGCCACAGTGCCTCCGTGCCAGGCCCGCTGCCACCCGCCCGCCGCTGGGGGAGGTAGGGTGGAGGCAGAGGCAGCTCCCCTCCTCCCCGGTCTCCCTGCCATCCTCTCCGGGCACCCATTTCACTCCTGTCCTCCTTCTCTACCTTTCACATTTCGAGCTGGAAGACTGGGCCGTGGGAGCCCAAGGAGAGGGAGGCCCTGGTAAGAAAAACCCTGTCCACCAAGGCCCAGCGGGCCTGAAGAGCAAGCTGGAGCCAAGGGTGGGATGACCGGGACCACAGCCCCCTTGGCACCCCAAACCATCCTGCATCTCAGAAGCCCCAGCCCTGGAGGAAGGGGGAGGGGCTGGGGGGTCACCTACCTCCTGGGCTACCAGGCTGGAGATGCGCACGGCCCGCCTCACCCGGCCTTTCCGGGCCCTGGGCTGCAGAGCCCCTGTCCTGCTCGCCTTGCCCGCTGGGGCCGCCATGGAGGACTTGGCTCCCCCCAGCCTGCCTGCCCTGGGGCCCGAGGAGGGCCCAGCCAGCGCCTCACCTGCACCTCAACAGCAGTCCCAGCCCAGTCTGCACCCCAGAGACAGGCAGCCTGGCTCCCAGGGCAGCCTCTGGCAGGAAGCCCGGGTCGCTGGGGCTGGGCCTCAGGGCTGGGGTCACCCTGGCAGTGAGCGTGGACAGCAGCCCGCCTGGCTCGGGCTGCCCATGGTCCCCTGGTGCGGGCCCCGCTGCCCGGGTGCTGCGCTCTGCCCGCTGCCAGCCCAGCAGCGGCGCCGCGGTCGGAACCTCGGCTCCTCCGGGCGGCCCCTCCTCCTCCCAGGTCCCCACCCCCACCCCGCCACACTGGGCTCCCCCGCCCGGCCGGGCCCGGCCCGAGGCCCCCTCCCCCGCGGCCGGCTCTGGGCTCCTGCAGCAGCCGCTCCCGCAGCCCGCGCCCCTCCCCCTCCCCCGGGCGGCCCGGGCCTGTCACCGCAGATTAATGGTCTCCCCGACACCCCCGCCCCGCCGGTCCAGTGCCCAGCCAGCCAGAGTCAGACAGATACCCAGAGATGGAGAGGCCTCCCGGTGACCAAAAAGCCAGGAACACACGCGCACGCTGACACACACCGACCCAAAAGCACAGACCGCAACACGACAGCACAAACCGTGGGCACAAGAGCAGGGCAGACGCCGGGGGGGGGGGGGGCCCTCCAGGTGGAAACACGAGAGGCGGGGGCGGGAGAGGGCGAGGAGGAGGCTTCCAGATATGGGGCCTAGGGTGTGGAGGAACGTTCTGGAGTCAAGGCCAAGGGGCTGGAGACCTGGCAGGAACCCAGACAACCAGAGGCAGCAGCGGGAGCAGAGCCAGGAGGAGGGACGAGGAGGAGCAGACGGATGGCTCCCTCGCTCGGGCCAACTCTGTGGATGGGGCAGGAGGAGGCAACAGGGACAGAGGCGAGGCAGGTGTGGGGCAGGAGCCCCCCGCCCCCAACACCCGGGTGTCCCTGGCTTCTCACCCTTAACCCTACCCCCACCCCCAAGGCCACGACTGGAAGGAGCTGGGATGGACCGGACAGTGCGGGCAGTGCAGACAATCCTGCTGCCAAGAGGGGGCAGAAGACCAGGCTGGCCTGGCCGCCAGGCAGCGGTGGGCACTGCCCCCCAAGGCTGGCAACCCTCTCCAGCCCAGGATTCAGGGGTTCCTTCCCTCTGAATCTGTGCACCCGCACCATACCCACCCCTCCCCACGTGGGAAGGCAACTCTCCTCTCCTGTGGAGACAGAGGCAACTCTAGGCCATCTTGGTCCTGGCCCTGGGTCCCCACCCTCTGCCTGGCTCATCACAGGGGCCTTGAAGAATCAGGACCGACCCCTGACCTTGGCCCCTGTGGCCTCTTCTAACTTAAAGCCTCCTGTTGGACTGCCCCCCCCCCCCCCCGCAACTGTCCTCACCACACCCTGCCAAGAGACCCTGCTGTGCCCCTTGGCTGCCTCCTCCCACCCACCCTGCCCCTCCCAGAAGTCCAGCCTCACCCACCCTGCCCTCCCTGAGCCTCATCAACCTGGCCTCTGTATCTGCCTCCTCCCCTCCAGTCTGATCTTCTCTGGGACCTCTCAGACTGTTCTCTCATCTCAGCTCTGAAACCCCACCCCCAGGCCAGCCAGCATGCCTGCCACCTCCGGGAAGCCCTCACTGACTGCACCCCTCCACTGGGACTTCTGACCGCAGGCCACTCCCATCCCCTTCCAAGTTCCTCCCAGGTAAGCAGAGAGCCAGGGAGCTGGGCGCCTACCTGGGTGACCTTCTCAGTGACGTTATGGGTCCGCTCCTTTATCTTGGGGGCTATGATCTCCCGGTCACTGGTGGGCGAAGCCAGGAAGGGGTCGCCCTTGAGGTCCACAAAGTTGAGGGTGATTTGGGGAATCTTGCTAATGGTGCGGTAGCGCACGAGATCCGAATCTGATGTGGAGTTAAGCAGGCCACTGCGCAGGGGGTGCATGGCCCCTGGGGTGGAGGGGAAGAGAGATCAGGGAGGCAGGGGGTGGGGGCGGGTGGAGGAGCGGGGCTGTCAGGTCCCGGATGTAGAGCTAAGGCGGAGACAGGCCTTGCGTGAATGGACCATGGGGTTGAGCCAGTCAAGGAGGGCGGTTCAGGAGACAGGGGCAGAGTCACTGAGACACCAGGGAGGCTAGACCCCTCCCACTTTAAAGAAGCACAGAGTGACACACCGCTGTGATGCAACTTTGAGCTAAGGACGTTGGAGAGCCGCCGTAAGGGTCTGTTCTAGGGCACTGGCAGCGGGGCAGAGGCCCAGGTGGTGGCAGGGACCCAGACCCCCTGCAGGCCTCCTTGCTCCAGGAGGGCCTGGGAGAGCCAGCTCCACGGACCACCACCGGCTCTGAGAGTGGAAGAACGCCATGGGATGAAGGCAGGTTTAATGGAGTAAAAGGCCACTTAATGGGATTAAATAAACGCTTAATGGGATTTCCATCTCCCAGGCCCACAGGACCGGCCGGAGAGGGAGGAAGCTGAGGTCCTGGAAGAGGCAGGCCTGCGGGAGGGGACTCGGGCCGGGCAGTCGTGGCAGGGGTGGGGCCGACCCTCACCGGTGCTGGCGTGGCGCGGTGGAGGGGGCAGCGCCCCAGCGCGCATGGCCTCGATGTCATCCGCCGAGGAGGCGCGGCGCACGCTGGCGCAGCTCTCTCGGGAGCGCGTCCGGGCCAGGCTGCAGCTGGAGCCGGAGCCGTCGGGGTTGAGGCTGTGCGCCCGGGGCGACGGGTGCGGGCCGGGAGCGCAGGAGGGCGGTGAGCCGGAGCCCACGAGCGCGCGCCGCTCCTCCGCCGGCCCGAGCCCGGCCACGTGGTTGTCCATGGCTGTCCCCTCGTCCAGGGCCAGCGACTCACTGCTGGGCGCCGCGGGCGTCAGGTCCACGTCCACCACCACGGCCCCCGGGGCACCCGCGCTGCCCGCGCCACCCGGCCGCACCGGCGTCTCCCGGGCGGTCAAGGCCAGCAGCGCAGGCAGCTTCAAGCGGAAGGTCTTGGCGCGGCCTGCGGGGAGAGGGGAGACGCGGGGTCGCCAGCAACCCCGGAGAGGGCAAGGCTTAGGGGCAGGAGCCCCAGTCACCAAGAGGAGGAGGGAGGAAAAGCCAGAGAAAGCCCCCATAGATAGCCGGCAGCAGCCCTCCCACCCTACTCCTACCGCCCAGGACTCGTCTCCAACAAAGTCTTATCTAAAGTCTTATGACTCTGACAATAATAAACCGCCATTTCTTGAGCCTCATCACCAGCGAGCTCGGCAGAAACCATCTGGGACTCTCACAACTGCACGTGTGGGCATAGTTATCTCCATCTGAGACTTAAGGAAACGTCCGGGAGTTCCCGCCGTGGCTCAGTGGTTACTGAATCCGACTAGGAATCATGAGGTTGCGGGTTCGATCCCTGGCCTTGCTCAGTGGGTTAACGATCCAGCATTGCCGTGAGCTGTGGTGTAGGTGGCAGATGCGGCTCAGATCCCACAATGCTGTGGCTCTGGCGTCGGCCAGCGGCTACAGCTCCGATTGGACCCCCTAGCCTGGGAAGCTCCATATGTCGTTGGAGCGGCTCAAGAAAAGGCAAAAAGACCCCCCCCCCCCAAAAAAAAAGGAAACGTCTGCATCCCTGGGTTCTGTGATTTGCTGGAGGTCACACAGTAAATGCCAGGAAATCTGGATGGAGGAGGGATGCCTCAGGTTCCCGCAGTACCCCGCCCCGCCGCCGCCTCACAGATGGCGCCCGTGGAACTGGTAGGGCCAGTGGGATGTGGGGGGTTATTTATTTATTTACTTACTTCTGAAGCATGCAGAAGTTCAAGGGCCAGAGATCGAACCCACGCCACAGCAGCACCTCCAGCCCCAGCAGTGACAATGCCAGATCCTTAGCCCACTGAGCCACCAGGGAACTCCCAGGGCCAGCATTATTAATGCTGCCATTTTATTTTAGTGATTTTTGTTTTTCCATTATAGCTGGTTTACAGTGTTCTGTCAGTTTTCTACTGTACAGCAAGGTGACCCCGTCCCACATACATGTATACATTCTAACGCTGTCATCTTCGAGCTTGAGACACCAAGAAGGGGTTTCTTTTGCCTTGATTCTGAGAGAACATTTACAATTAAATCCAAGAAGGCCATGGCGGGGGAGGAGGAGGTCTCTGCCTTTGAGTCTCGGGAGGATGAGGTGAGGCCTCCTGGCTCCAGCCACAGGGAACAATCCCCTCCCGTCCTCTTCTCAATCAGCCACGGCCACAGCGGGGAGCTGCCAGTCCAGGATCGAGGACCAGAGGCAGAAACTTCACAGGGTTGAGTCCATGCGCAAGATACAGCTTTCTCATGAGCAGTGGGAGCCGCTCAGAAGTGGCCGGGGCCATCTGGGAAGGGCGCCTTCCCCATCCCCGGGGCTGGAGAGGCCCACTCCCAGGGGAATGCTGTGGTGGGAACCCAAGCAGCTGAAGCTACGAAGCCCGTCGTGATCCTGCCCCCAAGGACCTGTGGATCCCGGCTCGAGCAGTCACCCCGCCCCATCTGTCCATCCTGAGCCAGAGGGCACCGGCCGTCTCCTCCGCATCCTTTCCCCCATCTTTGCATCCCTTCCTACAGAGCATCGGCCTCAGGCAGCCTCAGGGCCCCAGGGAAGGGAAACCACGTATCCCTGCACCAGCTGGAGGCGCAGCTGCACTCACCTGGGGCCAGCCAGCTGGTGGGAGGGGCGCGGTGGTTGGTGTCACGGGCGGGGGACCCCACCATGTCCTTCTCCATCACCACCTCAAAGTTGAGGATGAACATGATGACAGCCCCATCTTCATTCTTCACGGGCACCACGTCCACCAGGCACAGGAAGCAGCTCCCTGTAGAGCAGAGACACAGGCCACCGTGGCACCAGGCAGGATAGACCCCCGAACCTGAAGCGGCCTGTCCCCTTCTGCCCCTCCCCCAGGGCTCCTACACAAGGTTCCCCCCCCCCCCACTTCTCGCCCAGTCCCGCCTCCTGCCGTGCACCTGCCAGCTTCTTCCCCAGCTTTCTGCTCTCAAAGCTCTCCCCTGGCTCTGCTGGCCTTGTGTCTCCAGCCGTCTCTCCCCACCCGTGCATTTTCTCCCACCGGCTTCTGCTCCTTTCTTCCTGCATTGTCTCATTTTTTCCCCCATCTTCTCACTGTATCTTTGTTTTTTCTCATGCAAGGCAGTGCAGCCTGGTGGTTAAGCCCACAGACTTTAGGCCCAGAAGCTCAGGGTTCAAATCCCAGCTCTGCTGCCTAGTCATTTCTGCGACTTTTTTCTTCTTCTTTTTTAACGGCCGCACCTGTAGCATATGAAAGCTCCCTGGCCAGGGACTGAATCCAAGCCACAGCTCACAGCTGTGACATACACCACCGCTGCAGCAACACTGGATCCTTTAACCTACTGCACTAGGCTAGGGATCAAACCTGCACCTCTCAGCAACCCAAGCCACTGCAGTCAGATTCTTAACCCACTGCACCACGGCAGGAACTCGCTCATTTCTCTGAAATTTTTTTTTTTTTTTTTTGCTTTTTAGGGCCACACCTGTGACATATGGAGGTTCCCAGACTAGGGGTCGAATGGGAGCCAGCCCCCTACGCCACAGCCACAGCAACGACAGATCCAAGCCATGCCTGCAACCTACACCACAGCTCATAGCAACACCAGATCCTTAACCCACTGAGTGAGGCCAGGGATCGAACCCGCAACTTCATGGTTCCTAGTTGGATTCATTTCCATTGTGCCACCACAGGAACTCCCCATTTTTCTGAAATTTTAACCTGCCTGTGCCTCATTTTCCTCATCTACAAAATGGGAATGATAATGATTCTTTCCTCGTGAGTTAAATATTAAATAAGTCAACATGAGCCAGCTGCCTAGGGCAACGCCTGGCGTGCACTGAACGCTGTAGACAGGTTAGAGATTACTGTCTCTGTTTCTGTCATTGCTGTCTCTACACTGGTACCCAGCTGGTGGTCATCCATGACAAGATAAGTTCAGAAATTGAGAGCAAGAGTTTTAAAACCTTTATAGCAAGTTACTATTGCCACAATATCCAGGCGTGTGACTGTTTGTTTTGGCTTTTTAGGGCCACAGGTGTGGCATATGGAAGTTCCGAGGCTAGGGGTTGAATCAGAGATGCAGCTGCTAGCCTACACCACAGCCACAGCAACACGGGATGCAAACGGCATCTGCGACCTACACCACAGCTCACAGCAACGCCAGATCCTTAACCCACTGAGCGAGGCCAGGGATCGAACCCACATCTTCAGGGATGCTAGTTGGGTTCGTTACTGCTGAGCCATGACAGGAATTGCCAAGCACTTGACTTTTGTATTTCACACAAGCCTTGGTCTATGACGTTAGAAATAAAACTGACCCTTCACCAGAGTCAAGAAGCGCTGCTTTTAGATCTTTCATCTCTGTATCTCGTCCTCTCTGGTCTTGATTTTTTTCTCCTTTCTTAATCTCTCTCTCTCTCTGACCATCAGAGCCCCTATTCCAGGTGATATGGCCGAATGTACCCAGTCTGTCTCTGCTCCCTGTCACCTCTGCTCTGTCACCCCTGCTCCTTGTCACCTCCACTCCTTGTGCAACGCATGGCCCTCCTCTCTGCCGATTTCTGAAAGCGACCCTGGTGTGCTCTCAGGCTCCACCCAAAGGCCCAGCTCAGAACCCTCGCCCGCGGGAAGTCCTCCCTGATGCAGCAGGAAAGGGCCTCAGCATCCCGGTCCTCCCTCTCCCTGGACCCTGTGGGAGCCAAGCACATTCCCCATCTTCTCTCCCTGGGCAGACACTTCTCTCCCTGTCTCGGCTCCCCCAGGCTCACTGTCTTCTCCAAACTGCAGGGACCTGGCTCCCCAGTGTCTACGTTCTCTTGGAAGGGCCTGGCACCCAGAGCAGTGCACGAGGGAGCAGGCACTGGCCAGTGGTGTTGGTGATGAGGCAGCGCTAATGCTGGGTGCAGGGTCAAGGGTCAAGACTGGAGGAGAGGAAGTGGCTGGGGTGAGTTGAGGCGTGGCCAACAACCTGGAGGGGCCAGCAGCCCATGGGGCCCTGGGGGGCAGGTGCAGCTTCACCATGGACCTGAGGAGGCCAGACACAAAAGGGCTGGTTCCTGGGCGACGCTGGCCAGGCTCAGGGAAGACTTGCTGGGACAGGGCTGAAAGGGGGAAGCAGATCGGCGATTCTAACAGCTGTGGGATTAATCTTCTAGAAGATCCTCTGAAACCGATGGCAATGGGATGGCACTGGGATGAGGGGGGACGGGGCCAGGGAAGGGGCTGGCCAGGAATTCTCCGCCCCACCCCAAAGCCCTTCCACTCACCGCATCCCAGGCCCTCATGGCTCTGCCAGCGGGACCTGAGCTGGGGGGCTCTTTCTGGGTCTCCCTCCAGTAGGTGTCGTTCCTGCCCCCTGACCTCCGGCCTCTGACATGGCCCACTGAAGCACGGCTGTGGTGTCAGGAGCTGCAGGAGGCCGGGCCCAGCTGGAGACCGTTTGGCACCCAGACAGCCCGCCCAGAGTTTATGCCCTAATATGGTGATGGCCAGCAGCGGCCTGAACAGGGACTGGCCCTCGCAGGGACCAAGGAGAAGCCAGAGACCAGGAAACCTTAGCCCTGCAGACCCCCTAACACCCACCCCAGGGATCCGAGCCATCCAGGCCCCTGATCCCCGATCCAACTCATCTCAGATAAATCCAGAGTCTGGAAACCTCATGAGCCCAGCCCTTCAGGATGGTCTGGGGATCCTGCCCCCAGGGCACGGCCTCAGGATTTTGAACTTGAGGCCTCCACGCCCCACACCCACTTTGGTTCCAACTTCTCAGCAAGAGAGACCAGAACGGCAGCCCAGACAGCCCAGGACCGAGCTTCCAGGATTGCCACCCACCCGCCGCCAGACACAGGGACTCCAGATACAAGCCCCCCCTAGAAGCACAGGCCGGCTCCCCGCCCCTGGACACACACCCACTCACACACAGAGTGCCCCCCCTCCCTTTGTCGACATTCAAGGAATTTTTCTTTCAAATAAGTCTGGAAAAGCCCTTGTTATTCCAAAAATGTGAACTGAAGCCCTGCCTGAGGACTGGGGTGGGTCAGCCCCCAGCTGCTGTTTTCCAGGGGATGTGGAAGGAAGGAAGGTGATGCTGGGGTCAGCCACTGTCCCCTGGGGCTCGGCCACCCTGCCCGGCTGCCTGGGTCTTCTGGGAGCTGCCCTCTCACCCACCCTGAGCTCTTCCGCCAGATCTCCCAGCGGACCCCACCCCATCACTGGCTGGAATTAAGGCGGGTGGAGGTCCCTGGGGGCAGTTGGAGGTCAGCAGGCCAGGGGAGGTGCACACGGACGGAGGGAACGGGGCATCGCCCAAAGCAAACGGCAGCCTGCAGGCCGTGGGGCTCCGACCTTCACACATCTCGGCAGAGAAGAAATGTTGAGAGTCGGTAGCTGGGCTGCCTCCCGGGAGCCCTCGGCCGGCCCCGCACGCCCGGACCCGGCCTCGCCCTCCAGGAGCCCGCGCCCACCTAGCCAGGCCCTGCTCATCCCTCTGCTCCTCTGGTCCCTCCGACTCTGGTCCCGGAGCCGAGGCCGACCTCAGCCCGGAGCTGGCGGAGCTGCAGTTCCGCCGAGCGCCGCTGGATGGCAGGCACGGCCCGCGCTCCCGAGGCCGCCGGAGCCTGGAGCGCTTGGGAAGGAGCAAACACGGACTGCAGGGGAGCGGGGAGCGGAGGACCCCGGCCCCGCCTACAGAAAGCCCCGGGGTTCCCGGGCGCAAAGCGGCGGCGGGGCACAGGCGAAGGAGTTAAGCGGCCCTTGGCGCATTGCATCAGAATGACTTCGGGGCAAGTCGCCAGCCCTCCCTGAGTCGCAGGCTGCTTATCTGCCACACCTGGAGGTAGCCACGCCCCCCAGTACTGGCGGGAAGGACAGGACACCTGCGAAGCAGGAGCCGGGAGGAGAGAGGTCTACAAAAAGGGCGAAGGAGGAGGGAGTTCCCCCTGTGGCATGGCGGGTTAAGGACCTCGCGTTGTCTCTTCAGCAGCTTGGGTCACTGCTGGGGTGGGGGTTCAATCCCTAGCCCGGCACAGGGGATTAAGGATCCGCCGTTGCCGCAGCTGTGGAGTAGGTCACAGCTGCGGCTGAGATTCAGTTCCTGGCCTGGGGAATTTCCATAGGCTACAAGTGCAGCCACTAAAAAATAATGAATTAAAGGGAGGAGGAAAGGGAAAGGCAGGGGGTGGGTCTCAAGGACACAGCGGCCCCCCCGGGGCCAGCCTGGCTCAGGCGGCTGAAGAACACCCTCCTCAGACCCCCCAGCCCCAGCCCCGGCTGCAGTCCCCAGCTCAGGGTGAGGAGGCTGGATGCCCAGCCTTTGCCTGACTCCTGGGCTCAGGGCACCCTGGGCCTGGTGGGGATGGAGACCAGGAGCAGAGAGCTGATGGTGGCTCACAGCCACACACGGACAGGCTCCTCTGCACCATGGAGCATAACAGCCACAGAGGTCATGCCCATCACGGAAGGCCACTGAGGAAGGGAGAAAGGGGAGGCCCCGGGGACCCAGGCCTGTCCACCTGCCAGGTGCAGCAGGTGGAGTTCCCCCTGAGCTCGGGGAAGGGTGCCATCTTCATCAGAACGCGATGTTGGCTTGCTCTCATCTGGTACCAACCCACGCCCCACAGTACACCCAGGGGCATTGTCTCCACCCAACATCCCAACCCATCCGGGGGCCCCACCCGTGGTCCCAAGCCCACCTCTGGGCACCTCTGGCCCAGGCTGGGCCCCAGGCAGGAGCTGCCCTCAGCTTCTTCAAAGGAAAGGCCTGCCGGGGACCTGAGTGTCCTTGGATGAGCTGAGGTCTGAGTCTCTAGAGGCTCGTCTGCAAACTAGGTGTCATCACAGCTCCTTCGCAGGTGGCTCCATCCTCACTGAATATTCACCGAGTACACGCAGAGGAGCGTGTGGGACATGGTGAACAGAGCAGCCTGTCACCGCCCTCACTGAGCCAAGGACTCCACAGGACCCCAGTCCGGAGTCGGAGATGACACAGCAGAGAGAGGGGTTCGGGGGAGCTGAGCCAGGCTCTGGCAAGGTGGACCCTGGGCACCTGCTGTGTGACTGTGGGCAGGTCGCCCATCTCTCTGAGCTTCAGATTCCCTGTGGGTACCGCAGGGACAAGTGAGCCCTGCCCCAGGTGCCAGATGAGATGACAGATGGCCTTGTGGAAGCATCCAGGGCTGTAACCAGGTAGGGTGCCAGGTCCTTGCGGGGAAGGTGACCTCAGGGAGGCAGCCACCCTCGTCCCGGTCGCCGTCCTGCCTTGCTGGAGCAGGAGGAGCTGGGCCCAAAGTCACACTGAGGGCAGGAGGCTGGGGCTCCAGGCGGCCTGTCCGCCCCCAGGCAGAGGCTGTCTCCGCTGGCGGCCCAGGGCTGTGCAGTGTCAGGTTATATTTAGCCTGGTGGCGGCGACAGGAAGATGCAGCAGGAGCTGCTCCTGGCCGGGGGCCACCGTGTCGCTAACACTGCTCTCATGGGCAGGGGGCCAGGGGAAGGCCAGGGACACTGCAGGCCCCGGGGACAGAGCAGGGGAGCCTGAGAGGCCAGTCAGTGAATGAGTGTGTGTGTGCGTGTGCGTGTGTGTGTGTATGAAGGGGGTGCAATCCTATCCCCCTGAAGCACAGACAGACTTCCTTGGGGAAACTCGCTGCAGGGTGGGGGCTGGGAAGCCACGATCCAGACCCCAAATCCCACAGGAAGACCATCTCCAGGCAGACCCCTCACCAGCCCTTTCAGCCTAGCACCTTCCCAGGGGCCTTGGGGGCCTCTGTGAGTCATCGGGACCCCCACCCAAACCCACCGCCTGTGGCCTGTGCTGCCAGCTTTCCCTGGGGCCACTGCGACGGCCTCGGGAGTGGGGCTCTTTCTAGAAAAGCTCTGGGGCTCGGCCCCACCCGCCCTCTGGGGATGCAGCCTCTTCGTCTATAAACTGGGAGTCACAGCCCTGTCCTGCTCCACAAAAGCCCGGGAAGGTGAAACCAGGCCATGTTTATTCGGAGAAAGCTTCTCCTCGTGGCTCCAGCCCATTCCCCGCCTCCCGGAGGCCTCTGCCACTGTAACTCCCTCCTCCTGCTTCCTGGAGCCTGTCTCTCCTTCAGAACCGCACAGGATCCCCTGCTCCCAGCCGCGTCACAGCCCTCAGCCTGCGCCCCCACCCCCAGACACCCAGCAGGCTGGCCTCAGCGGCCCCTCCAGTACACCCCAGCTTCACAGACCCTCCCACTCCCCACAGCCCCACGCTGCTCCCCCCCAGGCCCCCAAGGACCCCCTCTATGAAGATTTTCTTGACTCCTCCATCCGGCCCCCATAGATGTTTCCCATCGAGAACTCTTCTAGAAAACTGTATCCCTAACGTGGGGTGCCTGTATGCTGGCTTCTGGGGTGAGCTTCCTCCCTCCCCCCACCCAGAGCCGGAGCCCCGAGGCCTGGGTCAGGCTGGCCTCACCGGACCGGACGTGCTGGGGAGGCAGGTGTCTGAGCGCTGAGCGCGGACGCGGGGCAGGGACCCTTGCTGATGCAGGCGTGGACAGGGCCATCTCCCCCCTCTTTAAGTGCCCTTTCAGACCCAGAGCCACTGACTGTCCTTTCATAAGAGGATTTGCCCCTTTCAAGCCCACCCCGAGCCTGGACAGCACTCAGAACCCCCACGGGAGTCACGTGGTATCTTCTGCTGCAGCCACTTTAAACCCGGTCAACAGCATGGAACCCGTGGGCTGACGACCCAGGAATCCGGGCAAGGGGCCAAGGTGGGCCTGAGCCTCAGACCCCTACCTGCCCTCTTCACGAGACACCCATACAGCCTGGCATGGGCAGCAAGGGCACACAGAACCACAGGCCCCAGGAGACACGGAAGGTCCCTGCCCTCCTCCAGGGCTTGGCAAGCTTCTAGAACAGGGCTCCCTCCTTGGCTGCCAGCATTTCCCAGAGAGCTACCCGTCGGCCACCCGTCAGCCACAGCTTCTCAACCATTAAACCAAGACTCACAATCGCTCCCTGACCCACAGGACCAGGACCAACAAGTCAATACAAGTGCAGGTGACAGGCTGCCGAAAAGACAGATGGAACGTTCCAGCATCTACACAGATGGCAATGACCCAAACATTAACAGAGAAAACCAGCGTTATTTGCAGATGATATGATCGCCTCCTTAGAGAACCAATAAAATCAACAGATAAACAGTTAGAACCAACGAATAATGAGTTCACCCAACAAGACTGCCAAATTCAAGGTCAGCCCACAGAACATAGAGCATTTCTCTCCACCAGCATAAAGCTATTAGAAGAGCTGTCAAAAATAAGCTCTCTCTCATAATAGCAGCAAAAACTATGAAGTGTCTAGGAACAGACCAAGAATGCATGAGGCCTCTATGTGAGGAGAAAAGAGTCACACCTGAGTTCTCTGGTGACACAGGAGGTTAAGGACCTGGCACTGTCACTGTGGCTCAGGTTGCCAGTATGTTGAGGGTTCGATCCCTGGCCTGGGAACTTAGGCATGCTGAGGGCATAGTGCAGATTCAATCCCCAGCCTGGAGTAGTCGGTTAAGGATCTGGCATTGCCACCGCTATGGCAGAGGTCACAGTGGCAGCTCAGATTGGACTCCTGACCCAGGAACTTCCATATGCCGAGGGTGTGGCCAAAAAAAAAAAAAAGCTTAAACTAATAAAGGATACAGAAATAATCTGATAAGTGGAGAGACACTCTTAGATGGGACCAATGTTATAAAGATGTCAGTTGTCCCCCGAATTAACCTATAAAACCAATTTAATTCTAATTAAGATAATAGTAGGCTAGGGTTTTTCTTCCCAGGAATTTGATAAACTTTCTCTAAAATTTATAAACATACATCAACATTTCAAAAAAAGAATAGAGAGGAGTTCCCATTGTGGCTCAGTGGTTAATGAACCCAACTGGTAACCATGAGGACATGGGTTCGATTCCTGTCCTCAATCAGTGGGTTAAGGATCCAGCATTGCTGTGAGCTGTGGTGTAGGTAGCAGATGAGGCTCGGATCCCACGTTGCTGTGGCTGTGGCGTAGTCCGGCAGCTGCAACTCCGATTCGACCCCTAGCCTGGGAACCCCCAGGTGCCGCGGGTGAGGCCCTAAAAATACAAAAAAGAAAAAAAAAAAAAGAATGGAGAGGGAAGACTTGCCTTTCAGATACTAAAACATACTAACTGCCTTTTTTTTTTTTTTGTCTTTTGTCTTTTGTCTTCTTAGGGCCGCACCTGAGGCATTTGGAGGTTCCCAAGCTAGGGGTGGAATCAGAGCTGCAGTCGTCAGCCTACACCACAGCCACAGCAATGCCAGTTCTGAGCCGTGTCTGCGATCTACACCACAGCTCACGGTAATGCCAGCCATATTTTTTAAAATGTGGTTTTCATGTAAGAACAGACAAATATTTGGAACGAAACAGAGCTCAAAGACAGCTCCGTGGATATACGGGAAATTAACCCATGATAAGGGTGGCCCCACCAATCAATGGAAAAGAATAGGCTGTTTATTAGGCGTGTTGGGAAAATTGGCTCAGTACATGGAAAAAATACAACTTGATCTCTCTTTGACACCACAGAGGTAGGCTCAGGGTAGATTAAAGACCCAGCTGAGAAAGGAAAACATTTAAGTTAGTAGGAGAAAATACAGACCTTTGCAACCTCAGGACAGTCAAGGATTTCTTAAACAAGACTTTAAAAGCACAAAGCAAGCCAAAAATTCATGCAGGTTTGTTTGCAGCAAAATTAAGTATCTTTGCTGGATAAACTTGACAGATGACTGAATGGGAGCAGATATTTGCAATATCTTGATGAAAAGCAATTAATGTCAAGACTGCAAATTGGAGGAGTTCCCGTCATGGCTCAGCGGAAACAAATCCAGCTAGTATCCATGAGGAGGCAAGTTCCATCCCTGGCCTCACTCAGTGGGTTAAGGATCTGGCGTTGCCGCAAGCTGCTGTGTAGGTTGCAGACGCGGCTCAGATCCCAGGTTGCTGTGGCTGTGGTGTAGGCCAGTGGCTACAGCTCTGATTCGACCCCTAACATGGGAACCTCCATATGCCTCAGGTGTGGCCTTAAAAAGAACAAAAAAAAAAAAAAACTGCAAATTAGGTATTTAACTGCATGCATTTGTATTTTTAAAATCCACAAGCAGCTCCTGCAAATCAATGAGAACAAGAGACAGCAGCTTCATAGAAAAGTGAGCAAAGAATATGAGCAGGCAATTCACAGGAAAGAAACCTGAACAGCTTGGACTCGCACGAAATCAAAGAAATGCAAATTAAGGCAGCAAGATATCACTTTCACCTATTAAACTGGCATAAATTAGAAAGGTGGATAATGCCAGGAGTGGCAGAGCTGCAGGGGAGTAGGAATCTCATGCTCTGCTTAGGAGGGCGGGGATGGTGCAGCCCTGCTCAGGTACAGTCAGTCTGACAGTACTTGGTGGAATTAAGTAGGCACATACTCGGAGTTCCCATCACGACTCAGAGGTTAACGAACCCGACTGGCCTCCATGAGGATGCAGGTTCGATCCCTGGCCTCGCTCAGCAGGTTAAGGATCCAGCATTGCCATGAGCTGTGGTATAGGTCATAGATGTGGCTCGGATCCAGCATTGCTGTGGCTGTCATGCAGGCCGGCAGCTACAGCTCCAATTCGACCCCTCGCCTGGGAACTTCCCTGTGCCACGGGTGCGGCCCTAAAAAGACCAAAAAAAAAAAAGTATGCATGTACTCTGTGAGCCAGCAATTCCACTCCTGGGGATCAACCCCAAACGCATCCTCACACGAGTTCAGAAGGGGCCGTGGATGAGGACGTTTACCGCGGCATCATTTACAGAGACAATCTGGAGGGCCCTCCACCCAGTCTGGAGGTGGGTGCGAGCACCCCAATACAGACGGCTAGACTCAACGTCAAGGAACAACCTGGGGGACTTCCAGGCGTATTCCTGTGTGACAAAAGCGAACACCCGAATACAATATAGAGCACATATCATTTACATAAATTAAACCTATACGCAGCCAGACAAAACACACATTTTGCAAGACCATATGCAAGCCACACATTCTCAGGAAGTACTTTTGAATGGTTGCCTAAGGCAAGGGTAATGGGCCGGGAGTGAGAAAAAAGGAAAAGGAGAAAACTCAGTGAAAGGGAGAGAAACAACCCATAACACAAATGCTTTGGTTTCCATAATGTGGGGAAGAGGCGGGAGCGGGAGCCGGCAGAAGCCTGGCAGAGAGAGGGAGAGGCAGGCAGGCAGGCCGCGGGCAGGGCACTGGCAGGGTTGGCTGGCCGAGACCTTCAGCCATCTGGGTGCCACCCTGCCTGATGGCGAGGAGAATGCCAAGAGCCCTGCACTTGACACTGCTTTGCATCTATCCTCTTCTTTGCTGAACCTCCCCCAGCAGCACCGGGAAGGCAAGGTGTTACGATCCTACTTAGTGAACGGGGAATTGCAGCTCTGGGAACCCAAGATAAACCCCAAACTTTCTGGGGCCCAGAGCCCACCATGCCTCCACCATGGCCCTTCGAGGGGAGTCAGGCTGCACAATGGTGTTCTGGGCTGGACAGGACAAGAGGAAAGAGGAAAACCCAGAATAGAGTTCCCGCTTGGGCACCTCCCAGCTAGTAGGTCCCCTTAGCATTTCTTTTCTTTGATTATTTTTCCTTTTTCTTTTTACAGCCACACCCACAGCATATGGAGGTTCCCAGGCGAGGGGTCGAATCAGAGCTACAGCTGCCGGCCTACACCACAGCCACAGCAGTGCCAGATCTGAGCTGCATCTGTGACCTACACTGCAGCTTGCAGCATCGCCAGATCCTCAACCCACGGAGCGAGGCCAGGGATCGAACCTGCATCCTCACAACACTATGCCAGGTTGACCCGCTGAGCCACAATGGGAACTCCCCCTTTAGCCTAAGTGAGAGTTTGGCTCCTGTAAAGCGATGGAGAGGAGGCTCCCTCTGAGGACCACCTGCTGCAAAGCATGCATCCCGGCTTGCAGACTAGAAGGGCAGCCACAGCAGGGAGGGTGCCTGCGAGCGCTGGTTGTGCAGCCGCCACCACCCCTCCCCCAACTCTGCTCCCTTCCTCTTCCATCCATCTCTGAGCTGGGAAGGCTGGGAATCCCCAGATGCCTTTCCTGTACCCCACAATGTCCCCCCCCCACACACAGAGCAAGGCTGAAGGATTCCCAGCTCTCACGGTGGCCACCTCAGGCCACCTCTCCCAGGCCCACCTCCTGGCCCTGATAGCATCTGCATCCTCTGGGACCCCTCCCAGCCCTGGCGTTCTTCTTTTTTTTTTTTTTTTTTTGGCCACGCTCAAGGCATGCAGAAGCTTCTGAGCCAGGGATCGACCAGCGCCACAGCAGTAACCAGAGCCACGGCAGTGACCCTTCACCCACGGAGCCATCAGGAAACTCCCTGGCATTCTAAGGCTTTTCAAGAGGGAGAGACTGAGGCCCAGAGATAGGAAGTGATTTGTCCAAGGTCACACAGCAGGTCTATGACCAAACCCAAAACAAGCTCTCAAGGCTCTGACTCCCTGTATGGAGAGTCTGTAACACAGCACACTGGCCACCACATTCGTTCAATCATTCATTCACTCAGCAAGCACTGAGCTCCCCCTATGCAGTAGACCCACAGATACAACAGAGAGCAAAACAGACAGGGCGCTGTCTGCCCTCTCGGAGCCGGTGGGGGAGGGGGCCACGGCAACCTCACCCAGAACTGGGAGCGAGGGAGATGGTCAGTCAAGGAGGAGACACCACCCAGCCCTCAAGGTGCTTCTAGTCCAGTAGATACGCGGTCAACACGGAGAGGGGTCCGTTTGAGGCCAACCACCGTCCACAGCACGGGCATCTTTATGGACCCTGGACTGAGGACAGGAAGGGACTTTAGGGGGACAATGGTTCATCCAAAGCCTCTCCCACACTCATCGCTGTCCCAGGTGTCCCCTCTTCGGGACCTGACCCCCCAGCCTCTTGGCCTCCTCTCTGCACTAAGGGCTAGCTATTTCCGTGCTCCTGCTTATGGGGAGGGGTGATGAGAGGGACAGACCCCCTTTTTTTTCTTTTTAGGGCCACACCCAAGGCCTACAGAAGTTCCCCGGCTAGGGGTTGAATTGGAGCTAGAGCTGCTAGCCTACGTCACAGCTCACAGCAATGCCGGATCCTTAACCCACTGAGCGAGGCCAGGTATCGAACCTGCATCCTCATGGATGCTAGTCAGGTTCTTAACCCTCTGAGCCACATCGGGAACTCCAAGAGACGGTCTTTTTAAAGAAAAAGGTTGGAGTTCCCGTCGTGGCGCAGGGGTTCACGAATCCGACTAGGAACCATGAGGTTGCGAGTTCGATCCCTGGCCTTGCTCAGTGGGTTAAGGATCCAGTGTTGCTGTGAGCTGTGGTATAGGTTGCAGACGTGGCTCGGATCCCGTGTTGCTGTGGGTCTGGCATAGGCCAGCGGCTACAGCTCCGATTAGACCCCTAGCCTGGGAACCTCCATATGCCACAGGAAGCGGCCCTAGAAAAGGCAAAAAGGCAGAAAGAAAGGAAGGAAGGAAGGAAGGAAGAAAAATGTTCCTTCTCCACCCCAGGGAGAGGGTCCCAATGGAGGCATTTCGGGCGCTGTCAGGGAAGATGTTTAATTGTGAAAGGACTTTTTTGGACCATTTCAAGTCCCGCTGCCCTGAAAGCAGCCACCTCTGGGCAGAAAAGAGGCTGAGTCCCCCCCATCTCACACCCCCATGCTGGCCCTCCTGCTGTCCATGCCTCCCTCCCCCCAGAGCCCAAGGCCACCATCAAACTCTGCTCCCACCCCAGACAGCTCTGCGCAAATATTTACATAGCTCCTCTAGGGGCTACAGCAGACACAACACGGTGGAGCCACCCTTCTGATGCTCTCCAGACCCCGGAGGAGGCCAGGGGTGGCCCACACCCTCAGGGGCAGGCCTGGCAGGCCCCCAAGGTGGGCCTGGGACAGGGAGCCCCGGAGCAGGCCAGGGCACCCTGCCCCTGCTGAAGGATGATCCCTCCCTGGAGCCCCTGGAGCGGCAGGGCGAAGGCACTGCGAGGGGAAAGCTGCTGGGCCCCGAGGCAGCCCCCTGCCCCGCTCCGGGCCACCATCCTGCAGGTGCCCTCACCTGCCTGGCCCCAAGCTGCCCCCAACCCTGACCAGAAGGCCCAAGGTGGAGGGAGACCCCTGATGGCTTCCCCACCCCCCTAAGAAAAGTGCTACCTGTGTCTAACTGCAGTCACCTTGGTTTGCTCATGTCAAGGACACGGAACACACCCGGGCACCGGCCTCCGTCTGACCCGCCTACCAGCCTCAACACACCCAAGGGCTCCTTCACCAGCTCCCCAGACTGATGGGGGGGCGGAGACCTGAGGATCGCAGCCTGGATGCCTGGAGCGGATGGAGGAGAGCGAGTGTCTGAGCTTGGGGCCATGAGGGAGCTGGGGGTGGTGTCACAACAAAGAGTCTGATTTCAGGGACCAGGAGGAGATGGTGAAATGGACTGGGCTGCGTGAAGGACACGGGTGCCGGGGTACCTGCCTGAGCCTCTGGGAAGCTGAGGTCTGAGTCTGGGGACCACCAACCCGTGGGTGTGAGGCCACCTCTGGGGCTCTGGCTCCCCTCTGGCTCTGGGGACACGGGGGAGCACACTGGCCCTCCGGTCTCCACCCCTCCCCCAGCCCACAGCTCAGCTGTTGCAGTGGGGGCCCCTGCTGACCCTGTTACCATGGCAACCGGCCCGCAGCTGGAGTGGAGAAGCCGACAGACTCTTCTCTAGAGACACCCCCATCCCCACCCAGGCACAGGGCCCCCAGGGACACAGGGACGTGGAGACCAGGACAGGACAGGCAGAGGTATAGGGAGCTGGACAGAGATGGGAGATGGAGCCCAGAGAGGCGGAGGAGGCCACCAGGGCCGCGGGAGAGAGGCACGGAGGAAGGCTGGGGTGCTGACGGTAGGGAAGAAGAGAGACAGCTGCAGGGCGAGGAGATAAAGACCAGGGAAGGGCGGCAGGGAGGCCTGAGCCGAGGGGAGAGGCCCGGAGACACGGGCTGAGCGCGGAGGGGGCTGGGCGGAGGGACGGAAACAAAGAGTCAGGAGAACACAAGGGACAGGAGCAGGGACCCGGGCCAGGCCTGGCAGGAGGAGGGGAGCATGTGAAGTGGAGTCACGCTCCAAGGGGCCCCCAGCCCATTCCAGGGTGACGTGGGAATGCAGGTGTGTGCCAAGGTGCCACCCAGACCCCACGAGGATGCCACCCCCTGCCAGCCGCACGCCTCTGGGCCCTGCTCCCAACTCCACCTTAATCCTCGGCCTGATGTGAACAGGCACGGGCACGAGGCCAGTGAGCCCCTGGCACCCCGTGTCTCTCCCTCCAGCCCATGCCCCCCAGTCTGGCCTCCCCACCTCCCAGCAGTCCCAGCAGCTAAATAATGGGGCTGTCTGGCTCCAGGCCCTGACACTGCACAGAGCTGGGCTAGAGGCACCGACACGGCACAGCTGTCCACGGCGGCGCCTGCCAGCAAAAGGCCCCACCTCCTTCCCAGCCACCCACCTCCCCAGAGCTGAAGCCCAGGGACCCACTCTGCTGTGACCAGCCCAGGCCAAGACCCTGAGAAAGGCCTGGACAGAAACAAGGGGTGGCACTGGCATTCATCACTTCTGCCTCCCGCCTCTTCCCCGGGCCCAAGACTGTGAACACATGCACACCTGCACCCAGGTCGGGCACAGAGATCTGCCTGAGCAGAGGGATAGGGAGGCAGGCAGAGGAACTCTGTCTGCACCCTGGGCCTCAAGTGCCAGGACAGGTAGGGCCCACACCACCTGAGGGCCAAGGCCAGCCTGTTGGCCAAAAGGAGAGACCTGACTGCCATGGGAAAAGGTGAGAGCAGAGGAGGGGGCAGGCACAGACTGCTGGCACGGGATTTTCTGGGTCACAACCCCATTTGGGTTTTTTTGTTGTTTGTTTGTTTGTCTTTGTAGGGCCATACCTACGGCATATGGAAGTTCCCAGGCTAAGGGTCAAGTCGGAGCTGCAGCTGCCAGCCTACCCCACAGCTCACAGCAACACTAGATCCTTAACCCACTGAACAAGGCCAGGGATCAAACCTGCATGCTCATGGATCCTAGTTGGATTCATTACTGCTGAGCCAAACGGGAACTCCCCACAACCCCATTTGGAGTAAGTGCCCTAAGGTGGGGAAAGAGGCTGAACTTGGGTGGGAGGCCTGGGTGCCAGTCCCACTCCCGCCACTTATTCCCTGGTAACTGGACCTCAGCTTCTCAGTTTTTCCGTCTGTTACTTGAGCGGGCTGGATTAAGTGATCCTCAGAGTCGCCAGGATTCCATGACAGCACCTCTGCAGAAGGGGTCCCACGGCCACCGTCTCCCAAAGGAGCCACCAGCTCCTCACATACTGCAGCGAAGATAGCAGCACTCAGGCCCCACCACCCAGGGCCCCAGCAAGCACACTATCCCAGAAGCAGAAACAGGCTGAAGGCAGTAACCAGCTTGGCCCATATCACAGAATTTGTTAGACCTAAACCCATTCTTTACATTACACTGATGGTTTGCAAACTTCTAAAATAAAAGTGTGCATAAAGGAACATGCAGTATATAGATATACCTGTAACTACTTCGTGTCATTTTTAATATATGACAGCACAGTAAGAGAGGACAGGGCTTGGATCAGACAGATAGGGGTTCCATTCCCAGCTCTGTACTCTTTAGGGAGGTTTCTCTATCTCCCTGAACCTCACTTTCCTCATCCACAAAATGGAAAAATAACAGTATCTACCTCCCAGGGTTGTTGTGAAGATTCCACGAGATGACACACATGAAATACTTCGCCCAGCGTCCAGTGCATAGAAGGCATCCACTGATATTAACTAGTACTGGATGACCTGGCAGTTATAAAAGCAGATCTGCTCTAAGGTTCTGGGGAGACATTGGTGAAGAGCCAGAAAAAAGGCCCTGCCTTGAGAGTTTTCACCTAGTCTCCCAGCCCCTGCCTTCGAGCCAGAACACGCATTTGCTGTGAGCAAACCCTCTTCCATGGGGTCCCAGGGACTGTCCCCACCTCTAATTCTATCCAGGAATCTCACGGCTGGGCACCCCTGCAAAAGCAGGGCCGTCAGGTCATGTAAGCCCTTGCAGGGAGACCTCGGCCAACCCTGAGCCACCAGGGGAGGTTCCAAGGGAAGGGGCCTGAGGCCTACACGGGCTGCAGGCTCACCCTTCCCCCAGGGAGAGGCACAGAGTGCTCTCTACAGCGGGAAAGCTCGCTGTGGGCAGGCGCCTCCTCCGTCTTGTACACTGCTCCATCTCCCAGACCTTTTGCTGCACCTGATTCACTGGGTTCAGGAAAGGCTCATTAGATGCACGCTGGTGAGCATCAGGGTTCAGGCACCTGTGGGCAGTCCAGTGGCACTTTCTGGAGCCCCCTCCCCAGCCCTCTGATACCTGCAGGTCCCCCAAAGCCCTGCTGCACTGCCCTCGCTGAGCAGAGCCCACCCCGCCAGGGCAGGCCAGGGCCAGGCGCGGTGTGGGAGCAGCCCCGCCCAGAGCTCTGTTTATCCGCTCTCCGGAAGCCCAGAGCAGCTGGGCCGGGAGGCGGTGGCTGAGCAGAGACACCTGGCGCAGGAAGGGGTGGCGGGCGGGGTGCGCAAAAGATGAGACAAAGGGAACTGAGGTTGTGGGGAAAGGCACACACCTCCGGCCAGGTGCAGCTCAGGTGCAGAAGAAAGACGGGCCAGGAGAGCGGGAGCCGAGAGCGAGCCAGCCCTCCCCCGCCTCGCCCGCCCCCCCCCCGCCCCCGGGACAAGTCCCCAGACCAGTCACCCGGCAGGGGCTGCCCTAGGGTAGCTAGAAGCCGGTGACTGGAGGTCAGCGCCCAGCCGCCGGCCTGGACACCTACTACTTCTGTCCACGCACGCACCTGCCATGCCAGTGCCGCCGTTAAACTCCAACCCACTTAGCTCAACTTGCCCACATCTGCCCAGGGAGGAAAAAACCAGAGGCGCCAGACCCGCAGCCAGGCAGCCCCTTGGTCATCCCCTAAAGCATCCCACCAGAGTACTTCAGGTAAAGAGAACCTGGCCGCCTTGCAGTCGTAATACCCAACCCGCGCCTCCCACCTGGCCCACCTCAAAGGTTTCCGCTAGAGTCACGCCCCCATGGAACCCTCCGGCCAATCTCCGGCAGCCCCCAACTCCCAGGCCCCGCCCCCACTCTCGGCCCCGCCCCGCCCCGCCCCGCCCCGCCCCGCCCCAGCCCGCGCCTACCATCTTTCCGGTAGAAGGCGATCTCCACTTTGCGCTCCTCCGCGCCCAGCAGGGCCTGCGCGATCTGCGCGGCGGCGCGGCGCTGCGTGCGCGGCCCATGCAGGAAGTCGCAGGTGCACGGTCGCTGCATCACCTCGGCCCGCGAGTAGCCGCACAGCTCGCAGAAGCCGTCGTTGCAGTAGATGACAGCGCAGTTCTCCACGCGAGCGTTGGCGATGATGAACTTGCGGCCTGGGGGGGCGGGGATAAGAGGGCACGTGAGCAAGGACCCCTGCCTGCGGGGCTCCCAGCCCTTCGCCGCATTCTCTTGTCATACGTAGCTGCCCGCTGGGGAACTCCCCGCCCCAGGGAGCACCACGGGGAACAGCGCCCCCAGCAGGGGACGAACGCAGCTGTACCCGACACAGGTGCCTCGGCCGGCCGGGCGGCGCGCCGCCTCCCTCGCCCGGCCCGCGGGCTGGCTGCGCGGCTTCCCCCTGGCCGGCTGCCAGCGGCCCGCCGCCCCCTCTACGCCCGGGGCCGAGGCCAGCCTGGGCGGGTGTCAGCAACGCGTGTCAGCAGCCGCGGCGGAGGGATAAACACTGGGCCTGGAGAGGGAGCCTGGGAAGGGCCAGAGATGGCGGCCAGCCTTCCCTTTGCACCGGCTCCGGCTCCTCTTCTGACCCCAGCTCTCTAGACTGGGAGGCGCTCCCTGGGCACTCCGTACCCTGGGGATCCCTAGGAAATCACTCCCCCAAGTATCTGCAGACACTGCCAGGGCAGTGCTTCCAGGGACTTCTGCACCCGCTCCAAGGGCAGTCAGCTGCTGGGGAGTGGGCGCCAGGAAGGATGAGGGAAGCAGTGCCACGTGAGCACTTAGCACTTTTCTCTCATGTGTTACTTTGACAGCCCTATCATAATCCTCGTTTTATAGATGAAGAAACCGAGGCTCAAAAGAAGTTCATGTCCTCATCTTACAGCTTGCAAAAGACAGGGCCAGCTTTGAACCTGGGTCTGCAGAAGGTGAGGCATACGCTGAGGGTCAGAGGCAGAAAGCCAAGGTCATAGGGAACAAGGAAAGGGACCTGCAGCTCCAAACCCCGGCAACACCCGGAGCCCAGGGCCAGCCTGACAGAGTGCCCCACTTGGAAGCAGGGAAAGGGGATCTCCCCCAGGAAGGTGAGGTGCCCCAGTGGACTCACTGCAGCTAGACTCGGCTCACGCCCTCCACACCTGCCCTGAGAGCCAGGCTGGTGGGTGAGCAGCAGGCGGGCAGCAGCCCCAGCTTGTGCCAGGAAAGATGCTCTGGGGATAAGAGCTTTTTATAAAACACAGAGGTTTGTGGCCACTTTGGCCTTACGCTGGGGCTTTCAGGAGCAGTCAGAACTCTGCCCCCTCCCTTCCCAGTGGGCACAGCCCTCAGGCTGCAGCCCTCGGGCAATCTCAAGGGTAAGGCCCAGGCTGCTGCATCAGGATCTGGCCTCCTCCCGCCTTCCTCCCCTCCCTTACTCTGGCCTCCGGGAAGTTACTTTTTGAAGTTGGGTCATCTTTAGGTCGGTTGCCCAAGCCCCCTAAAACTCCCAGGCAGCCATCGACCTCAGAAAGCAGGGCTCCCTGTCCCAGGAAAAGACCCCCGGACCCAGCCTCCATCTCCACCTGAGCCCAAGGCAGTCCCCGGTACCAGCCACATATGCACCAGCTGCGGAGAGGAAAAACCACCTGGCCCCCTCTCCCAGGCCGGAAGAGAAGAGCCTGTTTCTTCGAAGGCAGGCCCCACTCCCACCTCCTTCACTGAGCTTCTGGAATAACCAAGTCAGAAGGGACCTGAAGGACCCCTTCGCCACCCCCTCCTTCCCAGATGTGGAAGAGTCACTCAAGGTCACACAGCTGGCAGTGGCAGAAGTGGGGCCAGAAGGCAGGCCCCCAGGTCCTAGCCCAGGCTCTTCTCCTGCCTACAGTCTCCTGGAGCTTTTGGGGAAAGGAGGGCCTCGCCGCCCTCCACCACGGCCGTCTCCTCCCCCTCAGGATCAGCTTGTTCCTCTGCTTCAGACAATGCTGCCCGTCCAACCGACCCCTCCCTTCCCCCACCACGCTTACAAGCACACGTTGTCCTGTGCTCACAGGGTCATGGGCAAGGAATGTCACCCGCTCCCAGGGCCCTTGGCAGTCACACCCACCACAGCACATGCAGCCTTGGGGACAGGCACACGTATGCCAGGAGCGTGCAAACACCCATACGCAGAACATTCACCTAGCCCGGGACACTTCTGGAAGCATCCCCTACTGGGCCAGCATGAGGGGTGCTGTCGTCTGAATAAAGGGGCCCAGGACAGGAAGAGCAACTACATGGGGTCACTGCACGGAACCCGTTAGACCCCCCCCCCCCAGAGCCCAGCTTCAGCCCTAGCTCCCTCTCACCCCAGGGTCCACAGTTCCCTGCCTTGTCAAAGATACCTCCCCACTGCCCATGCAGAGTCTAACGCATGGGTGACACATACGCACCCCACACACACCCAAGAGCAGGTTAAGCACCGACCCTACAACGCTTGGCTTGCATTCCGGCAGCACAGTCAGGACTGGCACATGCAGGGTGCTCTTAGGATCCCACAGTTTGGGCCAGGTACATTCTCCTGGTCTTGCCCCCGCCCGGCCCCATTCACATCAAGATGCCCAGAGTTAGGGCTCCCTGCACACTCAGGGCGTCACATACACTCCCCCGATCCGATCCGGAAGCCTAAACTGAGCCTCCCGCCGCGCGCCCCAACACCAGGCCCCTTGGTCCCGAAGCCCACAGCCCCCAGCACCAAGGCTCGCCCCGCACGACCCCTGGCTAGCGCCTTGGGGCCGGCAGCCCCCACGGACTCACTTGCGGGCTGCACACGGCCCGGGCACGCCCCCCAGTCGCACTCCGGCGAGCTCGGCCCGCCCCCCAGAGCCCCCTCCCCTCGGGCCCCCTCCCCCACTCACTCTGGCCCTCAAACTTGCGGATGATGGTGTCCAGAAAGGTGTTCTGCGGCGCGACGTGGCCCCTCCGCACCGGCATCCTGAGCCCATGGGCGGGCCGGGCGGGCCCCCACCCACCCCGGCCCGGCCCGGCCCAACACAGGCTTCGGGTAGCCCGGCCCGGCCGTGGTCCCCGCACCCCGCGGCCAGGCAGAGCACGGGCGGGGCCGGGACTGGGTTGCGGGCGCCGGGTCTCCGCTCGGCGCCGCCTCTGAACCGCGGGCCCGGCCTGGAGCTGCCTGAGCTCGGGCCTCCGGGCCGCCCGCACACCTGTCTGCCGGCCCCAGCCGAGCCGCGGGCCCCGCTCCGCCGCGTCCTCGCGCTGGGTTCCGCCCGCCCGAGCGCCGGGCTCCCGGCTCCCGGCTCCCGCCCGCCGCGCCGACAGCCGCTCCGGCGCCCGCGGCTCGGGCTGCGCCTGCGGCTCGGCCCGGCCGCGGAAGGGTTAACGCGGCGCGCGCCCCTCGGGCTCCGGCCCCCGCCTCCCGGCACCCTCCCGCCCGCCGCGCGCCCGCAGCGCCGCCCTCTCCCCCCACACACCCCGCGCGCCCGCCCTTCCCATTGGCTGAGCCGCGCCGAGGGCTCCCCCCCACCCCAGCCCCTCGCTCAGCCCCGGAGCCCCCAGGACTCGCGCGCCCCAGGAGGGGGAAGGGACCCTTAGGTAGGGGAACCGTGAGGACAGGTGCGACGGCCGGCCCCGAGGCGGCCAGGGACGAGACCGGGGATTCCGCTCTCCTCCGCCCTCGCTAGAAGGGCTGTGGCACCGGACTTGAAGGGAGAGGGCCGGCCCCTTGTGCCCGGTCCCCCTCCACGCCGAGCGCTGGCTCATACACACTGCATGTGCTCAAGGCCCAATGTAGGTGACACGGGCAAAGCCTGGGCCCTAGGAGGACGCGCCTGGGGTCAGCGGAGACCCGAGAAAGGTGAAGGGCAAGACAATCTGGAGGCCCCCAGACCACCAATTTTTGAGATGAGGGTGGGTGAGATTTAGGAGGGGCGCGCCCCCCTAAAAACACATACACACGCAGAGCCCTGTCTGGGGTTATTCCAGGCCCTCCTGTACAGAGAGGGTCATTCGGACAAGAGTTTTGGCCTCCTAGCTGCGGGATCAAAGAGGCCCCCGAACGCGAGGTTCCAGCCTGGGGATCCCCTTGTGCGAAGGGCCCGCCCTCCCTCTGCAGCGCGGGGCCAGCCGAGCAGGCCCAATCCGCGGCCTCGGGGCCCTGCGGCGCTGCGGCGGCCCAGCCCCTCGGAAAACCCTGGCCTAGCCGCAGGCCCCTCCCCCCGGCCAGCTGGCTCCCTCCAGCTGCAGCTCCCTTATTTAGGCAAGGAGGCCTGAGGATGCTCACGGGCAGGCCGGGTGTCTGCCCGCAGCCTGCCCACCGCCTGCCTGGGTCTCACTGAGGGTCTCCTGGGCGCCATGTCCCCGGCCTGAGCAAGCCAGGCAGGGCCTCAGGACCGCCGGGGCCGGGAGGCGAGTGTTGACAGCTGAGCTGGCGGGTGGGGAGGAGTCGGCAACAGAGCAGCCGCCAGGGTCGCCTCCCCTGCAGCCGCATCAGAGACCCGGGCGGCGAGATGGATGGGGCCATGTGGGGCCCTTGAGGGCTTGCAGCTGCCTCTGTCCTTGGAGCAAGGGGGTGGGTCTTGTCACCAGGGAGAACTGTCATGGGATGTGGAGGGAGGAGAGGGACAAAGGGCAGGGAAAGAAGCCGCGTCTGGAAGGAGAAAGGCCTGGAGGAACAGGTCTTGGTGAGACCACCCCACCCAGACTTTCCCCTTTCACCCAGGAGCAAAAAGAGGCAAACCCTGGGGCCAGATGGGGCCACTGGCCAGAAGATGACACCCCTTTTCTATTTGCTGGTGGGTGGGCAGTGACTCAGGGAGGCAGCCAGTGGGAGAGAAGGAGGTGGCTCCACCAGCTGATGCTAAAAAAGACCCGAGGCTCTTGCCTGTACAGTCATTTCTTCGGCCCTCTCCACCTCCGGCAGCTTCCTTGCTCACACTTGAAGATGCCCAAGGCCTTCTGTGGCACAGACTCTGCCTCCTCTGTGACCTGGCATCGGGCACACCAATCCATCTGGGTACCGGGAGGAACCCAGCTGATGACTGGCCCAGTTCCTCCTCCACCCTGCAACCACCACCCCACCACCCCGATGCTGCTTGGTCCCTGTCACATCCAGGGTGATTCACCTGCAAGCAGGGTCAAGGGATTGAGAAAGTGAGAAAGGGCCTGCGGTGAGAAGAGGCGTGGGGAGAGAGGCCTCGGACAGGGCCATCTGTCGCAGAGAACCAGGCCGAGGGGAAGGGGGCTTCTCATCTAGCCTGGCCAGCTGTCCACGCTGAAGTACCCAGGTGCCCAGGACAGGCCTCTGATCCTCCAGTTAGAGGGGAGAAATGGAAACAGAGTAGCCCTCCTCCTGTGCATAGAGGCAGCAGCCAAGGAGAGCTGTTCCCTTGGCTAAGGAGAGGCCAATCTCTCTCTCTCTCTGTCTCTCTCTCTCTCTCTCACACACACACACACACACACACCCCTCACTCAGAAGTCAAAGCTGAATGCACATCACTGATTTTCTGGAAGCCGAGGAGAGGGCCTGAAGGCCGTTCCGCGGAGCCACCCCCCACGGCCAAGGACTGGGACAAGGAAGAGAGACTGTGGGAAGAGGATGGATGAGCTCACCCCCAAGGCACCCTTCCTGGAACCACAGGTGCCAGGCCCCATGGGGTAAGGGGCAGCAGAGGGGCTGAGAGAGAAGCCTACCCTGCCCCCCACCTCCACTCCCCCTAGATCCCGCTGGAAGAGGAAAATGCTCAACCTTAATACCCAGAGCAACCGGAGCCCGCCCCACCCCCCCTGGGGCTCGCTGAGCCATTCGCAGGGATCAGTCCCAGGAAGAGCTCTCCCCCACCGCCTGTGACTGTGGCCGCGACTGTGATGGAGCGAGGGAGGGAGGGCGCGGCTGTACTGACCACGAGACACGGAGGCACCTCCCCGCTCCCACAAGAGACAATTTAGGGAGAAAAGACTTTGGAGAACATCCTGCCCACCCCGCTCGGTGCTCCATCTGAGGGCTCCTGTCCTGGGAGGACAAAAAAAGGAATCAAAGCCTGCCCTGCTGGGGGAGCGCCAAGGACCAGCAGAGAGGCAGCCAAAATGGGGCCCAAGAGAGCCAGTGACAATCACAGGGGACCCCGGAGAGCAGTTCCAGTCAGGTGGGCGCAGGAAAGACAGCTTGCGGAACGGCTTCTCAGAACCCCCGAGGGACTGAAGGCAGAGTGATCCCTTGCTGTGCAGGGAGAAACTCAGCCAGCACGGTGGGGCCTGTGTTTCTGTGGGTGACTGGGTCCCGAGAAGGAAGATCTCAGAAATGAACTGGGCTTGAGGAGAGGATGATCAGAGAAGCAGCACGTTTCTCTCCAGAAGCGGGGTGCTCAGAGCTTGCTGAGAGCAGGAAGGAGGGGGGGGGGAGGGAGGGAGGGACCCAGCACAAAGCCCTAGCCCGGAGCCAGAGATGGGGACCTCCTCGGGACCACCTGCAGCTCCACATGCAGTGATCCTGTCAACCCCCTGTCGTAACCAAGGTCTTCCCCCACCACCCCGACACCCACCATTGCTGAGACTTCTCCCTGCCCTGCTGACATCCAAAGAAGCAGCTAAGGTGCTAAAGACTGGGATTCAGGACGCCTGACTTTTAATTCTGGTTCTCTTCCTAGTGGCATCAAGAAATATTTACTGGGGGGCCTCCTTGGTCCTGGGCCCTATGCCAGACACTGGGAGGGACAGGAGGGACAAGCCAGCCTCCCTCCTCCAGGGACTCACGGTCTACTGAGGCTCGAGAGAGGCAGTGTGCAGACAGCAACTGCAGTCTGCAGAGGTGCCCTAGGATTTCAGGGGGTGGCTTGCTTTCAACTGGAGGAGTCTGGGAAGACCTTGTGAGGGGACAGGGTTTCGGAGCAGTTCTTGAAGATTGAGGTTGGGCAGGAGAGAAGCACTGCACGTAGAAGGGCCAACATGACCGAAGGTCTAGAAAGTGGAGCCTGAAGATCAGGTCTGGGGACAAAACAGTTTGGTATGGTGCCCGTGGAGCCATAGGCTGGAGCCATTCGCGGAGGGCTGAGGGGTACAGATTTTATCCTGTTTGCAGAAGAACAGCAGTAGCAGCTGAACTGTATTGTCCTGAATACAGAAATCATGTGTTTGTACAGATCCCAGCATATGGCTGGTGTCTGATGAAGGTCTGTTAAATTAATGAAATGCTTGGAGTGGAGTTCCCGTCGTGGCTCAGTGGTGAACGAATCCGACTAGGAACCATGAGGTTGCGGGTTTGATCCCTGGCCTCGCTCAGTAGGTGAAGGATCCGGCAGTGCCGTGGGCTGTGGTGTAGGTCACAGACGCTGCTTGGTTCCCGAATTGCTGTGGCTCTGGCGTAGGCCGGTGGCTATAGCTCCGATTAGACCCCTAGCCTGGGAACCTCCAGGAGGGAGCTGCCCTAGGTAAGGCAAAAAGACGAAAGAAAGAAAGAAAGAAAGAAGGAAAGAAAGAAAGAAAGAAGAAGGAAGGAAGGAAGGAAGGAAGGAAGGAAGGAAGGAAGGAAGGAAGGAAGGAAGGAAGAGAAAGAACAGAAAGAAATAGAAAGAAAGTAAAGAAAGAAAGAAAGAATAAGAAAGAAAGAAAGAAAGAAAGAAAGAAAGAAAAAGGGGGAGGGAGGGAGGGAGGGAGGAAAGAAAAGAAATGCTTAGAGAACTTTGGAGAAACTGAGACAGATACAAAGTGTTTCGGCTACCAAACCCCAATGACTTAAATCCATGATGGCATCTCTTCTGTTCAGGATTTCTTGTGCAGGTTCAGCCGGGACCACTTGTGTCTGCTCCGCTCAACTTGGAACCGAAAGGCTCATTCACTCACGTTTGCTGGTTGCTTCTGGCTGTCAGCTGCGACTCAGGACTGAGGCCAGAATGCCTACATGAAGGCCAAAGTGCCTTTCCTCGTGGCTGCCTGGCTGCCTCACAGCGTGGTGGCGGGGTTCCAAGGGCAAGTGTCCCAAGAGAGGTCCAGGCAGCAGCTGTACCACCTTTCATAACTTAACCTGGAAAGTCACATAAAATAACTTCTGCCATAACCATGGCCCATCAGAGTCAAAGAAAGGAACATAGACCCCCCTCCTTCTCCAAGGAGGCGTGTCACTGACATAAGAAAAGCATGAGCGGAGTTCCCGTCGTGGCGCAGTGGTTAACGAATCCGACTAGGAACCATGAGGTTGCAGGTTCGGTCCCTGCCCTTGCTCAGTGGGTTAAGGACCCGGTGTTGCCGTGAGTTGTGGTGTAGGTTGCAGACGCGGCTCGGATCCCGCGTTGCTGTGGCTCTGGCGTACGCCGGTGGCTACAGCTCCAATTCAACCCCTGGCCTGGGAACCTCCATATGCCGCGGGAGCGGCCCAAGAAATAGCAACAACAACAACAAAAACAAAAGACAAAAAAAAAGAAAAAGAAGAGCATGAGCAATGGGATCTAGTCGCATGACCGTATTGGAAGAATACAATCTGCCACGTGAGGCTATGCACTAGTCCAGGGAGAGATATGGAAGACTTGAACTGGGTCAGAGGTGATGGAAAGGGGCCCATTTGTTGGGTAACTTTAGGAGGATCGGTAAATCTCACTTTCCTTCCCTGTAAAATGAGGAGATCAAACGAGCTGATCCCTGAGATCCCTTCCAGCCCCAACAGTGAATGATTCCTTAACTCCACACAACCATGATCTCCATCCATCCATCATTCCTCCATTTTCCCTTGATATGCATGTCATCTCCACCTCCTCCTCCTGCCTCTACTCTCTGATCCTCGGTGCCCTTGAGGCCAAGGGTCACTCCACAGATAGGACCCTGATCCATCCCACCTGTCTACCTCAGACTAAAAATAAGAGGAGTTGGAGACACCTTAAGGGCCAGGTGAGAAGGCCCTCAGGTCCATCCATCTCCCACTCCACCCCGCTGTGTGCTGCTCACTGTAGGATCTCCTGAAAACAGACAGACAATACCGTATGGACTCCACCTGCCAGGAGATCATGGTCTCACTGGGGAGAGAGACTCAATGGGCATGAAATGTCTTGAAAATGATCTGTTGTGATCCTGTGCTACTGACAATATGCGCAAGGGAATCCAGAGGACATAGGGCTCTGAGTGGGCTGTGGCAGCCAGGAGGGCTTCCTGGGGATGCTTGCTCCTCCTGGAGTGTGAGGGTTTTCCTGGGCACAGAAGAAGGGCGTGAACATCTTCCTAAAGCAAGATGCCCACAGGAGGCAAGTGTTGAGGTCTCACCCTGATCTATTTACCCTCAACTGAAAAAGAGGAGGGGCTGGCTCAGGTTTACACTGCCTGACAACTCAACAGCCATCTGCCACCTTGATTTAAAGATGGGGGAGTTCCCTTGCGGCGCACGGGTTAAGGATGCGGCATTGTCACTGCCACAGCTTCAGTCAAAAAATTTTTAATTTTTAAAAACAAAGATGGAGCTCAGCCTCCCCAGA
Source organism: Phacochoerus africanus (assembly GCF_016906955.1). Taxonomy (NCBI): domain Eukaryota; kingdom Metazoa; phylum Chordata; class Mammalia; order Artiodactyla; family Suidae; genus Phacochoerus; species Phacochoerus africanus. The sequence continues at coordinate 6,252,641 of NC_062559.1, read as the reverse complement.
CCCAAGAAGGGGCTCAGATGAAGCTCCAAAACCTAGCAAGTAGCAGAAGCTCCAGAATTCTTATTTAGGAGGTCCTGATGAGAAGGGAAAACCTAATGACGAAGCGGGGGGGGGGGGTCTAGGACACTTGCCTGGAGGCTGAATTTGCATGTATTCTTTTAGAATAAGTATTTACTAAGCACCTACTATTTACCTGACACTGTCATACGATGTGTGGTGGTTGTTGTTGTTGAATTACGCCCTCGGAGTTTGCAGAATGAGTACACTGTTTTGACATTGATTGGGGGTTTATTTTAGAGTGTCTTTGAGAGACTGAAAAATATCAAGGAACAAGCCATGCTTTAGTGCCACCCCGCAGGGGAAGCTGGCCTGGCAGGCAAGCCCAAGCTCTCTTGGCTGCCCAGGAGCTCTGTCTCTGTCCAAGGTGCTGAAAGCCCTTCATGCCAGACTCAGCAGGAAACCAGGGAGGGCAGCTCAGGTGACCAAGGCTGGGGCTCTCCTCCAGACACAGTGAATTAGACAGTCACCCCAAACCATGAAAATGCTTCTGGAACTGGACAGTAGCCCCAGGAGGCAAAATATGGTGACTCAAGAGCTGGCTTTGCCAGGGGAGTTCCTGTTGCGGCCCAGTGGAAACAAATCCAACTAGCAGCCATGAGGATGCAGGTTCAGTCCCTGGCCTTGATCCATGGGTTGGGGAACCAGCATTGCCATGAGCTGTGGTGTAGGTCACAGATGTAGCTCAGATCCCACATTGCAGTGGCTGTGGCTGTGGCTTAGGCCAGCAGCTATAGCTCTGATTTGACCCCTAGCCTGGGAACTTCCATATGCTATGGGTGCAGCCCCAAAAAGTAAAAAAAGAGAGAGAGAGCTGGTTTGCCATGAGTTCCCATTGTGGCTCAGCAGATTACGAATCCAACTAGTATCCATGAGGATGTGGGTTTGATCCCTGGCCTCATTCAGTGGGTTAAGGACCCAGCATTGTCATGAGTGGCAGAGTAGGTCATGGATGTGGCTTGGATCCATCATTGCTGTGGCTGTGGCTTCTGGTGTAGGCAGCTGTAGCTCGATTCAATCCTTAGCCTGGGAACTTCCATATGCCGAAGGAGCCACCAAAAACAAAAAAACAAAAACAAAACAAAAAAAAAAAGATCTGGGCTTGTCAGTCGGCACTAGGAAGCCTCTTCCTCCTCACCCCATCAAGTCATCAAGGAAAAGATATGAGTCCTCCTCTTCTGAAGTTTACATTTTCAGCTCTTTCCCTTGAAGGTTTCTGTTGCTTTCTGAAAAACTAAAGCCAGAAAGAAAGGCTTTCATAATTTAGATGAGAAAACAGACTCAGCAGGGCAGCCCCTTCCTCAAGATTGTGCCGCAAATGAGAAACAGAGGCAGGTCCCCCAGCTCCCAGTCAGGTGATTTCTCCCATCACACACACCAGGCAAAGTCGGGGGTCATCTACCACATGTAACAAGAGCTAAAAGGACTTGAGAATTCAAGATGTGTTTGTTTGTGTGCCTGAGGGAGAGAGGACACAAGACCTAGAGCCTTCTAGATGCCGAGGTGGCTATGCCAGCTCTCCAGAACTGTTCCTGGTTCATTTTGCTAAACTCTTCAGGCAGAATTTAGAGCCTGCTCCAGCTTGGGTGGAAGGGATAGCATGGGAATGCCAGCTCAACACTTACTCCATATCCTGAAGGGCTTCTATCCCTATGCATGAATTAACAGCCAACGTGAAGGACCAAAAAGAGAACTCAAGTCCAACCCGATCTCCCACCCCATCATCTCCCCAGTATACTCACAGACAATTATCCATCACTTCCTATGTCTCCCATGCTGTGAGAGACCCCTGGAGAAATACATGGCATACAATCCAGCCCCCAGGCCTTTAAAAGTCTGCAATTAGTTGGAAAGAAAACAGACACACACAAGAATAGATCATATTACAGGAGCTGAATACAAATAATGGCAGCCAACAAGATAAAGTCACATGGTCATAGATCTCAAGTGCCAAGAAGTAGTTCAGACCCTGAATGCTGACTCCAGAACAGGGACAGATCATTTTAAGGCTGGAAAGGGAAGGGAAGGCTGCACAAAGCAGCAGGGTTTAAGAGGAAATCGGCTGAGCTGAGAGCAGAGATCAGGACACCTCACCTCTGTCCCTCTGGAGAAGAGCAGTCCAGCATGAGGCCTTTTGTAGGAAAATAAAGCTGGTGAGGGTGTGAAAGTGACAGCAGTGGCCAATCACAGGGCAGGGGCCCAGAATGTCCCAGAAGCCAGGATTCTTTGTCCCAAGGAAAAGAAAAGGCTTGGAGAGCTCCCCCTTCTGGACCTACAAGGCAGAACACCATCGAAACGAGGCTCTTTTTCAATCAGCGTGTGGACCTGCTTGACAGCAGCCTAGACGGGAATTAAGGAAGCTGGACAACAGAATGAGGACACAGAAAAGGCCCAGATCACCATCAACAGCAAATATACCAGGAATCACTGGTTTGCTCCTCACTGGGAGTCAAGCGGCTTATTATCAGGTTGAGAGGACACGAAGAGAGAGCACACAGTGACTGCAGGTGTATCAGGGTTCGGGATCAGGGTCTCTATCTTACAAATTAGTGTCACAGATATAAAGGCTTCTCCTCCCTCCTCTTTGGAGAGAGAGCCTGCCCTACCCCCTGCCCCAGGGCACCTGCCAATCCCCAGTGATGGTTGCTACGGAATTTCCATGCTGGGCACACTGGATGCTCAAAGCCTCAGTTCCCAAGAGACCCAGCACCACAGCAACCACACCAGGAAACTGGGCCAGCCTGAGGGATTGAAAGAGAGACAAGGGGAAGAGGAGGAGGGAGGAAGGGAGTGGGTCTTGTCAGACTAATCCTTAACAACCATGACCTTCTACGTAGAAAACCCCCCCTGGCCTGACACAGGGACCCCCATAGTCATCAACCAAGAACCCTCAGCCCGACCCTAAAAATGCCCCATTTCCCCTCTGGATCCCAGGAACAACGGGCAATTATTTGAAGACTCCATGAATGTGAAAACATTCAAATCCACCAGGTTCTTGGTCCAAATTCACTTTGGAAGGGCAGGAGCCAAAAGAGGAGACAGGTCAAGGAGTGAGCCCCAGGTCATGGTGCCCAAGGGCTTCTGCCCATGCAGACACACAACCCCCACACACCACCTCAGATGTACCCACCCATCCACACACAGGCACTCACAGGCACAGACCTCACTCAGGGCTGTGGTTCAGAAAGAAGATTTAAACCTTAAGGAGGGAATTCTCGTTGTGGCTCAGTGGCTTATGATCCCGAAGTAGCATCCATGGGGATACGGGTTCAATCCCTGGTCTCGCTCAGTGGGTTAAGGATCCGGCCTTGCTGTGAGCTGTGGTGGACATCACAGATGCGGCTTGGATCCAGTGCTGCTGCGGCTGTGGCGTAGGCGTAGGCGGGCAGCTGTAGCTTCAATTCAACCCCTAGCCTGGGGATGGGGTTCCATATGCCCCGGGTGTGGACCTAAATAAATAAGCAAACCTCAAGGAGAATCAAGACCTAGAGAGATAGGTTTTCCTTCAGGAAGTTAGTGCCCCTTCTCCAGGCAAGGGAGGCCCCTGTCCCTCCCTGGATAAGCTCTCGGGAGTCTCGAAGGCCTTTCAGCCCTGTGACTTTCCTACCAGTCTGAGGGCCAGGAAGCAGAAGAGTCTCCATGACAGGGCGGATGCACCCTAGGGAGCCCACCTGTGGGTCCAGATGGCTCTACCTGCACCCCAGCCCCCAGCAGCGTCAGAACTGCCTCCTCTCACGAGAGCCCCAGGGCACCTGCAGCTCACGCCCAGACCCCTCTAGACGTGCTCCTTGCACCTTCAGTTAGTTCCCCACACCCACGTGGTCTGCACGGGTGCAGGGAGGTTTCCGGGGAAGGCACCCATCCTTCTCTGGGGGTGGGCTGGTCCCAGAGTCACAGCATCAGGAACTTCAGGTTTAATGTCGATGGCCCACTTCAGGTCCCGGAGGGCTGGTGTAGACCCACCGTCCCAGCCAGGCCAGAGGTTCAGGCCACTGTCCCTGGCTCCTCCTCGGTGGCATCGTCTGAGGGTCTGGCTGTCTGAGCTCCAGCAGCTCCTCTTCGGCTCTCTGCTGCCTCCATGTGGCTTCCTCAAGCACAGCCAGGCTGCTTGATGGCACCCCAGCGGCCGCCAGGAGCCCTTTCCAGGCGAGACAAGGCTTCCAAAGCCTAAGCCCTGAACACCCCCAGGCCCTGCCCAAAGCCCTTCCCCAAACATCCAGCCTCCACCTTGCAGTCTGGAAGCTCAGGAAACCTCTCCTTCCCAACATGAGTTACATCCTGAGGAGGATGGAGGCCTCCCCGAGCTGCTCCCTTCCCCTCGCCCGCTTCCCGCCTCCCTACCCCCTTTCCCCTCGGCTCCCCACCCAGGCTTGCCAGCAGGCAGGAAGGAAGCGGCTCATAGTGCGGAGGGTGGGGCACTTCCAGCTCACACTGAACAACCCCGGGCTGGGCTATAAAGGACCAGGGCCTTCCGCTCCCATCACCCGCCACCCACACCCTCCACAGCCCCAACACCCCCCACCCCCGGAGCAAGGCCTTTCCTCCCCCCAAGGTTGCAGCATCACACCCCAAGCTCTGCACAGCTTTCAGCTCTGAGCAGGAAAGCAGGGCTAAGGCTTGCTCCCTTCTGAGCCAAGGGCCTGGCCACTCACCCACAGAAGGGTCTGTCACCCTCACTGACCAGCGTTGATGGGGCTGGGGGCTAGGCTGGCCTCCCCCATGTCAGAAAATACAGCCACTGTCAGAGACCAAAGGGCTAGATTCCCAAACGGTGTCGCTCCAAGGTCCCTTCCAGCTTGAAATCCCATGATTTAAAATTGAGTCAAAAAAAAAACAAACAAGGAGTTCCCGTTGTGGCGCAGTGGTTGACAAATCTGACTAGGAACCATGAGGTTGCAAGTTCAATCCCTTGCTCAGTGGGTTAAGGATCTGGCGTTGCCGTGAGCTGTGGTATAGGTTGCAGACGCCGCTCGGATCCCGCGTTGCTGTGGCTCTGGCGTAGGCTGGTGGCTATAGCTCCAATTGGACCCCTCGCCCAGGAACCTATATATGCTGTGGGTGCAGCTCTAGAAAAAAAGAGCCCAGGGGGCCACAGCTGTGTCCTAGAGGCAGTTGGAAAGGGGCCCCTGAGGAGGGAGCTGGTGGGTCTGGGTGGGCAGAAGGAGGGCTTGGCCTGGTGAGGTGATGACCACCTTTAATAAATAAAAATTAAAAATTAAATTAAATTAAATTAAAAGTCTTTCCTATCAGTGGAAACCTCAACTGTGTGGGGTTTGAAAAAAAAATTTTTTCAGAAATTACTCTTTAAAATGCATTTGCTTGGAGTTCCCTAGTGGCCTAGGTGGTTAAGGATCCAAGTGTCACTACTGTGGTGCAGGTTCAATCCCTGGCCTGGGGACTTCACGCAACAGGAAAAGTCAAGAAAGAAAGAAAGAGGGGAGTTCCCATTGTAGTACAGCAGAAACGAATCCAACTAGGATCCATGAGGATGCGGGTTCCATCCCTGGCCTTGCTCAGTGGGTCAGGGATCCTGCGTTGACGTGAGCTGTGGTGTAGACCAGCAACTGTAGATCCAGGTCAGCCCCTAGCCTGGGAACTTCCATGTGCCTCAGGTGCAGCCCTAAAAAGCCAAAAAAGAAAGGGAAAGAAAGAAAGAAAGAAGGAAGGAAGGAAGGAAGAAAGAGCATTTGCTAAGAACAGTCAGCCACTGAGACACATAAGCCTAAATGCCCAATGGGGATGGCTGGCAAAGAGGAAGGCAGAGCCTGGGGAGGGACAGAAAAGACCCCCTCCCAGAGGCAGAATAATCAAAAACCGTCCCTTGATGGAGATTAGGCTATGCAGGGCAATGTTGGCCAAAACTCCAGGAAAAGCAGCCAAAGGGAAACTCCCCGGCGGTAGAAGCCACACTTGACTTTCTCTCGCTCTACTTTTTCTCCCTCTCTTCCTAAACCTTCTGCCAGGGCTCCCTCTGCCTAGATCCACACCCGTTCAGGTCCACTCCAGCCCCTGCCATCAAAGCAGCTGCACTGAATGGTCCCCTGCCTCCCTGTGGCCGGAGAAGGCCCCCTCTTGTGGTCATCACCTCACCAGGCCAAGCCCTCCTTCTGCCCACCCAGACCCACCAGCTCCCTCCTCAGGGGCCCCTTTCCAACTGCCTCTAGGACACAGCTGTGGCCCCCTGGGCATCTGCACGCATTTGCAGCTGAACAAGCCAAAGTTCACCAAGCACTGACTGGGCGCAGGGGACTCAAGCCTGGCAGGATCCCAAATGATCAGAACCGGCTCTGTCCGTCCAGAGCACACAAGTTCATTTAAGGGAAATGAGACCCAGAGCGAGCTGCCTAAGACCTGCCCCTGGAGGAAACAGAGCACGTGATGTTTCCGTGGCCTGGGGGGTGTGGAGAAAGGAGCACGAAGAAGGTCTCACGAGGAAACATAGTAGGGCCACGAGTTGGTCAGGTCCTCCAGGAAGCACACCGAGAAGAAACAGGAAGCTTAGGAGATTCTTGCCTGTGAAAAGTACCCAGGAGGCAGGGGAAAGCCTCTGGCTCAGGATGCAGGGCTGGCATCTGTGAAAGGAGAGAGGAAGGAGGACCAGATGGGAACAGCCTCAGACCACAGTGAGTGCTGAGTGGCCTCACCGAGGAAGCAGAAGGGCCACGGGAGCGCTGCCCGTGGAAGCGTTTGGTGAGCAGCCACGGCAAGCCCGCCTACCCCCTACCCCAGGCTCAGGGACTGTCGGGCACCCTGGGGGAGCACGTGGTCCTGGTTTGGCTGTTGGACAGATTCTGAGGCCATCACCCCTGCACCTCCTACAGCGGGTTCTCGCTGGACAGGAGGGCTCCTGAGCTGCCAAGGCTGGGCCATAAGGAAGGAAAAGAAAGATCTTTAGGCAGAGGGCAAAGGGAGAGGAGGAGGCAGCAGCAGAAGCGAGGGCCCCGGGGACAAGAAGACACAAGGACCATTTGGGAATCTGTGTGGAAGCCGATGAGTCCAGAACAGAGCGGAGCATGAGAGCAGCCCATCTGGGAAACTGGGGGCTGGGCCAGTGTTGGAGTGACCTTGACCTTGAGTTGATGGCGTCAAGGAGAGCCAAAGCATGAGGTTAGCCCCGATTTCGAGATGAATCTGGGAGCAGAGTGGCCCACGGATGGGAGGGGAGACGCCAAGGTCAGGAGACCACAGGGATGGGCTGTGGTCAGTGTTGCAGGCAGGACGTCATGGAGACTTCAGCCCCTCCTTGCTTGTTGCCACCTTGTCCTCGAGGAGGCCAGCCACAGTACCGTTCCCCGGGATGTGGAAAGGAGAGTCATTCTCAGTCATGGGCAGGTTAGGTGGGGGCTGAATGGGAGCCAGACATGGGGTCTGTCGGCTTCAACCGCAGTGAGGGAACAGGTCTGGGAGGCAGAGGCCTGCGTCCCATTTCCGGCCTCAATGCGAGAAGGGGGAGAGGGGGGTGGGGTCTCAGGCTCCAGCCATGGGGGGCAGGCCGGGAGTGAGCATGGCCTCGCAATGCTGCATCACTTGGCTGAGGGAGGGCAGCAAAGCCTTCTGGGAGCCCAGGAGTTCAGGCCTGTCCATGTTTACAAGGCCCCCCACCCTCCTCCCCCCCAACTCTGGCAGACCCCACCTTCTTGGTGTGACCCCAGAACTCAGCACAGCCTGTTCCTTCCGGCTGGTCCGCCCGCCCGCCCCCCACCCAGGCCCACACCAATCATATCCTCCGCTGTTTTTCAAAGGAGTCCGGCCAAGACAAATCGACATGTTTGTTTATCTGCCTGTCTGCCTCCCCTTGTCTCTGCCTATCCCAGTCTCTCAACTTCCGTTTCTTTCTCACAGGTCCTCTTAATCTCTAGGGTCTCAAATCCACGAGGCTTGGACCTCTGCAGAGCCAGGTGCCCCAGCTCATGGTCCTTCTCCAGCCCCTGGATGGCCTAGAACTACAAACCCCAGCATGCACTACTGCTCAAGGTGCCTGAAGCATGCCTGTGCGTGCCACCTGCATTCTGGGAATCGTAGTTTCCTATGCTCTCGCTAGGGCTTCGAGATCTCCCCCGTGGGCAGTCTCCGCCTCTAGCCCTGACTGCGGAGTCTATATGCTGACCTCCCGCCCCCAGGGAAGCATGCGTCACTGGATGACAACGTGGGGGCGGAGGCCCTGGATGGCAGCTTCCTGCTCTTTTGTGTCCCCCACTTGAGTCACAGGGGGTGGAGGTTCCAGGAAAGTGGGGCTGGGAGGGGAAGGGATCCCCGAATGATAGAGCCAAGGACAAAGGGTCAGTGCATCCTTGCTAGGCCTGTATCCCCAAGAACCCCAAAGGACTGAAAGGTAGGGGTCCAGGAGCAGAGACAGAGGCAGGGAGCACCGGGGAGAACCTAGAGACTCCTACGGTCGCTCAAAGTCTGGGGATCATCGCCTGCTCCCGATACAGTGCCCACCTTCTACCCGCCCCCTCAGGGCAAGGCCAGCAAGGGCGATATGGAAGGCCTCCCCTCCGGTCAGACGCCTGGGTTCCCACTTATCATCCCTCGGCCTTAGAGCAGAGCCCAGGCATCCGGCCCCCCAGCCTCTGGGCCTGTGGGCATGGAGCCGAGGTTTCGAGCCTCCCAGCCAGCCTGGTTCCTGTCCCATTGTGTGTGGGGCAAGGGCGGAGCGAGGGCCAGCAGCGCAGAGCCCCTCCCACTGCCCCCTCCCCTTCTTAAGGAAAAGGCTCCGGCTCTGCCCTGAGTAACAGAGCAGACGCCTGGCCAAAGCCAACATGGGCAACTTGAAGAGCGTGGCCCAGGAGCCCGGGCCACCCTGCGGCCTGGGGCTGGGGCTGGGCCTCGGGCTGTGCGGCAAGCAGGGCCCGGCCTCCCCAGCACCTGAGGCCAGCCAGGCACCGGCACCCGCTCCCGCGCCAGCGCCAGACCACAGGTGAGGGCCACGGAGGCTGGAAACAGGTGGCAGGAGGGCGGGTGTCAAGGCCCGAAGACCGGGCTCAGAAGGGCTGGAACCTGCAGCCCAGTCAGGGCCATGTCACCAAGCCGAAAGGCTGTCAGCGTGGAAGAACAGGATGGTCAGGGAGGCTCAGGGGACCCGGCCCAGGGCCAGCAGGCCACGGACGAGAGTCAGGGGCAAGGGCGCCAGCTTTCCAGGTGCAAATGGCCAGGCCATGAATGCTGCCCTGCTGACGAGAGCTGTTTGACTCTGAGCAAGTGCCTTAACCTCTCTGAGCCTCCATTTATATAAAATATGGATATAGCAGTACTTACCCCACAGGGTTTTTGTAGGTTTCTAGTTCGCGGCAAGACTTCAACAAACAACATGATTATTTAGCAGGAGAAGAAAGGAGCTGGGGAGCAGGTACAAGGAGATGAAAGGATGGGGGAGAGAGTTGGGCTGGAAAACTGAGGCCCTCCATGAGGGACTAAGAAGGCAGGGCAGCTGGGCCCTCGTCCCCTGCTCCGGTCGCCTCCTCCCACCAGCCATCTACCCCAGGACTGACCCTGCAGCCCAGCCTCCAGAAGGGGCCCCTCTGGGGCAGAGGTCCCTGGGGCTAGGAAGGCCACAGCCCAAGGCCAGGTGGGGCACCAGGCCAGGCAGAGGAGCTCAGTGGGGAAGGGCTCAGGGGCCAGGGGCCCTGGCGCACAGACGCACCAGAGGCCTGAGTCCCTCCCTTCCTCCCCAAGGCTGGGCTGGCGGCTCTGGGAGGAAGTGATAAGGCCTCTGAGGCTTCCCTTCACAGGACGGCTACTGTCAGGAGGGGTGTGAGCGAGCGAGCGGGAAATCTGGGCTGAGGAATCCCAGCTGGGGCTTCCTTGCCTGGGCCCCCAGCTCCCTCTGCTCAGGGCTGGGTCCAGCTCAACCTCTGGGGCTTGGACACCCTGTACGGGAGTCAGGGGGGGGGACGGTGGCAGTGGTCATGAGGACCCAGCCATGGGCCAGGGGCTCAGGATCCCAGTGCCACCACCCCAGCAGCCCCGGGGTCTGGCTGAGCATTGCCGAGAAGAGTGAGGTGGGCCTGGGTACAGAGGGGACCGTCCTTTCCCAGGCGCCCCCTGAGCCTCAGATGGCACCTCTGTAAAAGGGGCACCGTACTGTGTACCTCCTAAGGCAGTCATAAGGGCTGTGAGAAAAGGTAAGAAAACACACGGGGAGTTCCCGCTGTGGTGCAGTGGATTAAGACTCTGACTGCAGCAGCTCCAGTCCCTGTGAAGGCTCAGGTTCCATGTCTGGCCCAGAGCAGTGGTTAAAGGACCCAGCGCTGTCACTGTGCGGCGTAGGTCATAGCTGTGGATCAGATTCAATCCCTGGCCCGGGAACTTGCTTGTGCCACGGGTGCGGCTATTAAAAAAAAAAAAAAAAAAAAACAGAAAAGAAAAAGAAGGCCCATGGGAAGCCAGCAATAAGTCACTGGATTCGTCACGCTGTTGGGGGGGTCTCCAGAGCGGCTGAAGGTGACACGCTTCTCTCTCATGACCCCAGCCCGGCTCCCAACAGCCCCCCGCTCACCCGGCCCCCAGAGGGGCCCAAGTTCCCTCGCGTGAAGAACTGGGAAGTGGGGAGCATCACCTACGACACTCTGTGCGCTCAGTCACAGCAGGTGAGGCCCGAACCCCTCGGCCCAGTCCGGGTCCAGGAGGCTGAGGCCAGGCCCCTCCGGAGCCGGCCCCTGGTGTCCAGGAGGAGAGGAGACCGGGCCGAACCGGAGGGCTGAGGGACATGCAGGGGACGTGGATCACGCGCAGCCTCCAGCCCTGGCCATTTCTGCCCCTTTCTGCCCGAGCCCCGCCTCCCTGTTATTTCCAGTCTTAGCCCAGGCCCCGTCCACCTCCCTTCCCGACCCTCGTTCCCTCTGCCCCAGACTCCACCTCCAGGCCCCAGGCCCACGGCCCCTGCGCCCCCATGTGGTCCTGACTTTTGTGCCACCCGCTCGCTCGCCTCCCCCGCCCCCAACCCAGGACGGGCCCTGCACCCCCAGACGCTGCCTGGGATCCCTGGTATTTCCACGGAAGCTGCAGAGCAGACCCTCCCAGGGCCCTCCACCCACGGAGCAACTGCTGAGCCAGGCCAGGGACTTCATCAACCAGTACTACAGCTCCATCAAGAGGTGAGACCCTCCGCTGAGACCCGCAGCCCGTCCTTGTCCTCCAGCCTGGGTCCTGCCGAGACCTAGAAATGGTGACAGGTCCCCCAGGACCACTCCCATTCCTCCCATCCTGACCCCACGCAGGGCCTGTGAGCTCAACACCCACCACGTCACCCTCCCCCCAACACTCACACAAGCCAGGGGGCTCCCCCCATGACTTCCTCCGGCTCCCCTTCCTCCCCAGGAGCGGCTCACAGGCCCACGAGCAGCGTCTTCAGGAGGTAGAAGCCGAGGTGGCAGCCACCGGCACTTATCAGCTTCGAGAGAATGAGCTGGTGTTTGGGGCCAAGCAGGCCTGGCGCAACGCTCCCCGCTGTGTGGGCCGGATCCAGTGGGGGAAGCTGCAGGTGTGGCAGGCTAGCAAACCCTCCGTGTGGGGACTGGGGGACACAGAAGAGGAAAAGAGGGTGCGGTGGCTCCTGAGGTTTCAGGGAGGGGGGAGTGGGAGATGCCCGCCCGTTCCCTTAGAGACTGGTACCCAGGGTCCGTGCAGGTGCAGGTGGTCAGGGAGCCTCCGCGGAGGAGAAAGAGCCCTGGTTCGCAGCTTGGGACACCCCCAGCCTGGACACAGGGCCATGACTCCCTGCCCTACCTCCTCCCCTGCTCCTGGGGCTGGCACTCAACAGCCCCATCTCCCCCCTGTCCCCTACCCTGGGGGCTCAGGTGTTCGATGCTCGGGACTGCAGCTCTGCACAGGAGATGTTCACCTACATCTGCAACCACATCAAGTACGCCACCAACCGGGGCAACCTTCGGTGAGTGTCCCCCACCCTGCTCAAGGCCCCGCCCCTCCCCCTGCCGCCAGGTGGTGAGGTTGGGATCTGACTAGCTCTTGTCCCCGCATCAGCTCGGCCATCACAGTGTTCCCCCAGCGCACTCCAGGCCGCGGGGACTTCCGGATCTGGAACAGCCAACTGGTGCGCTATGCAGGCTACAGGCAGCAGGACGGCTCCGTGCGGGGGGACCCAGCCAACGTGGAGATCACCGAGGTGGGCACAGGGAGGCAGAGGAGGGGGAAGCCATCCCGTGAGGGGTGAGGTAAGGGGGTCCAGTCGAGAGCCGTCAGTGAGGAGTTCTCGCTGTGGCACCATGGGATCAGCTGTGCCTCTGCAGCGCCAGGACGCAGGTTCAATTCCACCCGGCACAGTGGGTTAAAGGATCTGGCATTGCCACAGCTACGGCACAGGTCACAACTGCTGCTCAGATCGGACCCTAATTCCAAATGCCAAGGGGTGGCCAAAAATGGGAGGAAAAAAAAAAAAGGAGCTCCAGTGGTGGCTCAGCGGAAATGAATCTGACTAGCATCCACGAGGACACAGGTTCAACCCCTGGCCTCGCTCAGCAGGTTAGGGATCCGGCGTTGCCGTGAGCTGTGGTGTAGGTCGCAGACATCACTCGGATCTGGCATTGCTGTGACTGTGGTGTAGGCTGGCGGCTGCAGCTCTGATTTGACCCCTAGCCTGGGAACCTCCATAGGCCCCAGGTGGGGCCCTAAAAAGACCAAAAAAAAAAAAAAAAAAAAAGAGCAGTCAGTGAAGCAGGGACAGGAGATGCCAAAGAAGGGACCCCTCAGACCCAGCTCTGTCCTTGCTCCCTGCAGCTCTGCATCCAGCACGGCTGGACCCCAGGAAACGGCCGCTTTGATGTGCTGCCCCTGCTGCTCCAGGCCCCAGACGAGCCTCCAGAACTCTTTGCTTTGCCCCCTGAGCTGGTCCTCGAGGTGCCCCTGGAACACCCCACGTGAGCACAAGAGGGACTGGGGCCCACAGAGGAGGGGGCTGCCCAGGGGGGTGGCCAGGCCGGTGAGGCTCCGCTGGGGCTCACCCTACACCCTGGCATCCACAGGCTGGAGTGGTTCGCGGCCCTGGGCTTGCGCTGGTATGCCCTCCCAGCAGTGTCCAACATGCTGCTGGAAATCGGGGGCCTGGAGTTCCCAGCGGCCCCCTTCAGCGGCTGGTACATGAGCACGGAGATTGGCACCCGGAACCTGTGCGACCCTCACCGCTACAACATTCTGGAGGTGAGGACCAGTGGCGCTGCGGGGGGAGGGCAGGGAGCTGCATGCCCACCCCCTCTGGGGCTGACACCGGATCCACAGGATGTCTGTCACAGGGAGAATCTGAGCGAAGTCAGATCTAGTTCTAGTCTGCCTCCTAAACTAGGGCTGCGGAGGAAGGTGCTGGAAGCACCGAGGCTGGGGCTGGTGCCTGCGGGTGAACGTGTGGTTCTTTATCTGGAGGTTGGATCTGTAGGTCTACACAGCTGTCATCAGATTCTCAAGGCGGCTCTTGACTCGAAGCATGTTAAAAACCCACTTTAGAGATGAGAACTTAAGACCCAGGGCTGAGCAGTACCTGGCCCCAGGTTCCTCTCTGCTCTGTGGTGCCTCTGCAGGCAAGAACCTGAATCAGCCCCAAATGAAGCAGTCAGGCCTCCTGACGGCCACCCATCCCCTCCCCCACTCCCACTGCCTAACTGGAGACCAGATGCTCTCCACCCACCCCTGCCTCCCCCATCCCTGCCAATGCCATGTGCCCTGCTCCCAGGATGTGGCCGTCTGCATGGACCTGGACACCCGGACCACCTCGTCCCTGTGGAAAGACAAGGCAGCTGTGGAAATCAACCTGGCTGTGCTGCACAGTTACCAGGTACACAGGCCCTGACCAGCCAGGAGCACATGGGACCGGAGCTGAGGCAGCTAGAAGGAGTTCAAGAGCCCCACACGGGGCACATCGGGCCTGCACTTCTGTTGTTTTTTGTTTTCTTTTCTTTTCTTTTTTCTTAGGCCACACCTCCGGCATATGGACGTTCCCAGGGTAGGGTCGAATTGGAACTGTAGCTGTCAGCCTAGGCCACAGCCATAGGAAGGTGGGATCCGAGCCGCGTCTGCGACCTACACCACAGCTCAGGGCAACTCTGGATCCTTAACCCACTGAGGAAGGCCAGGGACTGAACCCACATCCTCACGGATACCAGTCAGTTTCTTAACCCACTGAGCCACAAGGGAACTCCCGGGCCTGCAGTGCCGGGGATGCAGTGCAACGTCCCAGGCGCTACCACGTGGGAGCCCAGCGGATCAGCGCATGCTCAGTAATCCCCTCCCGGGGCATGCTGAGTATCGCGATGTGGGACCCGCTGGCTTCTAGAAACTGTAATTCCAGGATGAAGGGCAGGCTGAGCGCTGGAATTTGAGGAAAGTGGTGCCTGCTGAGCACTTAAGTGGGGTCTCAGGAGTTTGGGCAGTTTTGGTGGGGGGCACGCAGATGGCGGAGATGGGAGCACGACCTCGCCTGCCGCAGCAGTTACGGGCGACACTGAGGTTTGAGGTGAGGGAAGTGCAGGGTCTGGGGGCCCCGTCTGAGCCCCTCCCTCGTCCCCCGCCTCCCCGCAGGTGGCCAAAGTGACCATTGTGGACCATCACGCCGCCACGGCCTCTTTCATGAAGCACCTGGAGAACGAGCAGAAGGCCAGGGGCGGCTGCCCTGCCGACTGGGCCTGGATCGTGCCCCCCATCTCAGGCAGCCTCACGCCCGTCTTCCACCAGGAGATGGTCAACTATGTCCTGTCCCCGGCCTTCCGCTACCAGGTGACCGCCCCGCCAGCTCTAACTGAGCAGCCCCCACAGGCCTCCAACCTTTGCGTTTTTTTTCCTCACTTCTCCCTCCCCTCCCGCCCCCACCCTCACCCCCATCACTTCTCTGCAGCCAGACCCCTGGAAAGGGAGCGCAGCCAAGGGCACCGGCATCGCCAGAAAGAAGACGTTTAAGGAAGTGGCCAAGTAGGTGCCCTGGGAGTGCTGCCCTTCCCCCACACCCAGGGGGCTCCCCGCCCCTCCACACCCACCGCGACCTTACTTGGGGCACGCGCGCTTGGGGAGGCCCTGGCTCCGTGCGCCTGGGACCCCCTCACCCCACCCTGGCTCGCTCTCAGCGCGGTGAAGATCTCGGCCTCACTCATGGGCACCGTGATGGCGAAGCGAGTGAAGGCGACAATTCTGTACGCCTCCGAGACCGGCCGGGCCCAGAGTTACGCACAGCAGCTGGGGAGGCTCTTCCGGAAGGCTTTCGACCCCCGGGTAGGACTGAGCCCCTAGGGCAGGGGTCTGAAGTGGGGGTGGGGTGGGGAATGACCTCTGTCCAATCTTCAGACACACCTGGAGGACAGGAAAGGGTCACAAGTCAGGGCCCAAGAGGAACCCCAGGATCTGAGTCGGGACCTGCGGAGGGGTGGGGGGGAGCATAGAGTGAGAAGGACCAGGGCAGTCAGCCCCCAGGACATCTGTCCTCTCCTTGCCTGTAGGTCCTGTGCATGGATGAGTATGACGTGGTGTCCTTGGAGCATGAGACGCTGGTGTTGGTGGTAACCAGCACCTTTGGGAACGGGGATCCCCCGGAGAATGGAGAGGTGAGGGGCCCCTGGGAATGAGGGGCGGGGCCATACTGGAGCGCTGAGCAGGACTCCCGCCTCCACGATGGAAATCGGAGATGCCCTGAGAGTTCTCCACAGCCAGAGCGTGGACCGGAGGTCCTGCCAAGCCACACTTCAGGGCCATCCTTGTGGCTGCACCCCTCCACACTTGCTACACACACACACACACACACACACACACACACACGCTTACTGGGTTCCAAGTCTTTATCAATCAGAGTAAGTGCTTAATAAGTAGAAGGCACTTTCTGGCGGGCCAGACAGTGACAAGAGGGAAAGACAGCACCTAAAATGAGATCTCAGCTTTGTCTCTTCTTTTTTTTCTTTTTTTGGTCTTTTTGCCATTTTCTTGGGCCGCTCCCACGGCACATGGAGGTTCGCAGGCTAGGGGTTGAATCAGAGCTGTGGCTGCCAGCCTCTGCCAGAGCCACAGCAACTCGGGATCCGAGCCGCATCTGCAACCTACACCACAGCTCACGGCAACGCCGGATCCTTAACCCACTGAGCAAGGGCAGGGACCGAACCCGCAACCTCGTGGTTCCTAGTTGGATTCGTTAACCACTGCGCCACAATGGGAACTCCTGTCTCTTCTTTTCTTAATGAAAGAAAAAGAGCACCGCTCAGATGCCAACAGAGGTTAAGGAACTTCACTTTCTAAACAAATCCTGGAAGAAACAAACTAGAGTCCTACCCTCGAATGTTTTGTTTTGTTTTGTTTTTGCTTTTTTAGGGCTGCACTACCGGCATATGGAAGTTCCCAGACTAAGGGTCCAATTAGAGCTACAGCTGCCGGCCTAAACCACAGCCACAGCAACACCAGATCTGGGCCGCATCTATGACCTACACTACAGTTCTCGGCAAAGTTCGATCCTTAACCCACGGGGCGAGGCCAGGGATTGAACCTGCATCCTCATGGATACTCATCAGGTTTGTTACCACTGAGCCACAGCAGGAACTCCCGAATACTCTATTGTTAACCATCATCTCTGCTGCTTCTCTGTCTCTGGCTGCCCCTGGCTACTCATTTCTGGGGGCTTTATCTGTTTCTGCTTCTAAATGCCTTCTCAGCATTAAGAACCCCGGAGCAGAATTCTGAAGGAAGCCTTCCCCCTTACCTTGCTGCCCGTTTCAGTCCTTCTGATCTGCCTTTTAAAGAAAAATAGAGCAATTCCTGTGGTGGCTCAGTGGGTTAAAAATCTGACTGCTATCCATGAGGATGCAGGTTCGATCACTCAGTGGGTTAAAGGAGCTGGCTTTGCTGCAGCTGGGCTCACATTCAATCCCTGGCCCGGGAACTTCCATATGCCAAGGGTGTGGCTGAAAAAGAAAAAGAAAGAAAAATAGAGTTTCTAACTTTTATAGTGTAAAAGTAATTTTTACGTCCATGTGACCCACAGTCAGAGCTAAACATTTTTATCACTTAGAAAGTCCCCTTGTTAATTCCCCAGGTCAGCCCGCTTCCCCATCTCCCACCAAAGGTGACCACTCTCCTGACTTCCGTCACCTGTTCTAGAACAACCTAGATGGTGGGGGGCTGCAGCATGGTATTCTGGCTTCTTTCCCTCAGCCTGTTTCAGAGGTTCCTCTCACTGTTGAGTGATTCAGGGGTTCATTCCTGTCCACGGCGGAGCGGCGCCTGGGGCATAAACAGTGTATTTCCCCCCCACCCCCCGCCCCCGCTGACGGACACCTGGGCTGTTTCCAGCACTTGGCTATTGTGAATTAAGCTGTTATGAACATTCTTGTGCAAGGCTTTTGTGGCCTTATGTTTTCATTTCTCTTGGACAAATACTTAAGAGTGGGATGTCTGGGTCAGTGGGTAGATATGTGTTCACTTCTTAAAATTTATTTTATTTATTTTTTTAATTTTTTTGTCTTTTTAGAGCTGCACCCACAGCATATGGAGGTTTCCAGGCTAGGAGTCGAATCAGAGCTGCAACTGCCAGCCTACGCCACAGCAACCTGGGATCCAAGCCACATCTGCGACCTACACCACAGCTCAAGGCAACGCTGGATCCTTAACCCACTGAGTGAGGCCAGGAATCGAACCCATGTCCTTATGGATACTAGTCGGGTTCATTAACCACTAAGCCATAATAGGAACTCCTACTTTTTTTTTTAATGAAACTGCCAAAGACTCAAACAGATTGAACTGCACGCTAGTTCTGTGCATTTCAATGTGTGTGTACATCTCACCTTGAATTTTTTTTTTAATGGAGCAAACCTAGGCATTTGCCCCACAGAAAAAGGCATATATTCACTAACAACACAAACAAGAATATTTATAGCAGCACTATTCATGATATCTCCACACTGGAAACAATTCAGATAACTCTCAACCATAGACTGGAGAAATGCATCATTGGCTATTCAAACGAAATGCAGCAACAAGGGTGAACAGATTTCAACCACACTCAGCAAAATAGATGAATCTCAAACATCATGTGGAGGAAAAGGAGCCAGACACAAAAGGATCAGACCATAGGATTCTGCGTTAAGTTCAGAAACAGGCAAAACTAATCCGTGGTGTTTTAATCAGGAGAGTGGGTATTTAACTGGGGGGCGGGGTGGGGGGTGAGCACGAAGGTGACAGGTGACCTCTGGGGTGCTGGTGATGCTTCTTGATGGGATGCTGATTACACCAGTAGGTTCCATTTGTGAAAATCTATAAAGCTGTGTGTTTGGGGAGTTCTGTCGTGGCTCAGCGGAAATGAATCTGACTAGCATCCATGAGGACGCAGGTTCAATCCCTGGCCTCACTCAGTGAGTTAAGGATCCAGCATTGCCATGAGCCGAGGTGTAGTCCACAGATGCGGCTTGGATCTCACCTTGCTTTGGCTGTGGTATAGGCTGGCAGCTAAAGCTCCAATTTGACTCCTAGCCTGGGAACCTCCATGTGCCTCGGGTGTGGCCCCCCCCAAAAAAAGACAAAAAAAAAAACCAACTGTGCGTTTATAACATGTGGCTTTTCTGTAGGTACATTACACTTCAAGAAAATGTTCAGAAAATAAAATAAAGGTAGTACATGCTAGTTACAGTGAACCCATAAACCCAGCACCTAAATGCACCTGCAGTTAACTCAGGGATGTCATGGCCTTGCCATGTGTTGTTTTTTCCTGTGTAAAGGTTGTTGCATGTAGTTCTAAGCTGTTTCCCGGGCAGCACGTGACACGGCTCAGCCTTTTAGACGATGTCAGTGTCACTAGCGATCACGGCAATGCAGGGAGATCGAGAGCTGGTTTCTCCCTATCACATCGGCTAAAGCGTTAGCGGCTGGTCACAGCCAGTGTCGAGAGGAGGGAGGAAAGAGGAAATCGTCCTCCCGATGCTGGACGGCTTGACTGTCCCATCAAGCTTTTAAATCTTACGACTCAGCAATTCTGCTCCTAAGAGCTACCCTGTGAAATATGCAAAGGAGGAAACACGTGTATATGAGCGGTTGAGCACTGTCCAGAGACCATCCAGATGTCCTCAGTCAGGGGAGTCGGGCACACGATGGTACCCACAAGTGATGGGATACTATGTAATCATTCCAAAGAATGAGGCCAGTCTTGGTGTGTGGACCTAGAAGGACATCCATGATAGGTTATTGACAAAAAGCATGTAAGTAAAATATAGTCCCCTTTTTATTTTTCTATTTTTTATTCTATTTTATATTTTTAGGGCCACACCTGCGGCATATGGAAGTTCCCAGACTAGGGGTCGAATTGGAACTATAGCTGCCGGCCTACACCGCAGCCACAGCAACGCAGGACCTACACCACAGCTCGTGGCAACACTGGACCCTTAACCCACTGAGCAGGGCCAGGGATTGAACTCTCATTCTCCTGGATCCTAGTCAGGTTCACTAACCGCTGAGCCGCGAAGGGAACTCCCTTGTTTTTATTTTAAAAAACTAAACTGTAAATACAGATGTGTGTGTAAGTACAACGAAGCAGGCAGGGCTCAAGGGGTAAACAGCTGTCCGTGGTCCACAGCGGGGCTGTGAGGCTGGAGGCAGGACGAGGGCAGAGTTGCTTTTCTATTACTTTACACTCTCCTGCAGCGTTTTCATTGGATACCAACACTTCCTCTCCGCAGAGTTTCGCAGCAGCCCTGATGGAGATGTCGGGCCCCTACAACGGCTCCCCTCGGCCTGAACAGCACAGGTGAGTGGGGGTGGGGGTGATGGGGGCGGGAGAGGAGGGGGCAGTGAGGCATTTGGAGACTCAAAAGGAAAGGAGATCTAGAAGTTCCCCTTGCGGCTTAGCGGTAACAAGACCAACTAGTATCCATGGGGATGTGGGTTTGGTCCCTGGCCCCGCTCAGTGTGTTAAGGATCTGGCATGCAGCTCGGATCCCAGGTGTAGGCCGGCAGCTGCATCTCTGATTCGGCCCCTAGCCTGGGAACTCCCATATGCTGCCAGTGTAAAAAAAAAAAAAAAGAAAGAAAGAAAAGGGGTCTAAAGAGGTCTCCCTCTGGGCAACAGGTAATTTTCCCAACAAGCTGAGGACACGTGAGCAGAGACGTTCTTGAGGCCTGCCCACTTGCTGTCCCAGGACTCTTGAAGGGCCAGTCGGTCCTGAGGTCACCTTCAGAGAGAGGAGGGGGGAGGCCAGGCCGGAGGCTCAGAGACACCTGGAACATGGGCCCTCAGCCCCAATCCCGAGCCTGCTTCAGGGAGCGAAGCCAGCTCCAAAGGCGGAGACCCTGAGGCTGTCCCCTGCTGGGTCTGGCCCCGGAATTGTCTCCAGTGCCCTGTGACACCCTCGTCTTCGTCCTCTCTTGCAGGAGTTACAAAATTCGCTTCAATAGCGTTTCCTGCTCAGACCCGCTGGTGTCCTCCTGGCGGCGGAAGAGGAAGGAATCCAGTAACACAGACAGCGCGGGGGCGCTGGGGACCCTCAGGTCCGGGGAGCCTCAGCGAGGGGAGCTGCGCAAGCTGGGGGGACAGCTGCCTGCGGCACACAGGGGAGGGACGAGGTGGACCCCAGTAACGGCTCCCTGCACCCCAGGTTCTGTGTGTTCGGGCTGGGCTCCCGGGCATACCCCCACTTCTGTGCCTTTGCTCGTGCGGTGGACACACGGCTAGAAGAGCTGGGTGGGGAGCGCCTGCTCCAGCTGGGCCAGGGTGACGAGCTGTGTGGCCAGGAGGAGGCCTTTCGCGGCTGGGCCCAGGCCGCCTTCCAGGTGAGCCCCCAGGCCTGGCCGACATTTCACTCCCGCCACCCTCCAGCCCCAGTTCAGACTCACTCCCACCTGGACACCTGCCCCGAGACCTGCAGCCCTGAAGCCGGGGCCTCAGCAGTGCCCCAACTCATTTGGTCCCCTGGCTCATCCCGTTCCTCCAAAATCCACCTGCAACCTGCCACTGCCCTTCTGGCTGATTCCTGAACAGTGAGGGACAGCATGGCCCTGACAGTGTGGGAGGAGACTGGCCTAGGCGGAAGAGAGCAGCCAGGAAGCCTCAGGCAGGCCCAGGCTGCCCCCCACCCCAGGTGGGCGCCGCAGGTGAGGGTGCAGGGGCAGGATGGAGGAAGAAGGGAAGGAGCAAGAGAGGATTAGACATGGGCTTCTCCTGTGGTGCCGCAGATGAAGGATTCAGCCTTGTCACTGCAGTGGCTTGGGTCCAGGTTCGATCCTTGGCCTGGGAAATTCCGTGTGCCACAAGTGTAGCCAAAAACAGAGAGGGTAAGAGAGAGGCAAGGGCTGAAGCTGAGAAACTACGGGAAGTCAGAGGCCAGACAGGCTTGGGGTGGTCCCTGGACTGGAGGGAGTCCTGGGTTCTGGGCGTGGGGCTGGTTCTAGGACAGGCTGGTCCCGGGGCTGTGACTTTCTGATTCTGGGCTTCCTGCAGAGCCACTCTGACTGGGCTGGGAACTAGGCCTGGAGATGAACAGGGCTCCTTCTCCCAGTCCTGACACAGCTCTGAGCCAGGGTCCCGAGGCTGGGGCTCAGCAGCCCTGGCCTGATGGCGAGGAGGAGGGCGGCATCCCAGGAGGCGGGCTGGGGAGGGCGGCGGCACAGGTGCGGGGATCGCTGGGGGCAGGAGGAGGAGAGGGATTGGAGAACAAGACTAAAGAATCCTGACAAACAGTAGCGACAGGAAGCTGGGATTGGGGCAAGAGAAGGGAGGAGCATGGCCTGAGGTTTGGGGACACGGGGACATGACATTAGAGGCACAAGGTCAACTGGAGGAGCTTCCAGCCCCAAGCAGGAAGGCTCTGAGCTAAGCAGGGTGGCAGCGGTGGGGGTAGGAAGGAAGGGAGGGGGCCAAGGAAGGAAGGAAGAGATACAAGACCTTCCACGCACAAAAGAAAGATTAACAGGACCAGAGATATGGGGTGGGAGGGAGCAACCAGTCCTGGGGAGGATACACACCCTTCCCGGGGGGCCAGCCCCTGCTGTGCTGTGCAGGGGAGGACACGCCAGCCAGAGACCCTTCCCGTGGCCACCAGAATTCTGTGTGCCACTCCAGGAGCACGTGAGGGCTTTACATAAACTATCTCATTGAACCCCAGTGGGTCTTTAAGGAGGTGGAGAGATGGAAGCTGGTAAGTATAGAAGCCAGAACAGGAACTCAGTGCCGAAGGCGTGGATGCGTTCACTGAGGGCTCCCATGTGCCAAGAGCTGTGCGCCACGGGCCACGAGATTCACGCCAGAGTAACTAGCAAGTGGCGGTGACACATGCAAAGGAATAGCCAGCACAGCAGCTGAACCCAAAATGGGCTGAGGATCACAGTGCCATCAGGCCCAGCCCTGTCTCTGGTCCCTTCCTTCCAGCCCCCAGGGCTGCCTCCCCCACAGGAGCGAGCCTCCAATGGGACCGCTGCTCCGGCAGCCCCGGGAATGGAAGGGGGCAACCGGGGACCCAACAGGCCCAGCTCCACCTCCCCGCCAGCCCCACTAAGCTCAGGTGGGCTCAGGTGCTCCCCAGCCCTCACCTCCCACCCCCAGGCCTCCTGTGAGACTTTCTGCGTGGGGGAGGATGCCAAGGCTGCCGCGCGGGACATCTTCAGCCCCAAACGGAGCTGGAAACGCCAGAGGTACCGGCTGAGCGCCCAGGCGGAGGGCCTCCAGCTGCTGCCAGGTACGCCCCAACGCCCCCCCGACTCTCTGGACTCCCTGCGGTCCGCAGACTGACCTGATCAGGGGCCAGGCCCCGGTCCCTGGCTCAGTCCATCTCATTTGCCCCCCGCCCCGTAGGCCTGATCCACGTGCACAGGCGGAAGATGTTCCAGGCTACGGTCCTCTCGGTGGAAAACCTACAAAGCAGCAAGTCCACGTGAGAAGGGCCCTCCCAGCCCGTCCCTGCCCCTCCCTCCCCAGAGCTGCACCCCCGCCCCAGCCCTCCTCTAACTGCCCCTCCTCTCTCCCATCCCCAGCCGGGCCACGATCCTGGTGCGCCTGGACACTGAAGGCCAGGAGGGGCTCCAGTACCAGCCGGGGGACCACATAGGCATCTGCCCGCCCAACCGGCCAGGCCTCGTGGAGGCGCTGCTGAGCCGTGTGGAGGACCCGCCGCCGCCCACCGAGCCTGTGGCAGTGGAGCAGCTAGAGAAGGGCAGCCCTGGTGAGCGCGGCGCGGTCTGGGGCGTGACAGTGAGAACCACTCCATCCCTTTGGCTCCAGAGTCCTCTCAGGTTCAGGACCTGGCAGAAGGCTGCCACCTTCACTCATAGCCACTGTGTTGCCTCGTGCCAAGCTAGTCCTGCTGGAGTCTCCTTTTTCAGAACCCACACCTACACCCCCCATTAGAAGCCATCCCCTGCCTCTGGGCACCTCCCAAAGGCTTCCCCGGCAGCCTAGCCTGCTCTGTAGCTGGCAGTGGGTCTCCCTTCTGCTGCACCAGTGCCTGGAATTCAAATAAGCTGAGCGAGCGAGCAAGGGGCAGGAGCCCAGAGAACCGAATCCAGCAGGGACCCTCAAACACATACACATACACAGAGGCTGCCCAGACAGGCCCACTACCTCTGTTCACGGGCTTGGTCTCCCATGAGGCGCCATGAGGTGTGGCTTGTCCTCGTGTACTCCCCAAGCAGTCCGAGCCCCAGACGATGCCGTTGTGGCGTGGCCACCTCCTCAGAGCACCCCGTGCACCCCCCAGGTGGCCCTCCTCCCAGCTGGGTGCGGGACCCCCGGCTGCCCCCGTGCACGCTGCGCCAGGCTCTCACCTTCTTCCTGGACATCACCTCCCCGCCCAGCCCTCGGCTTCTGCGGCTGCTCAGCACCCTGGCCGAAGAGCCCAGCGAACAGCAGGAGCTCGAGACCCTCAGCCAGGTTGGGAGCCACCCCGGGGCAGGGGGCGGGGGGGAGGGGGAGCAGGGGCCAGTGAGGCGGGATGAGCAGGGGGAGGGGAACCCACCTGGCTCTAAGGAGTTCCTATTCATCTCTGTATTCTCAGGCCTTAAAGAGACACAGAAAAGTTGCCTCCAGAGATGTTTACTGGCCTCAGAATTCCCACTGTGGCTCAGCAGGTTAAGAACCTGATGAGTATCCACGAGGATGCAGGTTCAATCCCTGGCCTCACTCAGTAGGTTAAGGATCCAGCATTGCTGCAAGCTGCAGTGTAGGTCACATATGCAACTTGGATCTGGTGTTGCTGTGGCTGTGGCGTAGGCTGGTAGCTGCAGCTCCGATTCGACCCCTGACCCAGGAACTTCTATATGCCATGGGTGCGGCCCTAGAAAGACCAAAAAAAAAAACAGAGAGAGAGACAAAGAGAAATGCTCGTTGGCCTGCACTGAGGATGGAGAAACCCCAAGGAGGCTCAGCCCCAGAGGGGTCGAGAAGGGAAGTCAACAGGCCAACAGGCAGGGCCAGAAGGTCCCAAGCTCACTGCCCCCTCCCTGCCCCTGCCAGGACCCCCGGCGCTATGAGGAGTGGAAGTGGTTCCGCTGCCCCACGCTGCTGGAGGTGCTGGAGCAGTTTCCATCTGTGGCACTGCCCGCCCCGCTGCTCCTCACCCAGCTGCCTCTGCTCCAGCCCCGGTACTACTCCGTGAGCTCGGCGCCCAGCACCTACCCGGGAGAGATCCACCTCACAGTTGCAGTGCTGGCCTACAGGACCCAAGGTGAGGCTGGGGAGGAGGGGCGGGGCCGGGGTCACAAGGGACCCCGGGATGGACCTTTTACTGGCCCGCTCCCTCTCCAACCGCCTAGATGGGCTGGGCCCCCTGCACTACGGAGTCTGCTCCACGTGGCTGAGCCAGCTCAAGCCTGGAGACCCTGTACCCTGCTTCATCAGGGCGTAAGTGAGCGCTGCAGGGGGTGGGGTGGGAGGGGCCCCGAGAGTGTCTGTGCAAGCGGGGTGGACCGAGTGCCACTTGGATGGATGGGGACAGATGGAGGAATCGGTGGGTGATGGCGCAGGGTGAGCTTTGGTGAAGGGTTGTTGGGAGCAGAGGATCCCCCCCCACACAACATATCAAGGGCAGGGCATCCAGTTAAGCCACTTTAGAACTCTGGCTAAGCTTTGGGCCTTTCAGGACTTAGGGTCCTGCCTGGAAACTGCAGCTCCCAGAGACGGGGCTAGGATTCGACCCAGCAGGCCCTCCCGCCATCCTTGGGGTTGGCCTGATGTTGGCAGGCATGGTACCCGGGAACTGCAGCGGGTCTGCATTTAGTCCAGGAGGAACTAGTTAAGTGACCACAGTATCACTGAGGACTCAAAGGGAAGGATCTCAGGATCCCTGAGAGGCATGTGCTGCGTTCAGAAGTCTTGCCCCATCCAGCACCCAGGAGCTGAGAGTCTCAAGTGGGACAAAGAAGAGTTCCCAGGATGTCACCAGCTGGGTCCAGTGACCCAAACCCACCCAGGAGGCTAAATTACAAATAAATAGCCAATCTAGTGAATATAAACCAAATACCAATGTTGAGGCTATTGTTTAAAATAAAGACACTCAGGAGTTCCCGTTGTAGCTCAGCGGGTTAAGAACCCAACTAGTATCCATGAGAACGCGGGTTCAATCCCTGGCCTTGCTCAGTGGGTTAAGGATCTGGCGTCGCCACAAACTGCAGTGTAGGTCACAGACATGGCTCGGATCTGGCATTGCTGTGGCTGTGGCATAGGCTGGCAGCTGCAGCTCCAATTTGACCCCTAGCCCAGGAACCTCCATAAGCCTCAGGTGTGGACCTAAAAATAAAAATACACACTCTGAGCGAACCCATTATGAACAAAAAAACTACCTGTCCTGTCCTTACTCATACTTTATATGTCCTAAACGGAGACACCAAAACATTCAATTCAAACTTAAGCTTTATTTCCTTTGACCCAACCTCCAGAAATCACAGGTCCAAGGAGTCTCTGCCTATAAGCAGAGTTCTTTTATTAAACACACTGCTTACTGAGCCAGACACAAGCATTAACTCGTTTTCAGTGGAAGTTGAGCTCTCCTCTTTCCACCCTGCTGAGGCTGAGGAGAATGGGGGAGCCAGGAAAGCAAAGCGGGCCTGATGGAGGATCTCTTGACTAGGGCTCCCTCCTTCCGGCTGCCACCTGATCCCAGCTTGCCCTGCATCCTGGTGGGCCCAGGCACAGGCATTGCCCCCTTCCGGGGATTTTGGCAGGAGCGGCTGCACGACATTGAGAGCAAAGGTGAGGCTGGGGCCAGGGGAATGCCTGGAGGGCAGGAGGGAGTCACACAATTTAAGGACGGGGGTGAGGGTGGGGAAGCAGAAAATAGAACAGAGGTGAAGAGAAGCTAATTAGACCGATGGGTGAAGGGCCTGCAGGCAAGGGTAGTGCCCTGCTGGTCTGGGTTTGCGCCAGGCACAAAGTAGGTGTTGGATTACACTAAGAACAAAGGGAACCGTGGACTTCTCTTGTGGCACAGCTACTTAAGGATCCGACGTTGTCACTACATCGGTTTGGGTCACTACTGTGGCTCAAGTTCCCTGACCTGGGAATTTCTACATGCCACAAGAGTGGCCAAAAAAAAAAAGAGGGGGGAACAAAGGGAACCAGAAGTCTGGAGAATATAGGGCTGGGACTCAGAAGGTGGAAATGCCCCAGGTGGACTCTGGACTGTGCCTGGGGTGTGTCTGAGTCCCAAGGAAGCTACAGGGTATTCAGTTGGGGCATGGGGTGCCCAGGAGAGCTGATAAATCAAAAGAATGGGGCTGTGACCAGGAGACAAGGATAGAGTTCAGGAACCGAAGGTGTCCGAGAAGATGGGGATGGAGCGGGGTTGGGGCTGCTCTCCGACGGCAGTGTTAGACCCCACAGAGGGCACGGAGTCTGAGTCAGAAGCCCCAGTTGTAGCACATTGTCACCACTGGCCCTTCCACCAGAGGGAACCACCACCTCCTGTGTCCCTCCGCTTCTCCAAATCGGGGTCAGGCAGGGTCTCTAGGAAAGTACCCTGCACCCTCCTAGAGCCAAACAACTCAGAGTGGTGGTTCTGCCCGAAAGGGTGGGCTGTCAGCCTGGTGAGGGTGGCCTGCGTGAGGGAGCTCTCCCAAGCCGCAACCGTGCTTGCAGGGCTGCAGCCCGCCCCCATGACCTTGGTGTTCGGCTGCCGATGCTCCCAGCTCGACCATCTCTACCGCGACGAGGTGCAGGATGCCCAGCAGCGCGGGGTGTTTGGACGCGTCCTCACCGCCTTCTCCCGGGAACCCGACAGCCCTAAGGTGCGGGACCCTGAGCGCGCAGGGGTAACTCGAAGCCAGGGACAAGGGAAGAACCGACGTGCGCTCCAGCGGGACGCCCGGGCCCTGGCCGGCCCCGCCTTCTGCAGTGTGCACCCTCCGCTTGGCTCCTCAGCTCCCACCCCAGCGGCACTGAGACACCCGCCCCACGCGGCCCCACCCTGTGCCAAGGTCCCTTTCGGCCTCACCCACGCACACCCAAGCCCGGCCCCTTGCTTGGCTAGGTCTCTCTAGGCTCCACCCCCGCGTACCTAGGCCCCGACCTGGCGTGCCCCGAATCTTTTCACACCCAGGGCTCTCCTTACCCCCTACCCCCGGGGCCGGCCCGCCAGGGTCTGCCCCTAACCCGCTTCCCCTCAGACCTACGTGCAGGACATCCTGAGGACGGAGCTGGCTGCTGAGGTGCACCGCGTGCTGTGCCTCGAGCGGGGCCACATGTTTGTCTGCGGCGACGTCACCATGGCAACCAGCGTCCTGCAGACGGTGCAGCGCATCTTGGCGACGGAGGGCAACATGGAGCTGGACGAGGCCGGCGACGTCATCGGCGTGCTGCGGGTGCGGAGGGGCGGGGCCCTGGCGGGGCGGTGCCCACGGCGGCTCCCAGCGCCCGCGCGGGCTGTGACCTTCCGCCCTCTTTCCCCGCAGGATCAGCAACGCTATCACGAGGACATTTTCGGGCTCACGCTGCGCACCCAGGAGGTGACAAGCCGCATACGCACCCAGAGCTTTTCCCTGCAGGAGCGACATCTGCGGGGCGCAGTGCCCTGGGCGTTCGACCCTCCCGGCCCAGACACTCCCGGCCCCTGAGAGCCCTCTCGCTTTCCACCCCGGTTCCCCGGAGAGCGGCCGTCAGTCTACTCCGAAGCTGCCACTCTCCTGTTGGCCTGACCAGGACCAGGCACCTCTTCCTCCCCTCCCGAGGTGCCTCCCCACTGCTGTCCAGAGTCTGCAGAGACTGGCCTTATTCCTGGGACTCTCTCTCTCTCCCCACCTGTTTCCCTCCCTTGGGTCTGAGTAACCGGAAGCCCCTCCCGGCAGTGGTATTCCGGAGACTAGAGTCAGCCCTTCGGTGGAGTTAGGTGAATTTTAGATTCCCCTCACCTCTCTCAGGAGTATCTCTCTCATCTCATCTTAAAACCTGATCTGTAAATCATTTAAATATTTATTACTGGAGATTCACCGTAATAGACTGGACCAGAAGTTACCAGAGCTACTAAGACCGCTTCCTGACCCAGAGTTGTCAATACAGTTAGAGAGTGACAAGCTTTGTTTTTGAACTTGTGCAGACGGTGGGGGTGGTAATTCTTTGACAAGGAGCCTGTCCTACACTCTCCTCTTCCACCCAGCCCTCTACATGCGTGCTTTCCAGCCAATCAGAAGCAGTCACCAGCTGCCAGGAGTGGGAATTTTAGGACTAAGGTCACAAGATGTGCAGCACAGCCAGGAGCAACCTTTACTGCGTGTTTAAGACAGGATGGGGGCCACACCCACTTCCTCAGACGTCACCCCACTGTGAACTCCAAAAACATCAGGCCTTGCCAGTCTTTCCACTCAGTCCGTGCTCCTCCACCAGTCCCGCGGGAGCCTGAAAGCCAGGGGACCTAGAAGAACCTACTGCCCTTCGGCTCCAGTTTTTTGTTCCCTTATGTGTAACTTGGCCTCCACCTTGGCCCTGTCCTCTAACTTGAGGTCCCTTGGGAACGTCTTCCCCGGGCCAGATGGTTGTCCCCTTAGCCCCTCCACGTGGGGACTGTCTCTGAGACACATTCCCTGATGCCTGGGGCATCTCCTCTCCTACTCTTTCTCTGCTCTCTGGGGCGAGTTCGTCATTGACTCCCAAGTCCTGCCCAACTAAAGCATCCCTGGGGGTCTTTAAAGAGGGCTTGGTGTGTCCTTCCACTCCACCTCGTCCCATCTCCTGTTGAGAAGCCAGGGAACCTGGAGTGGGGAGGAGAAAGCACTTGGCTAGGGGTCCGGGGGGCGGGGGGTGGGTGGGTTCCAGGGGTGATCACCCCCATCCCCCCAAATTCCCACCACTGTTCCCATCCCTCCAAGTCTGACTCCTCCCAATGTCCTACTCATCCTCCCTGCCCCTCCCAGCCCCCACCCCAGGCTCAGTCACCAATACTGACCCTGAGGGCTCTCTCCCCTCAGTCGGTGCTAGCGGCCTGGCCAGGCTCCTTCTGGGTGTCCATAGTTTCCTGAAACCCTCCAGGGAACAGATTCTGGGTCCTCTGGGTTCTCCACTGCTGTCTGGGACTGGAGGCAGGACTGGAGCCTGGTGAGAAAAGCCATCAGCTGGGCCGTGCCGTGATGCCTGCTGTTTACCCGGGGTCTGTCCCCTGCACACCCTGATGGCCTCACCGTCACTTGACCAGGATGGCTTCTCCTCATCCGGTGAGAGTGTTTGCGGGGGGCTGGACCAGGGCCTGGACAGGGAGGAGGCTGAAGCCTCGCCCCACAGTTCCTGCTGCTGCTGCTGATGGAGCTAAATAGAGGGGAGATGACTGAAGGGGCGCCCTCCCGCCGCAGGGGCCTAGTGCGGAGGGTGTCCAAACCTCCTCCTCCAGCTCCTACTGGGCAAGTCCTTACGTTCCAGCCCACCCCTCACTCTGCATTTCACCCAGGGCCTTTCTCCCCATCCACTCACCTGGTGCAGGTAGATGGCATGGAGACTGATCTCAGCAGATGCAAGCTCTGGAAGCTGGGCCAGCTTCTGGCCCCCAGTCCCTCCTGGGGATACACAGCTAGAACAGAGGGCGCAGTATTTCAAAAGGACAGCCCCACCGGCCCACCATGCCCCATGGGGAGGGCCAGGCTTCATCTCCCCTTCCTGATCACCCCCAGCCCAGGCCCCTGCCCGTTTCTCCTGGAGGATCAGCCCCACCACCCCTCACCTTGAGTCCTGGGCCATTCGGGAAATGGAGGCCAGGAGGCTGGCCGTGGCCGCAGCCCTGCTGGGGCCTGTGGGGCTCAGGTCCTGCGGGGGCAGGAGGGGCTGCCCCAAGAGGTTGGCCAGGAAGGCCTCTGGCTGCGAGCCAAGAGAGGAGAGGGTCAGCAGAGAGGACCGAAGGGGAGGGAGGAGGTGGGGAAGGCAGGAGCACAGGCTGGACTAGTGAGTAGCTCGATACCCTCTCACGCGTGGGGTGAGGCACAGGGAGGGGATGGGAGCAGCAGGGTACCGAGGGCAGAAGGGCAGGCCTGGCTTCAACTCACCAGAGGTGAGGAAGAGTTGCTGAGGACCCCGGGGGTGGGGGGGCTGCGAACCGAGCTGGCGCCCCAGGCGGCTGCATCTTGCTGTACCCGGCCTCGAAGATGCCCCAGGAACTTGGAGCTGTGGCCTGGCGGGCACCATCGTGGATGAACCAGGGAGAACCTCATCAAGGAAAGTTCAGTCTTGCCATCCTCGGCGCGCTGGGACAGCGAGGCCTCCGTCTGTCCCTCTGAGAGCCACTGAAAGCAACAACCGTCCTTCAGGGGCTGTGAACGCGGCTTAGCAGGAAACACTAGCCCCATGTTCCAGGTAAAAGGCAGCCACAATGGGGACTTGGTCAAGGTCATCCCAAAACACAGCAGCAGAGCAGAACCTGGGTCCAGACCTGCCAGCACTAGGATTCGGCATGGGCTCAGTGTTCTGCCAACCTGTGCACGCAGGGGATGCCAGGGCCTGGGTGGGAAAACCCGCCCTTACGCCAGCCCCATCCACTTGACCAAGTTGTTTCTCAGCCTCTCTGGTGGTCCCTGCTCTCATTCACTGGTGTTATGCCCTGCTGGGGACTCTGTTAGGGCCCTACTCATACCATCTCATGTAATCCTTCTAACAGCCCTGCCCCTTGGCTCCTCATGGCCCTCATTTGCTAAAGGAGAGCTCTAAGGGGCAGGGAGGTGAAGTGACTGGCTCAAGGTCACTGTAGAAGCAGTGGAGCTGGGGGTGCAACTCAGCCCTGCTTTGAGTGAAGAAAGCAAACGCCTATCTAACCACAACCCCGCGCAGCCAGGGAAAGGCCCTAACCTGAGGGTGGCCGTGGCGCTTCACATCCATAAGGGCAAAGGAGCAGACGTCCCCAACCCCGGCCACATCCACGGTGAAGTGATGAAAAAAGTCAATAATCTCCAAGGCACGGGGGCGAAACCAGAAGAGTAGAAACAGTGGGGTGAGGAGAGGGGACAGGAGCTCCTCCATGAGGGAGACCTGGGGAAGCAGGGGTGACGCTGAGAAGGTTGCTAAGGGCAACCGAATCCTCCAGGCAGGAAACCTCCAACCCGGTCATTCCCCGACTCCGAGGCTAGCCAGCCCGGAGCCGTTGTCCCCGCCCTTCCCCAGACCAAGCGGGCAGCAGAGCCTCCTCTGCAGCCCGCAGCCCCCCTTTCAGCCTGGACCCTCACCGCTCGGTATTGCAACAGCCGCGCCATCTGCCGGTAAGCGCCGGTCCTTTCGGCAGGGCGGGTCTCCTCCGGGAGGTAGTGCATGTGGGCCAAGGCCGCCTGCAGCAGGAGCTGCGGTGAACGACTTTGGCCCTGCTCATCCGGAATGAAAGACCTAGAGGGCAGGATTGGGGTGGAGAAGGAGCCAGCGGTTCAGGAGCGGGTGGGATGCAGGGCGGGGCTCCCGGGTCGGGGAGGAGGCTCCCGCGGTGGAAGGGGCAGAAATCCTCCGAGGGCTCAGCCCGGGATCCCAGGAATGCCCCCCTCCGGGCATCTCCCCGCGCACCTGGCCACGGTGGCCAAGACCCCGAGCGCGGTCATGGCGGTGAGCACGTGCTCCACGGCGAGCACGTCCTCGTCGTAGACGGTGAGCACGAGCAGCGCGGCGAAGAGCGCGCCGGCGAAGAAGACGAGCTGGCGGGCCAGCAGCGCCACCAGGGGCGCGGGCGGCGCGGCGGCGCGCAGGAAGGCGGCGGCCGGACGGTAGGCGCGGGCCAGGCGCGCGCGCAGCTCGTGCGGCAGCTCGTTGAAGTGGCGCAGCTGCAGGCGGGCCAGGCGGGACCAGCGGCGCGTCCCCAGCGCGCCGGGCTCGCGCCGCAGCAGCTCGGTGTGGCTGTAGAAGGCGTGCAGCACCTGCCAGGCCAGCACCAGGGGGCTCAGGGCCAGGTTCACGGCGGCCAGCAGCAGCACCGTGCGCCGCCAGCGCGAGGCCAGGGCGGCCCGCTGGTCGCTGCGCTTGTAGGCGTCGGGCAGCTCCCAGCCGCCGCGGAAAAGCGAGAAGGGCCCGCGGAAGAGGAGCAGGTCGACGTTGAGCGCCAGGCCGCGGCTGAGGAAGGCCGCCGTGCCTCCCCAGGGCAGCGGGCAGCGGGCCGGCAGCAGGCCCTTGTTGGCCAGCGCCACCTGGTAGTTGGTGTAGCGCAGGATGCGGTGGTGGACGTCCAGCTCCGTCAGCGGCCTCGGCTGCACGCACAGCCCCCCGCTCCGCTGCAGCGTCAGGAGGCGGGACTGCACCTCCGCCCAGGGCACGTAGCTCAGCTCCTCCTGAGGAGAGGGAACATCTGAGCTGAGCGCCAGCGACCCGGATTCCCCTCCACGGAGATGCTCGAAGACCCCGAGGTGACCAGACCTACAGCCCCCAGTGCCGCCGCGCCCCCCTCCCCCACTGTCCTCACCCACTGCCCCCGGGGCATGAAACCTGTCACCTTCCCCCTTCTGCCCCTCTTGCCCTCCAGTAACCTTGTCACTAACGAGGGACACCTTCATCTCATTCTCTTCTGATCTGTGTTCCTCAGCACCTCCCCCTGCCCCACTCCTGAGGCCTTGAGTCGTGTGCTTCCCAGGGACCCTGCAGAAGCTACACTCCACGGGTATTTGAGCTCAGCTCCTTAAGAGCAGACTTTCCTGACACCGCCACCCCCGTCCCCACAGCCCTACAGGTAGAAGGCACATCACAGGTGCAGTAACAAGGAAGTCTGTCTTTCCCAGTCCGAGGCACTGAAGCCTCACCACCTTTCACCTGGCCATGCTGGGAGATGCCCAGCCCCATCCAACTCCATCAGATTAACCTAAGTCAATGGCCAGGTCCACATCTGGGGTGGGGGCTGTCAGATCTCACTCGGATCCCATCTGCAAACCTCACTTTAAGCCCAGTTTCACCCAGCTTCCCCAGTTCAGCTTAGTCAAGTCCCTCCAGGCCAGCCTCTCCAGTCCATCCCAGGGTCTCCCCTTCCACTGGAAGGAATAGGGGATGAAGGGGAAGAAGGAAGGAGAAAGAGAAGGGTCAGCCGCCTCCTGGAGGAGACGTAGTCCAGCTCCTGGCCTTCCCTGCCTCCATCCCCAGCCCTCTCGACTCTTTCCTGTGCTATGGCTGGTGCTCCCCTATTCAAGGGGGCTTTCCAGGACTGTCTCCCCTTTGCTGCACAAGAGGGCTGTGCAGAAGGGAAGCAAGGAAAGTTGACTGCAGAAGGTAGCCTTTGCCTTAAAGAAAGAACTTAGGGCAGTTCCCGTTGTGGCACAAAGGGATTGCCTGCATCTTGGGAGCACTGGGACACAGGTTCCACCCCCTGGCCTGGCACAATGGGTTAAGGATCCGGCGTTGCTGCTGCTGCTGCTGCTGCAGCTTAGTCACAGCTATGGCTCAGATCTGATCTGATCGGCCTGGAAACTCCAAGTGCCACAGGGTGGCCAAAAGAGAAAAAGAAAAAAAGAAAGAACTTGGGTACAGATCCAGAAGGAGTATGAGGAAGATGGGAAGGAAAAAAAGAGCAAAGCGTGACGAGGACAGTGAAGGGGCCCGGGAAGGAGCTTCCTGCAAACTGGGGCAGGGCCAGAAAGGGGGGGAGGGGAGGGCCTGAGCACTCAGTTTCAAGCTGGGGGGGATCCGCCTCCTCACTGCTGCCCGGGTGCTCATGGCTCCCCACTCCTTCCTGCACGGGGCTTGGTATGCCTCCCCACCTGCCGTCCTTCCCCATGTCAGGTAAGCCAGATCACCGCCCTGCCAAAAGTACCCATTGTTGGGACCACAAGCAGCATCTTCCATAACCATCGAAACCAACTAAGCGCCAACAGTAAGGACCTTGTGTTAGAAGTGGGAGGTACCCCACCTTCTGACGTTATTCGGGGCCCAGAGTAGGTGTCAGGCCATCTGCCCTCTGCCCTCTTCCCAGTGGATCCCTGACTATACGCCCCCCCCCTCCTCCCCATCCTCGCCCCCTACCCCCGACACAGCACCCTTCCACAGACACACTCGCCCAACTCACGGGGGGGATGTGCAGTGCCTCCCGGTAAAACACCTGGATGTCCCAGTAGCCGAAGAGGTTGCAGACTGAGCGAAGCAGCTGGAACAGCCAGAAGGCAGCAGCCAGGATCAGAAGAAAGACCAGCAGGGGGCTGGAGTGGATCCTGTGTGGGGTGGGCCAGACAGCGAGAGAAAGAGAGACTAGGGTTTTTTGGGGGGTTTTGGTTTTTCTTCTTTTTTTTTTTTTGGTCTTTTCAGGGCCACAGCCGCAGCATATAGAGGTTCCCAGGCTACAGGTTGAACTGGAGCTATAGCTGCCGGCCTACACCACAGCCACAGCCATGCCAGATCCGAGCTGCATCTGCGACCTACACCACAGCTCCCGGCAACACTGGATCTTTAACCCACTGAACGAGGCCAAGGATCAAACCCGCATCCTCATGGATGCTAGTCAGGTTCATTAACCGCTAAGCCACGACAGGAACTCGAGGAGACTCGTCTCGGGGAGTGATGACAGTCCTGGAGAGGGGACCCAGCCAAATCAGTGGTTCTCAAAGTGTGGGCCCAGGGCATCCCCAGACCCTTTGCAGTGTCTGCAAGGTCACATTTTTTCAGATGATATTAAAGTTTTCTGTCATTTTCATTCTTACTCTCCCAAGAGTATATACAGTGGACTTTTCCAGAGGCTTTGTGACATCGTATTAACAGCCAGTAGAATTGTGCTTGTGCATTCTTAGGTTTTAAAGCTGTTCTCAGCTCCAATCGCTAGCAAGGTAAATATAGAAAGACATGATTCTCATAAACAAAAGCTCTTGGAAGTTGGATTCTCAACCAATTTAAAGCTGTAGGAAAGATGTCCTGACAGCAGAAATTGACAGAAGAGTGTAAATCAACTCTAATTTAAAAAAAATTTTAAGGAGTTCCTGTTGTGGCGCAGAGGAAATGAGTCCAACTTATAACCCGGAGGCTGCGGGTTCCATCCCTGGCCTCGCTCAGTGGGTTAAGGATTCAGCGGTGCCAGGAGCTGTGGTGTAGGTCGCAGACACAGCTCAGATCCCGCGTTGCTGTGGCCGTGGGGGTGTAGGCTGGCAGCTACAGCTCTGATTCCACACCTAGCCTGGGGACCTCTATATGCCTCGAGTGCAACCCTAAAAAGCAACAAAAATAAAAATAAATAATTTTAATAAAAAAGATGTCCTGAGACCATAAACTTAGAGAAGAGTTGGTCTAGACCAGGAACAAAAGGAGAAGGGGCTTTTGTCTGCTGATCTCCCCGTCACCTCCCTCCCCGCTGTCACTCACCGCTGGGCACACTGGGATGAGGGGAGGATGGCATCCGACAAGGTCACTTTGCTGTGGAGCAGCCCAGGGCTTGTCCGGTTGTTTGGTTGGTTGGCAAAGAGGACGTTGTAATCCACGCAGCGAAGGAGAAATGTTGTGAAGGTGACAATGAAAACGAATTGTCTGGGACAGCAGGGAGGGCAGAGATCAGGCCTGGGGGCTGACTGGCTGGGCTCCTGCCCCCGCCTCCAGGCCTGCCCGCTTAATCCAGCCTGCTGAGCCCCTGGGCTGCCTGGGGAGGCATGCAGGGGACTAGAAGCAGCAGGCACTACTGATGACGCGGAGAGGGAGAGCTGGGGGTCTGGGACAAGCATCTCACCCCAGCTGGAAGACATCCTCCAGCAGGATACAGGCAAAGCCGCTCCTCTGGTGGTAGCTGTAGATGTGGCGGCGCGTCAAGAAATGAGCCTGAGGCATGATGGGCTTTTCCTGAGGATGATGCCTCCCCCTCCCCGGTCCCCAACCCACCGTGCCCGTCTCCCAGCCTCCCATGCCACCGCTGCCAGGCCAAGCACAAAAGGATATCTTGGTGAAGAAGCTGTCCAGGTTCTGGATGTGGTGCCAGGAGCCTGGGCACAGAGGAGAGAGCGTTGGGACCCGGCAGTCACCTGGCTGGTTCTCCATGCCCTCAAGCCACTGCCAGAGGCCCAGGCAGGGGAAACTCTGGAGCCCCCAGGCCCTCCCAGCCCCACACCCACCCGATTACCTCGGAGCCCTTCAGGCACGTGAAGCAGGGGCTGCTGCTCCTCCCCGTGGAGGGGTGACTCCTGAGACCCCTCAGGGTCGCAGTCCTCCAGGCGCTCATAATCCTGCTCAGGGATCAGAGGGCCTATCCGCAGCCCAGGGGGGTCCTGGGGGCATTGGCGTGGGGGATGGGGAGTCACCGAGGCCAGGGGAGGGGCAGAGTGGGAACCCCAGGATCGGGGAGCAGAGATGGGTGTCATCTCAGGCTGGACCTGCGTGGCTGGGATGGCTGGGGTGGGGAGGGCACTGTGGCAGAGCTGAGGAGCCCCTGGGGCCTGCGCCGCTGGGCAAGGGGGCCCAGGGGCTGAGGGAGGAGCTGAGGAAGGGGCCCTTCTTGTGTGAGGGGCAGGAGACAGAGAGAAGACAGAGACCCTCCCCACCCCAGGCCCCCGACGTGGAGGGGGAGGAAGAGGAGGTGGTGGCGTGGGGAGGAGGGGCACTGATCCAGGCCCCAGGTCTCCCCACCGCCCCAACCGCCCCCTGGTCCCCCCCCAACCCATTCGTCTCACCATCAGGCCAGCGGCTTCTCCTGAAAGCTTGGAAGGAAGGGACCTGCTGTTGCTTCCAACGAGGTCTGGGTTGCTGAGCAGGGACTTCAACGAGGAAGGTGACAACAACAGCTCGTGACTCAGTGAGGGCAGGCCTCAGGCGTCCCAACTCACAGTCACCTGTCTGGCCACTCACGCACCTTCCAGGGCAACCTGTGGCCAAACCTCTTAAGGCCCCACCCCCCCACCTGGCCGGGCATCAGCTGCTGAAGGGGAACGGACAGACAAGATTGCATGGGGGAGGCCAGAGAGAACTCACTAACAAAAGCGAAAAGAATCCCATTAAGGATTAGAGGGCAGGAGCTCCTTTTGGGCTCAGGGGGTTAAGAACCAAACTAGTTTCCATGAGGATTGCCGGTTCGATCCCAGGCCTCACTCAGTGGGTTAAGGATCTGGCTGGCATTGCCATGAGCTGCAGATGCGGCTCGGACCTGGTGTTGGTGTTGCTGTGGCTGTAGCGTAGGCTGGCAGCTGCAGCTCCACCTTGACCCCTAAAAAAAAAAGGATTAGAGGAAAAAAATACCTTTATCACCCCTCCCTACATACATACACACATAGAATGATAAGGAAGAATAAAAGGAAAAGAGCGGAAAAAGGCTTGTGTTTCGTGGCTGATGCTCCTAAGGAAGGAAAAAGGGGAGACTGGCTGACTCTGCGCCAGGTCGGGGCAAACTGGGGGGAAGGGAGTGAAGAGAGGAGAGGCAGACAGCTGGGGTGTGAGATGGGTTTTAGCGCTAGCAGGAGAAAAGCGGCGTTCCGGAGTCGTCTCATGGGGCAACGGGCTACAGATCTGGTGTTTTCACTCCAGTGGCTTGGGTCACCGCTGTGGCTTGGGTTCAGTCCCTCACCTGGGAACTTCCACATGCCCCAGGGGAATTTGCCAAAAAAATAAAGATAAAAAAACCCAAAGGTTTTTTGTTTTGTTTTGTTTTTGCTTTTGCTTTTTTTAGGGCCGCGCCCACAGCATATGGAGGTTCCCAGGCTAGGGGTCCAATCAGAGGTGTAGATGCCAGCCTATGCCACAGTCACAGCAACTTGGGATCCGAGCCACATCTTCGACCTACACCACAGTGTACAGCAACGCCGGATCCTTAATTCGCTGAGCGAGGCCAGGGATCGAACTCGCAACTTCATGGTTCCTAGTTGGATTAATTTCTGATGCGCCACGATGGTAACTCCAGAGTTTTTTTTTTTTTTTTTTAAGAGTAAAACAGTGGGTTTCCTTGGAAACTCCATTGTGTTTATTTATTTAAATTCTTGAAACCCTCTCCTCGAAGTTTTGATCCAGTTTCTTGGGCCCCCTGGGAGTCAGGGCTGACCCAGCAGAGGGCAGCTGAGGATCTGGAATTTGGATGGATAATTTGGGTGCCCCATGGATGAGCTGACTATGTTGAGTCCTTTGTTGCCACCTGAAGGAGGAGGCAGAGGTCTAGGCAGCTGGTTTGGTGGCTTGTCCAACGCCATTCTTGAGGCCCTGAGTCATCAGCTTCCTACTGAAGCCCATTCCTGCGGTGCAGACTCAGTCACCCAGGTGCCAGGACCTCCAGGGCTTAGGCCCGAGGGCTGATGTAAGGACCAGTGTCCAGGAAACACAGAGAGGGAGGAACAGAGGGCCTCCCAGATTGTCCACTGGAGGAACTAACTTAGAGGCAATCATGAAGTTGCCCACACAATTTGAGTCTAGATATGTCTGTTGGAGTTCCCATCATGGCGCAGTGGTTAACGAATCGGACTAGGAACCATGAGGTTGCGGGTTCGGTCCCTGCCCTTGCTCAGTGGGTTAACGATCCGGCGTTGCCCAAGAAATAGCAAAAAGACAAAAAAAAAAAAAAAAGATATGTCTGTTTTTCTCCTGCGCCTCCTTCCTGGAGGGGAATTATCATACTGATACCAGAAAGATGATACTGGAATCTGGGTTTTTGTTCACAGCAGTTGAAGCATGAACTCCGCGAATACACAGGCAGCAAGCAAGCAACGTCTTTATTAAAGGAAAGCGAATATCTCCCAGGGCTGCTGGGAGGGCGGAGAAGAGGCCCCTTTCTCTCTTGTCCTATAGGGGTTTTGATTCCATAAAGATGGGGTGGTATCAACATGGGGTCCAGAAAGATGTGGCTTTCTCCCATTGGCCTTGTTCAATTACCTATATCAGTCCTTGTCCAATAGGGCTTCTGGGTTGGAAATGTCCCAAAAGTTTAATGGGTTTTTTTGTCCTTTTCTTTCCTTAGATTAAGTCACCATTCCTCTCATTCCTTTTTTATCAGTTGAGGAGTGGGCTAGAGGTCCTCATTTCCTACAGTAAACAAAGTCTGTGGGGAATGTGCATTTCCTATAATAAAACAAGGCCTGTGGAGATGTTACTCCCTGGAGCCCTTAAGCCATAAAGGTTAATCAATGGCCATATCAAAGAATGCATCCAAGCCGTTGCTCCTACACTGACTACCTGAGTTATCATTCTGCCTCAAGATTACCTCAGGACTTGTGTAGTTTTATCCCTGAGCAAGAGGCAGAGCTATGAAAACAAGACCCCTAGGCCCAAAATGGAACCCCAAGCCACAGAAGGGCTAGGAAGTGACCAAGATCTTTAGGAGACATCTGTCAATTGGGCTATGTGGGATTTCCTCTGGTCTCCCCACAACCTCACTCACTGCCAGCACCCAGCCCCACCACAATCTAATCCAGGCACATTTTCCTACCCAGATACACTCCAGATTCTCTGAGGGACAGCCTCCCTACCACTGCCCCCAATTCAATTTATTATTAACATATTAACACGACACTTTTCCGTGCCAGGCCATTTGGAGGAAAGGAGGGGACGGATGAATGAGACACAGCCCAAAGGAAGTCACAGCCCAGTGCAGAAGCAACTATGCAAACAAATGATTACACAGAAAAAGTAAATCGGTGCTAAACGAAGGTGCAAAAGCTACTGTGAGGAAGACATCTGTGGCAGAGATGGAACCATCACCTCCATACCAGCGACTCTAAACCACTGTGCAGAGGGAGCGAATCGGAATCACTAGGGAGGTTTGTTTTTTTTTTTTTCCCCAAGTCCATGTGGTTGCCCTCCCCGGAGCTCTGAACAGCGGTGTGGGTGGCAAAGCACGTGCACATATTTTGAAAAAACGAATTCCGTCCCTTCCTCTCCCAGAACCAGCGCTCTACATTCCCTGGAGACTCCGGGACATCTACAGTCTTCCACGAGTACCCGCAAGGGAATGGCCTCGAGGTCAGCAGCTGACGCGTTACTGTGGAAACGCCGAAGAGGAGAGCGCACTCCGCACACCTTTAAAACTGCACTCCAGAGCCAAAGAGGGTCGAGGGAGGAGGGGGGAAATCCCAACTGCTCGGCTCCTCCCAGAGCTGGGGGCGGGCGACAGGCACCTCTCTCCAATCAGAGTTCCAGAAGCAAACGGGTGAGCAAGGTTTTCTCCAATCATAGCTTGCGATGATATTGATGCTTCTTTCCGCCAATCACCCCGAGCCGCGAGAGGGCTGTCGGGATGGGAGCCTGAGCCAACATGGACGCCTCAGTGGGATAAGGGTGAGCCGCCGTTGTCGGTCGCTCTTGTTCTCTCCTCATCATGTTGGTGCACTTATTTCGGGTTGGGATTCGCGGTGGCCCTGTCCGAGGCAAGCCACTACTACCTCTCCGCTTCCAGACATTCTCGGCCGTCAGGTAAAAAGGGACAAACCTACTGGGAGCGCGGGCCATTGATCCGCCGGCAGGGCGTGGGGCCCGCCGGGAGATGGAGTCCGGGGCTCGCGCAAGGCCTGCTGGGAGTTGTAGGCTGGCCCGGCCCGGGTTTGGGCGTCAGTACCCCAGGGATTGGCCTTAATTATTTACAGCGACTACCCAGGTGCCTGCAGGAGACTTGGCGCGTCAGTACCCGCGTGTGGGCTGGACGGAGGGGGTGCTCTGGGTCTTTGACCACACCGAGCCTGTTCTCCCCACCAGGGGGCGACGTGCTGCCCAGGTGTTGGGACCCCGTTTCCGGCCCCTTGTCCTCGTTCTTGGAATTGGTCTATGGATGTGGACAAAAATTATTAGTGTCCAGAGACATTTGGTACTGCTCTTGTTCCAAAGCTTCAGGGTGAACTGAACAAAAATGGTTCCTAAATATGGATACATTGAGCAGAAACAGTCAGTTTAGTAACACGTCTATATGTTCTTGTATGTTCGCGCTACACACGTTAGTTCCAAAAGAGCAAGACACAGGTGGGAAATGAGCAGGACCCTGAAACTGTGACTGCGCTGTAAATGCTTTATGGCAAGAGACCGATTTCTTTCTAATCGTGGAGTGAAGGGCTTGAGGGCCAAGCAGGCAGCAGATTCGCAGGAGCAGGTGGATGTAGACTCGTGTCATTTGGAAAGCCCTTCTGATTGATGGGGTCAGGAGCTGGGCTGAGCTAGATCTAGAAGTGCCGGTGCTGGGAAGTAATCCCCCAGTTCTTGGCAGTGACCAAGCTCTGCTTAGAGCCTTA
This sequence comes from Phacochoerus africanus, assembly GCF_016906955.1. Lineage (NCBI taxonomy): Eukaryota > Metazoa > Chordata > Mammalia > Artiodactyla > Suidae > Phacochoerus > Phacochoerus africanus. Next base: position 6,211,115 of record NC_062559.1, on the reverse strand, counting down.
GTTTGGAGAAGATGAGAAAAGTTGGAAAGTGGCCATGGTAAATTGTTAAAAGGCTTGAGAAGAGTCCTTAGGAAAAGAGGAAGAGTGTTGATGTTATTTAAACCAGAGCGAAACCCAAGGAAAGAGGTCAAATAATATTCTAGTATTTGTGTGTTCATGGTGCAATGTTTTTCATATGTTCAAGTCATAACACATTAGATGATTAAGTGAATTTAGTGAGTCCAGACTATTTGAAAGTGAATATAGAAGTTCCTTGGTGGCTCAGCGGGTTAAGGATATGGTGTTGTCACTGCTGGGGTGCTGGTTGGATCCCAGGCCCAGGAAATTCCACATGCTGCAAGTGCAACCAAAACCAAGAAAATAAAAAATAAAAGTGAATGTATTAGAGTACATGCATGTTAAAAGAGAAATTAGGGAAAGTTTTATTTTGTGAAGCATTTCAATTTTCTGTGACATACATATGTTCATTTTGCTGGGTCACAATGTAGTGTATTTCTGGATATTCCCGTTGTGGCTCAGCTGCAGGTTAAGAACCTGAGTAGTATCCACGAGGATGTGGGTTCAATCCTAGGCCTCACTCACTGGGTTAAAGGGTCTGGCGTTGCCGTGAGCTGTGGTGTAAGTCGGATCTGGTGTTGCTGTAGCTATGGCACAGGCCGGCAGCTACAGCTCTGATTCATCCCCTAGCCTGGGAACCTTAGCAGGTGTGGCCCTAAAAAGACAAGCTGTTATTACTGGAGCCCTTAAGCCACAAATGTTAATCAATGGCCATATCACAGAATGCATCCAAGCCCATGCTCTTACACTGACTACCTGAGTTTTATATATATATATACTCTAATGGAGAAGTGGAGCATTTGCACAGGACAGAAGGAGGGTGAGTCTCTCTCTTTAAATTTTGGATGGATTTAAAGTACACGGTGGAGGAGTTCCCGTCGTGGCGCAGTGGTTAACGAATCCGACTAGGAACCATGAGCTTGCGGGTTCGGTCCCTGCCCTTGCTCAGTGGGTTCACGATCCGGCGTTGCCATGAGCTGTGGTGTAGGTTGCAGACGCGGCTCGGATCCCGCGTTGCTGTGGCTCTGGCGTGGGCCGGTGGCTACAGCTCCGATTAGACCCCTAGCCTGGGAACCTCCATATGCCGCGGGAGCGGCCCAAGAAATAGCAACAACAACAACAACAACAACAACAAAAAAGACAAAAGACAAAAAATAAAAAATTAAAAAAAAATAAAGTACACGGTGGAAAACAGGCAGGTGGATGGGGTGGGGGAGGCTCAGTATAGAGACCTCATTGAAACAAGGGAAGGATGAGATGGAGTCTGCAGTTAGGAGGGTCTGGAAATATGAAAGTCTGTCATAGTAGAGGAAAAACGTCTCATCTGTTTGTTTGTGAAAAGCCTGTCTCCATCAATAATCTCCTTTGTACTTTTGAGCACCCTACCTGCCATATACCCTTGGCCAGATAACTTCTGCTTCCAACAGGCCTCCGTGTGGCCACTCCGTTCCTTCTCCAGCCCACTCCTCTCTGCTGCGTTCCTTTTGTTTTGTGTTTGTTTTTCTTTTTCTTTTTAGGGCCGCACTCGTGGCATATGGAAGTTCCAAGGCTAGGGGTCCAATCAGAGCTGCAGCTGCCGGCCTACACCACAGCCACAGCAACACTGGATCCTTAACCCCCTGAACGAGGCCAGGAAGCAAACTTGCATCCTCATGGATACTAGTTGGGTTCTTAACCCACTGAGCCACAATGGGAACTCCCGTTTTGGGTTTTTGGGGGGACATAGTCGAGGCATGTGGAAGTTCCTGGGCCGGGGATTGAACCCATGCCACAGCATCGACTCGAGCCTCTGCAGTGACAACGCCAGATCCTTAACCTGCTGTGATCTTTAAAATGCAAATCTGGGAGTTCCCATTGTGGCTCATTGGTAATGAACCCAACTAATATCTATGAGGACGTGGGTTCCATCTCTGGCCCCACTCAGTGGGTTAAAAAAAGGCAAATCCCGGAGTTCCCGTCGTGGCGCAGTGGTTAATGAATCCAACTAGGAACCATGAGATTTCGGGTTCGATCCCTGGCCTCGCTCAGTGGGTTAAGGATCTGGCATTGCCATGAGCTGTGGTGTAGGTCGCAGACGCGGCTTGGATCCTGTGTGGCTGTGGCTGTGGCGTAGACTGATGGCTACAGTTCCAATTAGACCCCTAGCCTGGGAACTTCCATGTGTCGCGGGAGCGGCCCTAGCAAAGTCAAAAAGAAAAAAAAAAAAAAAAAAAGGCAAATCTGGAGTTCTCCTTATGGCTCAGCGGTTAATGAACCCTACTAGCATCCATGAGGATGAGGGTTCAATCCCTGGCCTCGCTCAGTGGGTTCAGGATCCGGCATTGCCGGGAGCTGTGGTGTAGGTCACAGATGTGGCTCAGATCCCGCATTGCTGTGGCTCTGGCGGATGCCAGCGGCTACAGCTCCAATTGGATTCACAGCCTGGGAACCTCCATATGCCGTGGGTACAGCCCTTAAAAAAGGGGTGGGGGGCAAGTCTGATTGTTTTGCCCTCTCAAGTTCAGGTGTTTAAAAAGGACCATATACGACTCCTCTGCCTTTACCCCAGCCCCTGCCCTTGGCAAGCTTTGTCATTAGCTGTTTGTGTGTCCTTTCCCACCCCCACCCCTGCCGACACACACACACGCTTAACTGCCACGAGGGTGATCGTTTGGTCTGTCCGGTTCACCCCTGTCTGTTCCCTGTGCCCCGGAACAGTAGGCTCACGACCCTCCGTTGCCACATGCAGGTAGTGAAACGGCAGGAAAGAGGCGGCTTGGCCTGTCCCAGATGACAGGATCCCTTACTTGGCTTTTGAGTTTTCATCCTTCTTTCCGCTGACGGGGAGTCCGGCACCCTCTCCTTCCACGCGCCGTTGTGTGAGCGCTCGAGCCCTGGGAGACCCAAGGCGATGGCTGTAGAAGCTTCTGACCATGGTCACAAGACTTGGGTCCAGTCTTGAACCTGCCGCCCGTGACCTCGGGCTCGTCCCACGTGGCAGACTAGAATGAGCCTGGCTTCTGCACTCAGACAGCAGGGTTCCTCTCTTGTCCCAGTTCTGCTGCTTGGGGACACATGACTTCAGCTCTGTCAGTGAGAAGAGCAGCCTCTCCATCCAGGCCCAGGGCACGCTTGCTCTCTGAGCCGCATTTGCTGGGAACACCCATGTTCTCCAGCCCCGGGGTCCTCAAGTCTGAGGGAGCAGGGCTGGGAGACGGTCACTGACCCAGAGGGAGCACACCTTTACCTCTCAACGACCCGCCGCCGTCTCCTCCCTGAGCTGCTCTCCGCTGTGTGTGTCTCACTCAGGAACCGAGGTTGCTTAAGGGCTGGCAGGAGCGGGGCTGCTGCTCTGTAGAGGGCATGGCCAGCGGGGCCTCTAGCTGTCAGTGCCCTTCTCTCCCGACAGGTCCTCCGATGGCCACCCCAGTTCCTGCCTCCTTGGGGCCGTGGCTCGGCTGCAGTCCCAGCTCCGGGCCCGTCTCCCTCGAGCACCCCCAGCTCCCGGCCGGAGCCCCTCTGCCTGGTGCTGGGTTGGGGGGGTCCTCCTGGGCCCCGTGGTTCTGAGTAAGTGCCCCCGCCTTGGCCTTGTGGCACTCTGTGAGGCAGAAGAGGCTCCTCCTGCCTCCTCCAGACCCTGTGTCGTGGAGCCCCGCTTTAACTGGAAGCTCTTCTGGCACTTTCTGCGCCCCCACCTGCTGGTCCTTGGGGCAGCCGTCGTGGTGAGGTCTTCTTCCCAACCCCCCACACCAGGGTCAGGGAAGGATCCAGCCAGGGGGTTGCAGCCCTCCTGCGTGGCTGAGTCTCAGAGGAGACCCCGGGAGGCAGCAGGGCCGGCTGGCTCGGGGACAGGGGCCAAGGGGCACCAGGAGGACCTCCCCAGGGTGGCTGGGAGGATAGGGTGCAGGGGTCCCCAGGGGCCGGCAGCTGGGCTTTCACTCTCAGAGAGACACTGGAGCTGCAAAACCTGGCCAGCAGAGGCAGAGGAAGGGCCGAGGTCAGGGCCGGGTTTGGGGACGAGCACGGTCCCTCCAAACACTTGTGCCCTCCCCCAAGCTGGCACTGGGTGCGGCCCTGGTGAATGTGCAGATCCCCCTGCTCCTGGGTCAGCTGGTGGAGATCGTGGCCAAGTACACAAGGGACCACGTGGGCAGCTTCCTGACCGAGTCCCGGAGCCTCAGCACCCAGCTGCTCGCCCTCTATGGCCTCCAGGTACAGCAGAGGGGTGGGCCTGGGGGCCCCCGGGGGAGCCACCTCGGCACCCCTGAGAACCTGGCCTCTCTCCCAGGGCCTGTTGACCTTCGGGTACCTGGTGCTGCTGTCCCGCATCGGCGAGCACATGGCCGTGGACATGCGGAGGGCGCTCTTCAGCAACCTGCTCCAGTACCGCCAGCCCCGGGGTGGGCTGGGGAGGGGGCGAGGTGCCCCAGGGGGGCCTGGGGGAATGTGTGGGGGCAGGGCCTCCTCCTGAGGTGCTGTCTCCCTCTTTTCCCCCACCTGTGCCCCCCACCCTGTCCCACCCCAGACAAGACATTGCTTTCTTTGACGCTAAAAAGACGGGGCAGCTGGTGAGCCGATTGACAACTGACGTGCAGGAGTTTAAATCATCCTTCAAACTTGTCATCTCCCAGGTCAGTGCCCCTGGTCCCCCCACGCTCACACACACACACATACTTACTCTCTCTCTCTCTCTCTCTCTCTCTCTCTCTCCCCCTAGGGGGTGCCCCTGGCCAGCCCTGCCCTACCCTGCCCTGCTCTTGGGCCCTGAGCCTAGGCTCGCACGGAAGCGAGAAGCCTGCTCTCTGAGGGTGTGGGTGGCAGAATGGGGGCGTTCACGGGAGGGAGGTGCTGTGGGGGTGTCCAAGGTCATGACAGGCTGCCTCTCCTGCTCCGAAATCCCACCTCCCCGGAAAACCTTCCCAAGAACTCAGCCAAGAGCTCTTCCTGGCCCAGCTTTGCCGAGAGCAGAATCCCTGCCTGGCCCCCAGAACGCCTGGCCTGCTGACAGGAGAGTGAGCAGTGGCCTTCGGCTGCATCCCTGATGTCCTCTCCTCATCCCCCCACATTGCCACTGAAGGTGCAGGATCCTGCCGGACCCTGACCCACAGCCACTCCTGGGCAGCGTTGCCCAGCCATTGCCTTTTCTTTTTTTCTTTTTTTTTTTTTTTTTAAGGCCAACACCTGCATCACGTGGAAGTTCCCAGGCTAGGGATCAAATTGGAGCCAGATTGTGACCTACACCACAGCTCGTGGTAATGCCAGATCCTTAACCCAGGGGTTGAACGCATGTCCTCATGGATACTAGTTGGGTTTGTAAACCGCCGAGCTGTGACGGGAACCCTTGTCTTTTTGTTCAGTTTGTAGAGCAGAAAGGAAGGAAAGTGGGACTTGTCCAAGGGAAGGATGCCTTGGTCCAGAGGCCTTCTCACCCCGTCACTTAATGCCTGCTGGTCAAGAAAGGCTCATGTGGAACTCCTGTCATGGCTCAGTGGTTAACGAACTCAACTAGGAACCATGAGGTTTTGGGTTCGATCCCTGGCCTTGCTCATTGGGTTAAAGATCCAGCGTTGCCGTGAGCTGTGGTGTAGGTTGCAGACGTGGCTCAGATCTGGCATTGCTGTGTTTGTGGTGTAGGCCGGCAGTTGTAGCTCCAGTTCGACCCCTAGCCTGGGAACCTCCATGTGCTGCTGGTGCGGCCCTAAGATGACAATAAGACAAAAAGAAAAGAAAAGGAAGGGTTATGGGAGTTCCTGTCATGGCTCAGTGGTAATGCACCTGCCTAGTATCCATGAGGATGTGGGTTCAATCCCTGGCCCTGATCAGTGGGTTAAGGACCTGGCGTTGCCATGAGCTGTGATGTAGGTCACAGACGCGGCTCGGATCTGGCATCACTGTGGCTGTGGTGTAGGCTGGCAGCTACAGCTCGTTTGTCCCCTAGGCTGGGAACCTCTATATGCCACGGGTGCGGCCCTAAAAAGACAAAAAAAAGAGAAAGGGTTATGTTCTGTGACCAGTAGACTGTCGGTTGGCTTCTCGGGAGTCAGACCTGTGGCCTTGGCTTTGTGATTGCAGAGCTAGCTGTAGCCAGGTGACTCTTGGGAAAGTGCCCCATGTCGTGGTGCTGATGCCAGACAGCCTGCCTGTCCACTCCCCAGGGGCTGCGGAGCTGCACCCAGGTGGCCGGCTGCCTGGTGTCCCTGTCCATGCTGTCCACACGCCTCACGCTGCTGCTGATGGTGGCCACGCCTGCTCTGATGGGAGCTGGTACCCTGATGGGCTCAGCGCTCAGAAAGTTGTCTCGCCAGTGTCAGGAGCAGGTACCAGAATTCCCTCCCATCCTCACCCCCACTCCTCTCTGCCTTGTACTGCTGTATCACCCCTCCCCATCTCCAGCCCAGCTCCCTAACTTCTGGACCCCATGCAGGTTGCCAGGGCAACAGGTGTGGCAGATGAGGCCCTGGGCAACGTTCGGACCGTGCGAGCCTTCGCCATGGAGCAGCGGGAAGAGGAGTGAGTCCTGAGCAGGGGTGGAGTACAGAGCAGGAGGGGCCCCCCAAATGCATCTCCACCCCCCCATGCCCCGCCCGCCCCCTTCCTGAGGGCTGGGCTCCGCCTCCATCCGCAGGCGCTATGGAGCGGAGCTGGAGGAGTCCCGCTGCAAGGCGGAGCAGCTGGGCAGAGGCATCGCCTTGTTCCAAGGGCTCTCCAACATCGCCTTCAACTGTGAGTGAGCCACCCACCTGGGGACCCGGGTCGAGACTGGGGGTGAGCTCCAAGGATTGAGGGCCGAGCCCCAGCCAGGCGGGCGAGGGGCAGCTCTGCACCCGTCTGATGTCCTTCAGGCGTCTGTCGAATGCCAGTGAGCCGGTCTGGGCAGGTAGGCCCAGTGTCACCACAGAGCTGTGTGCCAGGTGCTGCTGGGCTGCCTGGGAGGGAGCCATGAGGTGCCCCCAACCCACTTGTTCCCAAATGAAGAAACAGAGGCAGAGACCATGCTGGTGACTTGCCGAGATTCCAGGCAGCTGGGACCCTGGCCGGGGCTGGAACAGGGACCATCACGTGGGCCAGGCTCTGTCCTCCATGCTCCGCTGCCTCTTCCCTGACCGCGTGCTTCCCCCACGCAGGCATGGTCCTGGGCACCCTATTTATCGGGGGCTCCCTGGTGGCCGGACAGCAGTTGACCGGCGGAGACCTCATGTCCTTCCTGGTGGCCTCCCAAACGGTGCAGAGGTGAGTGTGCGGCCGATCTCATCCCTAAGCAGCCTGGCTGGGTCTGCTCCGAGGACAGCTCCCCAACTCCCCACCAGGAGCCCCTACCTCCACCAGGGCCCACTCGGGCTAGCAGCAGCCCCTCCAGCCCAGCTCCCTGACTGTACCCTCTGAGATGCACTTGTCGTCTTCAGCTTCTAAGCAAGCAGAAGTTTCCTTGATAAGCCCTTTTTTTTTTTTGTCCTTTTGTCCTTTTGTCTTTTTGTCTTTTTTAGGCTGCACCAGCGGCATACGGAGGTTCCCAGGTGAGGGGTCCAATTGGAGCTGTAGCCCTGGCCTACACCACAGCCACAGCAACTCAGGATCCAAGCCACGTCTGCAACCTAAACCACAGCTCACGGCAGTGCTGGATCCTCAACCCACTGAGCGAGGCCAGGGGTTGAACCCACAACCTCATGGTGCCTAGTTGGATTCATTTCCACTGCGCCACAATGAGAACTCCAGATCATCTTTATTTTGCAAAACTGAAATGCTCTGCCTCTGTACCCTGGTGACCCCTCCCCAGCCCCTGACAGCCGCGTTCTGCTTTCTGTCTCTGTGAGTCTCCCTCCTCTAGGTCCTCATACATGTGGGATCACAGGGTGTCTGTCTCCTTGTGACGGCAGGTTTCACTCTGTAATGTCCCCGGTTCACGCATGTCGGAGCAGGTGTCAGAATTGCCTTCCTTTTTAAGGCGGAATTAAACTCTACATGTGGGAGTTCCCACGGTGGCTCAGTGGTAACAAACCTGACTAGTATCCATGAGGACACAGGTTCAATCCCTGGCCTCCTCAGTGGGTTAAGGATCCGGCGTTGTCATGAGCTGTGTTGTAGGCCACAGACACGGTTTGGATCCCGTGTTGCTGTGGCCGTGGCATAGGCCTGCAGCTGCAGCTCTGATTGGACCCCTAGCCTGGGAACTTCCATATGCCGTGGTTGTGGCCCTAAAAAGACAAAAAATAAAATAAACTCCACATGTGGCTAGGCCATTTTTTTTTGTTTTGTCTTTTTGCCTTTTCTAGGGCCGCTCCCACGGCATGTGGAGGTTCCCAGGCCAGGGGTCCAATCAGGGCTGTAGCCACCGGCCTACGCCACGGCCACAGCAACACGGGATCCAAGCCGTGTCTGCGGCCTACAACACAGCTCATGACAACGCCAGATCCTTAACCCACTGAGTGAGGCCAGGGATCGAACCTGCAACCTCATGGTTCCTAGTCAGATGTGTTAACCAGTGGGCCACAACGGGAACTCCAATGGCTAGGCCATCTTTGACACTTTTTCAGAACTGGCCTGCCATCCTCTGCCTGCCCTTCCCCTGTATTTCCCCCCCCCCGGCTCACTGTCCACTGCTCCACCGGCCCCGCCTGCCCATGGGCACTAGAGCTCCCAGCTGCTGTGGCACAGGAGCACCGAGGAGACAGCCTACTGTCCCTTCCAAGCTAAGCACTGGCAGTTTCCTCTGCTATTTCTCTTTACTTTGATTCCCCTCCTCACCCCCCACATACCACGCAGACCAAACACACACAAAATATAACAATACGGTAGATAAATACCTAGAGTGCACATGTTGTAACAGATAACTGAGTGCAGACCTGTGTCCACCCTACCGCCAAGAGAACATCTGCCCAGACGCCCTCTGTCTGGGTCCTTCTCTCCTCCCTCCCGAGTCCAGGGGTCCGGCCCTGTTCTGTGTCTGACCACCTGTGTGTGCGTTAGCCGTTGCTTCCAGAATCCCTCACCCTTATCACCATCCCGGGCAGAACGGTGCCAAGTCAGAGGCAGGCCCCAAACCCAGCAACGTTCTTCAAAGACCAGAGTCCACCCATCTTGGCTCAGGGCTCCCTGGGCCTGCTGGGACCCTCTCTGGTTCTGCACAACCTCGTTCCTCCCTTTCCAGAGGCCCAGGGATGGTTCTGTGGTGGTCTTGGTTCTAAGAGGCTCTGACTCTTGTGTTGATGGAACTTCGGGTCCCCCTCCCCCCCACCCCCAGTACGGACAGGGACAAACACCCCTGGCACCCTTTCCGCGGCCTCCACGGGGCTGTGGCAGAAAGTCCCCATCCAGGGAGGGCAGCACACACCCCAGGCCTGGTCCTCCATCCTCAGACTGGCCTTCCCCGGGTGCCCTCTGCTTTCCAGCCTGGTGCTGACCCTCCCTCACCCCCTGCCCAGCCAGCTGGCAGAGTTCTGTTAGACTCCAAAAAGGCTCTCCCGCAGCCACAGGCCCTGGGCCCAGGCTTTTGGGGGCCCTCACCACACAGATTCTTTGCCACCCGCTTTAGAGGACTTGGGTCTCATTAAAGAAGCTGCTGTTTCCTCTGGGGTCCGGCAGGGGAGGGTGGGAGAGGGGAGGGAGGCAGCCCTGCCCGGACTTCAGGCGGCCTTGACCTCGGGCCCCATCCTAGGTGTTCTTTTCGGTGGCACGGGTCCCCTGGAAGAGACCGGGAGGTGCCCAGACAGACCACTGGCAGGGCCAGGCCGCCTGGCCGGCGTCCAGCCTGGGCCCCACTGGGGCTGGGCACCTCCATCCCCACCCCCAGCCCGGAGGGGCCTCCAGGAAGAGTGAAGCCTGAGGCCGCATGCGCCTGGTTTTCATCCGCTGCCCGGCACCGGCGCCTCTGCCAGACCCTAATGGCTCTCAGGTCTCTTGTGGAGAACGTGCTCCCTCCCATCAACAGACAGTCCGTCCCTTCTGGTGCCTCCCGCTCCCTTTGGCAAGTGCTCTGAGCCGCTTCCTGGCTGCTCCTCCTCCCTCCCCCCAGCTGGGGCTGGAAGACTGAGACTGCTGGGCAGGCAGGCCTTCCTCCTCTTCGAGGGACCTGGTGCACGATCACAGACGCACAGTCACGGGCCCGGACCAGTTGGGGACTGGTGACTAAGGAGCAGTGACTCACCTTCCTCCTAGCAGCTGGCAGCCTGCATGACAGAAGAGGCCACCCACTGGACAGATGCACCCTTGTGCCCTCGCTCCCACAGGGCGAGCCCACAAGAAGTGTCTTCAGGGAGTTCTGTCCTGTTCGGGGCCCCTCCAGGGATCCCCTGGGCTCCGGCGTCTTCTGTCTTCTTTCTGCGGAAAGATTAACATTCGCCTCTCCGCCTGCATTAGCCCTTGCTTCCTCGGGACGGGACAGCCTTGGGTCCCACCCCCTTGGTGGGTCTCCTGGTCCCGCCCTCCGTGCCCCGGGCTGCAGGCGCCTGCCTTCCGGGCCCCTTTCCTCCCTGAAGCCCCGGCCCTCAGGCAGTGGACCGTGATCAGCCCTGCCCCTGCCAGGAGAGCGCGGGCTCTGAGGGGAGAAGCAGGAGTTCCCATTGTGGCTCAACTGTAATGAACCCAACTAGTACCCAGGAGGATGCCGGTTCGATCCCTGGCCTCAATGGTTGGAATTGGGGATCCAGTGTTGCCGTGAGCTGTGGTGTAGGTCACAGGCAGGGCTCAGAATCCTGTGTGGCTGTGGTGTAGGCCTGTAGCTGCAGCTCTGATTCAACTCCTAGCCTGGGAACCTCCATGTACCGTGGGTGCAGCCCTAAAAAATAAAAGGAGAAACAACTCAGCAGGTGGTCTTACCCAGTGTTGCTGGATCCCTGGCTCCTGGGGCCTCAGTTTCAGGAGCAATCTCTGCATTTGGCTGCAGGCCACCTGTTTCTCTGGCTCCATCCACTTCTCTCAGGCCCTCCCTGTGCCCACTCTCATCTTCTCCTCTGCCCATAGGTCCATGGCCAACCTCTCTGTCCTGTTTGGTCAGGTGAGTAGCAGTGTCACGGGTGGCTCCGGGCGTCGGGATCAGCCACCGACGTCACTTGTGTGCTGTGGGAACCGGGTGTTGGCGGGGTGGGGAGCAGAGAGGCTGCTATAAGCCCCTCCCCTTCCCCTCCCACCCCCTCCTCCGTCACCACAGACGAACCCCCTCCCCAGGTGGTGCGGGGGCTCAGCGCGGGCGCCCGAGTCTTCGAGTACATGACTCTGAGCCCCTGCATCCCGCTGTCCGGGGGCTGCTGCATCCCCAGGGAGCACCTGCGCGGCTCCATCTCATTTCACGACGTCTGCTTCAGGTCAGCGGCAGCGGGTGGACGCAGGGCTAGTTCTGTCTGGGCTGAGGACGGGAGAGGGACGCTGTCCGGCGACCTGTGTGTATCTGTGTCTCCCTCTCAATAAGCGAGGTGGTGGGGGCGGTTCAGGGAGCCTGCAGGATAGACCAGGGCAACGAGGGGCCTGGACCCTGGTCTGACAGAGGGTCTCTTGGCTGCTCCCAGTTACCCCTGCCGCCCGGGCTTCCAGGTGCTCAAGGACTTCACCCTCACGCTGCCTCCAGGCAAGATCGTGGCCCTCGTGGGCCAGTCTGGGGGAGGTAAGGGGAGCCCGCCCCCCTCCCACCCTGCGGTTCCTCCCCTTTCCACGCAGTTACTCTCCCTTCTGCCTTGCGGCTCCTCCCCCGTCTACCCCGGTTGATCGTTCCCCCCACCCCGGGACTCCTCCCTGTGGTGGCCACTCTGTCGGATGGAAGCAGGGGTCCTTCCACTGCTCCCCGGGGGTCCCTTTCTCCCGGGACACCGTGCCCTCTCCCTGACTGCCTGTCTCCCAACCCCAACCCCCAGGGAAGACGACCGTGGCGTCCCTGCTTGAGCGCTTCTACGACCCCACGGCGGGCGTGGTGACGCTGGATGGGCGGGACCTGCGCACCCTCGACCCCTCCTGGCTGCGTGGCCAGGTCATCGGCTTCATCAGCCAGGTGCCTGCTTCTCTCCGCCCTTGCGGCCTGGGCCTTTTCGCCTTCCCGCCCACCTCACCTGCTGCTCTCTTGGGTGGGGGCGCGACGGACTGTCGTCACTGGTCCCCAGCCCTCTTCGGGGCCTGGCACTCAGCGCTGCTCTTGGGATTCTGTTCCTTGATTAAAAAGGAACAAGCAGGTGGGAGCAGGATGGCCGTTTTAGGATCCCTGGGTTCTGATGACCCCGTGGGTTCCAGAAGGTCCAGACCCCCACATGGTGTTGCCGGGGGTGGGGGTGGGGGCTGGTGGCCCTTCTCCGCACTAAGCAGGGACCCGCGGCCCTGGTCTGAAGCACCTGCTCCATCACTTTCCCACAAAGGGCCACCTGCACCCGCACGTGGACGAAGGGTACCCCTTTGGGAGGAGGAAACCAAACTGAAACCCCCTCCCTGCCCTTCTCCCCAAAGAGGAAGGACCCTGCCTGGCCATGTGGCCTTGCTCCCTGCCACCAACGTCCACTCCGGTCCTTCCTGAGAGGCTCCGAGCCCCGCAGGGAGCTGGGCCTCCCCCGCACTGGACCTCACGGTCTTTACTGGACCTGTGACTTTGACCCGCCCCTGCCTGCCCTTAAGGGGTCCTGATGCACCTGTCAGTGGGCTTGGGGCCATGTCGGAGTGTTTCCTGGGGACCCTTCACCTCCCACCTCCAGGAGCCGGTCCTGTTTGGAACAACCATCATGGAGAACATCCGTTTTGGGAAGCTGGATGCCTCTGACGACGAGGTCTATGCAGCGGCCCGGGCAGCCAACGCGCACGAGTTCATCACCAGCTTCCCTGAGGGCTACAGCACCATCGTGGGTGAGTCGGGGGAGGCATCCTGCTCGATCTGCAGGCCCTCGGGTGAGGACAGGAACACGGTCATGGGGTCGGGGAAGACCAGGCCGCAGCCGTGGCCCTGGGGGAGGCCAGGCCTGTGTGGTTCAGGCACAAGCAGGCTGCAGAGCCAGGAGCATGCTGGGGACACAAGTGAGCCATGACGTGGGGACTCGAGAGCTCACCAGGTCAGCTCCCAAAACCTGACCAGAAGCAAGGGGGTGTTGTCTCCTTGTGCTTGTTTAGCCTCTGGCCCTGCTCCCTTCCCACTTCTTAGCCTTTAACCTAAAGGTGTCTTTTGTTTTGTTTTGTCTTTTTGCCTTTTCTAGAGCCGCTCCCGCGGCATATGGAGGTTCCCGGGCTAGGGGGTCTAATCAGAGCTGTAGCCACCAGCCTACAACAGCCACAGCAACGCGGGATCCAGCCTCGTCTGCAGCCTAAACCACAGCTCACGGCAATGCCAGATCCTTAACCCACTGAGCAAGGCCAGGGATCGAACCTGCAACCTCATGGTCCCTAGTCGGATTCATTAACCACTGTGCCATGGCAGGAACGTCTAAAGGCGTCTTGTTATCTGTAGATTGACCAGGTTGAGCAGGACTCTTTTCTGACTGACTTAGAAGAGGCTCTGGTGCTTTTGGAACATTGAAATAGAGTAGATCACACTAGACTCTTCGTGGTGCAGTTGCAGCCTCGTGAGTTCGTCTCAGAGGTCTTCTTTTCAGCCTTTGGGGCTGTGTTTATCAGCCAGGGTCTCTTGGCTCTGTTGCAGAATGCTCCAGCACATCTCACGATGCAGGCATATCCAAGGTTCTGAACCCTTCTCGAAACTTAGGCCCCCGTCTGGCTGAGTGGGGCCCCCACTGAGTGGAGCCCCCACTGAGTGGAGCCGACTTCCGTGTTCTGTGGGCTCACCCCTGACTGGAGGGGCCCACACATGGCACCCTTGGGCACTTTCCTTGTACCTCCGATCTGGCGCCCTCCCGGGCTCGTCTGGGCTTCGGTCTGTCCTCTCTGCTCAGCGACTGACGTCACTTTGAGGCTCTTTTTGGCTCCCAGGCCTCTGCTGTTCTCGGGTGTTGTGGACCCAAGCGTGACCTTCCCGGAAGGCCCAGGTAGATTCTGAATGCCACTGTGCTGCCAGTGCCCCAGGAGCCTGCGTCTGGGTCCGGGGTAACCCCACAGCAGCAGAGATCCAGGAGCCCAGGAGAAGGTGGCCGGAGCTGCAGGGCCAGGGCCGGGGGTGGAGTCGGGCCTGTCATGGCTCTGAGCCCCTAGTGAATGAGGGGAGCACGGCACCTCCTCTGAGCAGCACCGAGCCCCTCCGTGTGCACAACCCCTGTCATCCTGTGTGAGTGTGAGCTCACTTTTACACAGGGACATGGGATCTGGGTGCTGCCGGGCACCGCCCCCACTCTCAGAGAGGGAGGACCAGTGCACACAGGGCCAGACTGAGCCCCTCTGCAAGGCCACCCCAAGTGCAAAGCTGAGCATTGCTTCAGGCCTCCATCCTGTTGCCTTCCCCTCCAGGTGAGCGGGGTGCCACCTTGTCTGGCGGCCAGAAGCAGCGCCTGGCCATCGCCCGAGCGCTCATCAAGCAGCCCACAGTGCTGATCCTGGATGAGGCGACCAGCGCGCTGGACTCAGAGTCTGAGAGGGTCGTGCAGGAGGCCCTGGACCGCGCCAGCGCCGGCCGCACTGTGCTGGTCATCGCCCACCGGCTCAGCACCGTGCGGGGGGCCCACCAGATCGTCGTCATGGCCCACGGCCAAGTCTGCGAGGTCAGCCGGGCCCCAGGGAGGGGGCAGTCGTGCGCTGGGGTGGCTCAGCTGGACTGTGTGAGGGTCCAGCCTGGCCCAGGGTTTGGGGGTCGTATTCTGGAAGCAGCACCCGTGGATTCAGGAGTCCCTGCCCTTAAATGAGCCCTAGCCTCTCAGGGTCCCAGTTTCTTTCTCTGTCCCTTTGGGGAATGGGGGCGCAGAGCCAGCAGAGCTACAATGTGGCTCCCAGGATCAAAGGGGAAAGTTCTCGGGGAGGTGTTCAGAGCTGGGGGAGGGGCCCGGGGCTGAGGACAGAGCACCAGGGATCCTGATCAAGGAGCAGCCACGACAGCCCCCCCAGAGGCTGGGTCTGCAGCAGGGCTCCCAGTCCCCCAGGCCTTGTTGAAGCCAAAGCTGAGGGGGTTTGCCAGGGCACTGGGCCCTGTAAGGGAGACGGGACAGACCAACTCAGCAGGGAGGAGGTGCTGACAGATACAGACGCGCCAGTGGTGACCTGTCACCCACTGTGTTTTGGTTTCACAGTATCCTCTGGGGGGGGGACAGTGGCATCGGGAAGACGAGCCCAACAGCTGCTAAGAAGCTGGCCCTCCGAGCTCTGTGCTGGGTGGGCTGACCATCTCCCCTCCTCCCCTGCAGGTGGGGACCCACGAGGAGCTCCTGAGGAAAGGCGGGCTGTATTCGGAGCTCATCCGGAGACAGGCCCTGGATGGCCCCGCTCCTGAGACGCCCAGAGGCCCCAGGAACCGGCATCCCAAGTCCTGAGAGGTCTGGTCCCCGCCGAGCATCTGTGCCCAGGGCCACGCTCAGCTTGGGGGAACCCCTGGGGTGGGAGCCCCCAGGAGAGCCAGTCTGCTGGGGCGGGGGCGGCTGCCTTGCTCCCCCGATCACAATAAAATCCAGGCCAGGACTGCTGGGCCCACTCCTCGTCCCACTGCCAGCCTGCCCCCCTCCACCAGAGCTGAGAGTCCTGCTGCACAGAGGAGGAGGCCAAGTCCCCAGGCCCCTGCTCTGGCCCCTCCCTTCGCTGGGCCCTCCCCACCCCCCACCAGCCTGGCCGCCTGCAGGTGTCAGACCGCAGCTGCAGGGATCTGTGCAGCAGCACGGGGTGGGGGTGGGGGTGGGGGTCACACCTATGCCAGACCTCACCCTCCTCCTCTGACCCCAGTGACACGCCTCTGGGGCCCTGGGGACAGGAGAACCCGCCTGAGTCAACCCTTCAAACCCGCAGTCCCCATCCTGGGAACAACTTCTCCTTGTTCCTTTAAGGTCCTTTCTCTAGATTTGCCCTCTCACCCGGATGCCTGACACGCCCGCTGGCCCTTGGGGGGCGGGAGAGGGGCAGGTGGCTGTGGTCTGTTCCACACGAAGCCCCCGGGGGCCAGGCTGTCTCACCACTGCCCTGGCCCCATGCTCCTCGAGTCCGTCACCAGATGAGATTGTGGTCTCCCCCCCCACAAGAGGACACCGCCTCTGAAAGGGACAAAGGAGGACACACACCCCAAAGCCCAGCCACAGGAGTACAGAGTGTGAGCTGACTTTTGGGGCTGACAGTCACCTAAGCACAAAGGCACAGTTGACATCATGCTCTGGGCTGACAACACATAAAATCAATCCACATCACTGCCAGCCTCTGAGAGAGGTCCCCTGGAGCCTCACCTGGAAAGAGGACGCCCCGGCCACCCGGGTGGCACGAGCCTGTGGCCGCAAAGGTGTGAACCGTGTGGGGCAGGACTCCCGTCCGCTTCCGGGGACCTAGGAGCAGCCGGGGCTTCCCACCAGCCCTGCTCGGCTCCCAGAACCTCACCCCTCCTGTCTTGCTTCTGCTCCTGTCCATTCCCTTCACGAAACCTTACCCTTCGCTGCCAGTCCAGCCGAGGACTCCCCTGAACCTGCACCCTTGCGTGAGCAAGAGGGCTTGCCCAGGCCAGACCTTCGAGGGCAGCCAAACCTTTTGGTTTACCCCATGGTGTAGGAGGGTGAGGCCACGTCTCCAGGGTGGCAGCCAGGTGTGGGATGGAGCAGGGGCAGCTGTGACTGGAGGCCAGTCTGGAGGAGGGTGCAGCGGCTCAGGTGTGAGTGCAGGAGCCGGAAGTGGGAGTCCCCATAGGCTCTTTTAGGTTTAGGATCAGATGCTGTTTTAGGGACAAAGCATTGGCCACAGCCACCCTGATTTGATATCCTGCTTTCTTCCTGATGAGAGGTCGTGACGCAGGAAGCAGAGCGAGGGCTGGCTCTGGGGCGCTTTGCAGCTAAATGCCTCCCTAGTGAGGGCAGCCGAGGGTGGGCCCCAACTCCTTGGCCAGGTTTGCACTGCCTTGCCCGGTCCCTCCCTCAAGGGAGAGCCAGCCAAGCCAGCTCCTGCTCTCCTGGCCACAGCTGCAGCCTCCTGCCCCCCAAGACCTTCCGACACCAGATGCTGGGTCTCTCCTCAGGGCAGCCTCTCTGAACCCGCTCCCCCTTAGGGCTGTAGTGAGGTCCATGGCGAGTGGGAAGCCCCTTGGGTCAGCCATACACTTGCTGTGTGGCCTTGACCTTGGCTGCTGCAGCTATGCCACATGGATAGTAAGCCCAGCTGTACTCAGTTTTGAGAGCTGGTTTCAGGAGTTTAAATAGAATAATCTGTGGTAACGTGCTTAAAACACACTGCTACAGCCTCAAAAGCTGGTTATACCTGTGCAATAAACTGTTATTCACTCCTTCAAGGTGTGTGTTCGTTGGAGTTCCCCAGTGAAGGAACCCGCATTGTCACTGCTGTGACTTGGGTCGCTGCTGTGGCGCAGGTTTGATCCTTGGCCTGGGAATTTCTGCCTGCCACAGGTGTAGCCAAAACACCCACAGTGGTTCATTAAGCACCTACTGCCATGGGCCGCCATGTCTGCCAGAAAGAGAGGACCTCCCTGCTCCCGTGAGACCTGCAGCCTTGTCAGGACCGACGGGAGGCCAGGCGAGTGCAGCGCGGCGTGATTGCGTGCACTTGATGAACCGCGTTGTTGCGCTCACTGCCAAGCCCGCCGCCACCAACCCCCAGACTCAGTGCTCGGTGGGAGGACGCGGATTGGATAGGAATTTCAGTAAATGAGTGAAGATAAACCTGCTTCCTCTCAGGCCTGCGGTGCAGCAGCTCCAGCTCCCAGCTCCTCAGGGCTCAGTGAGCGTTTAACCGAACACAGGGCTCCATGTACCTCGGCAGCTACGGCTGTCAACTGCCCGGCCTCTGTCCCCTGTACCTTGGGTCTGCAAGACACTCGGTCCCACTCGAGGCCAGTGAGCACCAACCTTGCGGCCGCAGCTCTGCTTTCCAGGGGTGTCTGCGCCAGCCGCTGGGATCGCGCTCCCTGCCTGCCCCACCGTCCCCTCTGGAAATCTGAGGCATCTTAAGATGCCCCTGTCCTGCCCTCTCACAGCCCACGTTGTCGTGCTGTGTAGGCACCACGGCCCAGGGCACTGCAGCTGGTTCGGGGCAGTGTCTCTACCTCTAGGAGGGCCTCTTGGTGAAACAGGTGCCCTCCCGTGTTCCTGCTGGGAGCGCGAAGTGGTGTCACGCCTACAGAGGGGGATTTTGTGGTGCCCATCAAATGACCCTGGCCTTTGCCTCTGTTCCATCTCTGGGAGTTTACGCCTCTGCAGTGGTGCTGAGGACACCATTGTTTGTCACGGAAGACTGGAAACCCCCAGTGTCCATCCGTAGGGGTGTGGTTATGTCAGGAATCCACATAAATGAAATGGTTTGCAGCCACTTAAAAACGTGGAAGTTTTCCAGCCAGGTCCTAGATAGCACATGGTCACCAGAACATGCTATCGAGTGAAAAAAGATGTGAAAGCAGGAGTTCCCGCTGTGGTGCAACCAGATTGACGGCATCTTGGGAGTACTGGAACACAGGTTCAATCCCTGGCCCAGCACCGTGGGTTACGGTTCTGCCATTGCCGCGGCTGCAGCTTAGATCGCAACTACAGCTCAGATCTGATCCCTGGCCCTGGAACTCCATGTGCCACAGCGTGGCCGAAAAGGGACAGAAAAGATACAAAAAAAAAGACATGAAATCATAGGGATGCATGTTACCGGGAGGGTTGCAGGGGGCACTCATGTCCTACCTGGACGGAGCCCAGTGTCACTATGGCAGCCAGCCTCCCAGGCAGGAGGTGGGGAGGAGGCTCTCTGGAGACAGACCACTTCTGGACACGGGGCTGCGATGCTGGGGGCTCAGAAAGAAGAGTCTGCTGATGCCGAAGTTCCCACCACTTTCCAGCTTGGTCAGGAGCCAGCTCCGCTCTTTGTGAAAGAGCAAATGATCCAGGGTGAGGTCAGCGGGAAGGGAGAAGGGGGGGGGCTGGCGGAGGGTCAGCGAGAGACCCTCAGGCCGGACAGCAGGGGCTGCGGCTGGGAACCTAGAGGGCCTGAGGGCACCCCCAGCCCCAACTTATCTCCGGGCTCCCCTGCAGCCCCATCCAGGATTGCTGTGGTTTCCTGCTGGCGCCTCTGGTCTCCACAGCCATGGCCCCCCCCACGCGGCACTAATGGCTCAGCCTGGGGCCCCAGGGACCTCCCCCGCCCCCAAGACTGCTCTGCTGGCCCCCCAGCCCCCTCACCGCTGAAACCCAATCCTCTGCAGCAGCTCAGGATCAGCAGAGCAGCCTCCAGCAGAGCGAGCCACGCCAGCCACGCCGGCTGCATCCTACCTGGCCTCTGCTGCGGAGCCCCCAGCCTGGAGAAGGCTGAGCTGGACCCGCCAGGCCACCACGTCCGGTCTCGAAAGGCCAGTGCCTCCCCACCTGTCCTCCACCCTCTCCTTTCCTTGCCGACCCTCCTAATCCCCTCTCAGCCCCTCCCAGTCCTCGGAGCGACCCTCTCCTTCCTTCCAAGCCCCTGTAGCCTGGGCACCACCCCCCAGCCCTCTCGGTACCCTCACCCCGGGCTCCAGCCATGAAGTCCCCCTCAGGGCCAGAGGAGGCCCAGCGGCCCGCCTCCGACATCCGAGTGTTCGCCAGCAACTGCTCGATGCACGGCCTGGGCCACATCTTTGGCCCAGGGGGCCTGACCCCACGCCGGGGACTGTGGGCCGCAGCTGTGCTCCTATCGCTGGCCACCTTCCTCTACCAGGTGGCAGGGAGGGTGCGCTACTATGGGGAGTTCCACCACGAGACAGCCCTGGAGGAGCGCGAGAGCCACCGGCTCACCTTCCCGGCCGTGACCCTGTGCAACATCAACGCGCTGCGCCGCTCACGCCTCACGCCCAACGACCTGCACTGGGCCGGGCCCGGGCTGCTGGGCCTGGAGCCTGCGGAGCACGCCGCCTACCTGCGCGCCCTGGGCCGGCCCCCCGCGCCGCCCGGCTTCATGCCCAGCCCCAGCTACGACGTGGCCCGGCTCTACGCCCGGGCCGGGCACGCCCTCGAGGACATGCTCCTAGACTGCCGCTACCGAGGCTGGCCCTGCGGCCCTGAGAACTTCACCACGGTGAGCTGGCCGCCCCGCCCACCCAGCCAGGGAGCCTGGAGCCCCGGCCGGCCCAGCCTCCCCCAAAGCCAGGGAACCTTAACACCTGCGCTGGAGGAGCCTTTCCTGCCCAGCTAGGCCACAGCTGCCCCACCCCGCCAGTGGCTTTCTCTTCTGCCAGGGAAGCCATCCTCCTCAGGGCCCTCCCTGCCCCTCAGCCGGACTGCAGTGTGTAAGGTCATGTGTCCCAGCAAGGGGTGCTCACAGGCTGGCCCTGGGCCATGGCAGCCCACTCCTGGGGGGCGGGGTTGGGGGGTCTGGTGTTCTAGGGCAGGAGACCCCTCTCTCTGCCAGGGGGAGGGCACTTGTTTTCCCTCTGCCTCTTCAACATCCTGCCACACCTGGAGGCGGGCAACTGGGAGCCTCTTCCCTTTATGCCAGTCTCCAAAGAAACACTTGCCCTGGGCTGGGGGCCAAGGGTGAGGAATTGGAGTGACGGGAGCCAAGGAGGCCCCAGCTGCATGTGCCCATGTGAGGGAGGGTCTGGGGGCATTAGGATGTAGGCTTCGAGAGTTCCTGCTGTGACTCAGAGGGAAGGAACCCAACTAGTATCCATAAGGAGGTGGGTTCCATCCCTGGCTCTGCTCAGTGGGTTAAGGACTCAGTGTTCCCACGAGCTGTGGCGTCAGCGGGCAGCTGCAGGTCTGATTTGACCGCTAACCTGGGAATTTCCATATGCCGTGGGTGTGGCCCTAAGGAAAAAAAAAAAGGATGTGGGCGCCAGTGTGCTAAGAAGAGACCCAAATAGAGGATGGGGGTGGGTGGGGGGTGGGGGAGAGGTCCCCACAGCCTTGGTGTTGGCCTGGGGGAAGGGCTGGCTGCTGAGCTCTGTCATCTGTCTGCCCCTCCCCCCAAGGTCTTCACCAAGATGGGGCAATGCTACACTTTTAACTCCGGCGCCAACGGGGCAGAGCTTCTCACCACCCCCAAGGGCGGGATGGGCAGCGGGCTGGAGGTCATGCTGGACGTGCAGCAGGATGAGTATCTGCCCGTGTGGAGAGACGTGGGTATGAGATCGCGGGTGCGAGGCTGGGGAGCGGCGTAGATGGGGTGCCAAAGGCACTGGGCCGGAGAGGAGGTGTGGGGAGGGCCCTGAAGGCTGGCCTTTCCTGGGAGAAAGGGACAGGGTTAGCTGGTCACAGTCCTGGGGAGAGGTGGCCGCAGCATAGGGTCCCCCTTTCCCAGCAGAGGAGACCCCTTTTGAGGTAGGGATCCGAGTGCAGATCCACAGCCAGGAGGAGCCACCAATCATCGACCAGCTGGGCTTCGGGGTGGCCCCCGGCTACCAGACTTTTGTGTCCTGCCAGAAGCAGCAAGTATCCTCCCTGGTACCTTCAAAACTTCCCCGGGCTCCCAACCCCCTCCTCGGCCCACATTACCTGCAACCTCAACCCCAGTGGCCTCACATTCTGTGGGGCCCACACTCCCTCCACAGCCTCCTTAACCCGCCCCTCTACAGCTGAGCTTCCTGCCACCACCCTGGGGTGACTGCAGCTCTGTACCTCTGGACCCTGACTTTGAGCCAGAACCCTCTGATCCTCTGGGTCCTTCCAGTCCCAGCCCGGTCCCAAGCCCTCCCTATACTCTAATGGGGTGTCGCCTGGCCTGCCAGACTCGCTTTGTGACTCGGAAGTGCGGCTGCCGAATGATGCATATGCCTGGTAAGGGGCGTGCGGCAGCGGGAGGAGGGCGTCCGGGGCTGGGCTGGGGTGGGGAGGCCGGTCCGCGCCTGATCCCGACTCCCCGACTCCTCCGCCCGGCCCCAGGCGGCGCGCCAGTGTGCAGCCCCCAGCAGTACAAGGACTGTGCCCACCCCGCGCTGGGTAAGCGGCGTGCCTCCCCCGCGTCCCGTCCCCACCCCGCTCCACCCGGCCCGCGACCCCGATCCGGCCCCGAGGGCAGCCGTGACCCTGGCGCCTGTGGCCGGCAGACGCCATGCTGCGGCAGGACGTGTGCACCTGCCCCAACCCCTGCGCCACCACGCGCTACGCCAAGGAGCTCTCCATGGTGCGGATCCCGAGCCGCGCCTCTGCCCGCTACCTGGCCCGGAAACACAACCGCAGCGAGGCCTACATCGAGTGAGCCTGCAGGCCCGGGGGCGGGGCGGGGGCGCTCCTCCGGGCCCAGCCATCCTGCCCACACCCGGGTGGGACACCAGGCTACAGGTCACCCCATCATCACGGGGCTGGGGACTCTGGGCAAGCTGCTCAACCTTTCCAACTTTGGCTCTTCTGAAAATGGGAACAGTGACGCCCCGCCCCAGGGTCCACAGACCAGAGGGAATGGGGCACCTGTTCCTGCCGGCAGCCGGCACCAGCGGTGTCCGGCGAACGCTCCCGGCGTCTCTCTTCCCAGGGAGAACGTGCTAGTGCTGGACATCTTCTTCGAGGCCCTCAACTACGAGATGGTGGAGCAGAAGAAGGCCTACGAGGTGTCCGAGCTGCTAGGTGTGTGGTGTGTGCAGGTCCATTGTGCGCACAGGTGCCCTGAGGTCTGGAGTGTTGTGGGCAGAGCAGGTAGCTGTGAGCTGACTGGTGACCTGGTCTCCGCAGGGGACATTGGGGGCCAGATGGGGCTGTTCATCGGGGCCAGCCTGCTCACTATCCTTGAGATCTTGGACTTCCTCTGCGAGGTGGGCCTGGGCCCTGGCTGGGGGCGGGGGCACAAATCCAGCCACAGGATCCCGGACCTCACCACGGCTTGCCCCCAGGTGTTCCGGGACCGAGTCCTGGGATACTTCTGGAAACGAAAGCGCTCCCAAAGGCACTCCAGCACCAATCTGGTAACAGCGCCCTAACCTTCCCCTGCCATCCCTGGTGTGGGTGCCCAGCCCCCACCCCAACGTAGACCCCCCCCTTCCCCACGGAGCTGAGAAAGAACGGCGGAGGAGGGCGTGCACTGACCTTGCTGGGCCCCGGGAGGGTGGACCCCTCTGCACCTCTGACCCGCTCCCTCCTCCCACAGCTTCAGGAAGGCCTGGGCAGCCATGGAGCCCAAGTTCCCCACCTCAGCCTGGGTCTCAGGTAACAAAGAAGTGGCCCTCCAAGGTCAAGGGAGGAGGGGCAGGCCTAGTCCAGAGGGCAAGTTGTTTCAGGCCTGGGGGCAGGGGCAGGGCGCTGAGTGCGAGGCCTCCTGTCCCAGTGCCGTGGTCTGTGTCTCCCCAGGCCTCCCCCTGCTCCCTGTGCCGTCCCCAAGACGCTCTCTGCCTCCCACCGCACGGGCTACCTGGTCACCCAGCTCTAGACTCAGTGTCCTCAGGGCCACACCTTGACATCCCGGACACGTGTCCTCGCTGTTTTCACCCCAAATAAAGTTCTAGTGCATCTAGTGCATCAGCCTCAGTTGCTCCTCTCTCAGGCTGACTGGCCAGGCCCAAACCATCCCTCCTCAGGCACAAGCCATCATCCAGCAGACACCGTGTCTGGAATGTTAACCACTGGAGCTGTTCCTCTGAGAGAAGGGCAGGAAAGAGCCTGGTCCCCTGCCCCTCCACGTGAATGAGTCTGTCAAACTGACATCTCGGAGTCCTGAGCCCAAAGCCAGGTGTGAAGGCAGGAGGAGGTGGTGGCAGGACAACTGTCCAGGCCCTCTAAGGGAAAGGCTGCAAGAAGGCTCTGAGCCTGAGTGTGGCAAGGAGGGAGCGGGGGCAGGACAGGAGGAGATGGGGGCAGGTCCACTTCCAAGAACACCAGCTGTCAGCCTATCTTATGAGATCAGGATTCTCTCTTTTTTTTTTTTTTTTTGCTTTTTAGGGCCGTGCCCTTGGCATATGGAAGTTCCCAGGCTAGAGGGTGAATTGGAGCTGCAGCTGCTGGCCACAGCCACAGCCACACGGGATCCTTAACCCACTGAGCAAGGCCAGGGATCCAACCACATCCTCGTGGATGCAGTGGGTTTGTTACCACGGAGCCACAGTGGGAACTCTGAGATCAGGACTCGTCTCACATGTGGGATCGAGCCCCAGCTTGCCCCTCGCTGCTCGGAACAGCCCCCCGCCAGCCCCGCAGCCTCCTCACAGAGCTGAAGCCTCAGCTGGAGAGGGGGGTGGTCTCCCTGCCCATCCCACCAGTAAGCACGCACCCAGGCCCGCCTTCCCTGCACCTTCTCTGACCCTCACTGTAGGGGAGAGGGTGTCCCCAGCCACAGCCGTGGGTCTCTCCTGTCCCAGCCCGCAGGTCTGGGTGTGGGTGGCGGGATAAAGAGAACCGTAAAGAGATGCCCAGGGTTTCCTGCCCTTTCCGGTGCAAGCCCATCCCTGCTCTGACCCTTGCGGCCCAACCGTCAGGACCGGCGCGTCCGGGCAGAGGAGAAAGGGATGTGTCCAAGTTCATAAGCACGCGTGGGGGGGACAGCGCGGCCCCCCAGCACAGACACAAGGGGTAAGGGTCATAGCCTCCAACCCCCAGCCTCCGGCCACGCAGAAGAACAGAGCAAGGCCCAGACAGGCGGGCTGTGTCGCAGCCGGAGGCAGGGGTGGAGGGGGTGGTGATGCCAAGAAGAGCCCCTCCCCCCGCACCCCTCCCCCCAGCCACGTTACCGCCACATGAGCCAGACTGTGGGAAAGGAGCCAATTTATGAAATTAAATAAAGTCCGCAGGGGGCATGAAGAACACAGGTGAGGGCACCTCCACCCTGGCCAGGCCCAGCACAGCTGGAGCTTGGCTCACCGTGAGTCCCTACCCATCCTCCCCTCCCTGGAGGGGCTTAAATAGGCCAGGCCCCAGCCTGGCAGCCTAGGGGGGGCAGAAGTCAGAGAAGTAGGGGTGCTGCAAGGCCTCTTCTGCCGAGATGCGCTGCACCGGGTTACACTTCAGGAGGTTCTGGAGGCACAGAAGGTGAGGTGGGTTCAGGCTCTGAGCCCTGGGCTGCCCTGTCCCTCCCGACGGTGTCCCGGCCCCACCCTCCCTCTGCCCTTGGTCACCTGCAGCAGGTCCCTCCCTGTGGCATTGAGCTTGGGCACGACGTTCACCAGGGACGTTGTGGCCGGGTACATCGGGTAGGGCTGTGGGGTCGGGGAGAGTCAGAGCAGGGGTGTGGGGGTGTGGAGGCCACGGGGAACCAAGGGGGGCCCCTGATGGGCCATGCACCACTCCCATCCCCCATCGCACCTTATAGTCTGGCAGCTTGGTCATGGCGGGCCACTGCTCCTCGGTCGGTGTCCCCAGCAGTGTGTCCACGGGGTCAAGGGTCACTCCGGTGGACGGGCAGGTGAGGGGCTCTTCCCCACACCCACCCCCGCCCTCCTGACCCTATCCCCCAGCCCACAACAGGAGCGAGCCCCGCACATGCGACTCATACGCACGCGGGCAGCCCCACCTGCATGCTGTTTTCTCCGGCCAAGTGCTTCACAGTCGTTAACTACCCTGACCTATGCCCTGATGTCCGGGGTCCCTAAGGAAGCAGCAGGCCTCCCCTGCTCTCATCCTGCGCCTTGCGGCTCCTTCATCCCAAGCCTGCAGCTCTCTTCTGGAGGGAGCCCTGCTTGCCAGCGGGGCGGCGCGCCCCCTGCCCTGTGACCACCACCGTGTCCACCACCCTCGGCCCTCAGGAGAAGCCCTGAGCACCGCCTGGTCCTGGCCCAGCCCACAGCCACCCTCAGTGCCTGCATTCTGGGGCCCGCGGCTTCCCATGTGCCCCACCCGGAGGGCTGGAGGCGACGGCAGATGCGAGGATATCGGAAGATCCTCTTGAGCTGGTCGTCAACGTCGTTGCCAGGAAAGAGAGGCCGGCCGGCATTGGCCAGCTCTGGGGGGAGAGGAGCCGACATGAGAAGAAGCCTCGCTCCCATGGCACCCTCTGGACCTTCCAGTCCCCCCCACCCCAGGGGGCCCCTCGGACCCTGTCTGTCCCCTAAAACGGGAGAGAGTGCCTCTGCAGACCCCAGCACGTCACCTGCGAAGATGCAGCCGGCCGACCACATGTCGATGGATGTGGAGTAGAGCTTGGCCCCAAAGAGGACATCCGGCGGGCGGTACCACAGCGTGACCACCTGGAGAAGACCCCACCCGCGCGGACACCCGATTAGAGGGCCGGGGAGGAGTCCGGGCGTGGGGGCTGAGGGATGCTGGGTGGGGACTCCGTCAGCCCGAGTCCCACCCCGCCTCCCCTGGAGCTCACCTCAGCCGAGTAACAGCGAACAGGGATGCCAAAGGCCCGAGCCAAACCAAAATCTGCCAACTTCAGCTCCCCGTTCTGAGGCAGACGCAAGGGCCAGGGAGAGGGCTCTTCAGTGGCCCGGAGGCAGGTCCCGCACTCCCACCTTCCCGCCCAGCTCCCCTCGTCCCGAGCCAGCCTGTGGCTCCGCCCTCCGAGGGCCTACCCTCTCCCCAGAGGTACCCTGTTTATGAGCAGATTCTGAGGCTTCAGGTCCCTGTGTAGCACGTTTCGGCTGTGACAGAATCCCAGGCCTTTTAGCAGCTGGAAAAGGAATGACTGGGGGCGGGGGAGAGGCGGGGAGGTCACCGGACCCTCTGGGTAGGAAGCCCCCCCAGCCCCGCATCACCACACATCCCGCTCCCCTTTCGCCCTCCGCACTGCCTTGAAGCCCCCTGGTCTTAGAGCACCAAGATCAGCGCGACAGCGCCCTTCACTCTCAGGGAGCTGCTCTGCTCTGTGCTGGGCACGAAAACAGTGGGCGGGGGCCCTGGTCCCCATCTTTCTGGAACTTTTTTTTTTTTTGTCTTTTTAGTGCCACACCTGCGGCATATGGAGACTCCCAGAATAGGGGTCTAATTGGAGCTGTAGCCGCCGGCCTACACCACAGCAACGCGGGATCCGAGCTGCGTCTGCAACCTACACCACAGCTCACGGCAATGCCGGATCCTTAACCCACTCAGCGAGGCCAGGGATCGAACCCGCAACCTCATGGTTCCTAGTCGGAGTCGTTTATTCGTTTCCACTGTGCCGCGACGGGAACTCCTCAGAGGGCCTTTCCACCGTTCTAGCCCACGTTAATCCCTCCTCCACCTGGCCTCACTGAACTCGGACGGCAGAAGCTTCAGCGTTATGTATTGCTGTACGTTATCATTCAGCACTTCTTTCCCTGGAACCTGGGACAAGGCACTTGGTCTTGGACCTAGAACAGTGCCTGACACACGGCAAAGCATCCGAGAAGTGTTTGCTGCTTGAAAGAATCTCTCGGAAGCTCATTTCCCCATCCCTCAAATGTAAATCCCATCACTGACAGCAGAATGTCACTGTCAGGCCAAAGAGACCACGTGAAAACGCTTGCTTAAGACACGGAGGCCCTGGAGGCAGAAATGGCATTTTCTCCTTCCCTCCTCCAGGGAGCATCGCTGTGCCCCTTGGCTGTGCACCCGTGCAGGGCCCGAACTCAGTGCTCAGAGAGCATGTTCACTGAACATGGACTCCAACCCCAGCCTCAGAGGGTTCCCAGGACGCCCGTTCCCTCACCTTCACAATTTCAGGATCTAGGTCACCATTGCAGCTGTCGAAATACTTCTTAAGATCCTGAAAAGGGATGGGGGTGGGGGAATCAGACAGAGTTTAACGAACCTCAGTCTGGGTCCCTCTGCCCTCCCGGGGGTGCTGTCCCTCAAGCCCCCCTTTCACCTGGTCACAGAACTCGAAAACCAACGTCAGCTTCTTGTCGCTATGCAGGACATCATGGAGCCTAGGAAGAAGGGAAGGCTCAGCCAGGCGGGGCCGCCAATTTGCACTTAATATCCCCGTATCAGCCAGCCCTTCTCTGAAGCCCCTACCTCCTCCAACCAAGCCCGCAGGCAAGGCAGACCCCGCCCATTGACGCACCTGACAATGTTCTTGTGCTTCAGCTCTTTGAGGAGGCAGATTTCCCGAAGGGCAGAACTTGGCACTCCCTACACATTGGAGGGGACCAGATGAGCAACAATCATGTGACACCCAGCCGAGGCCCTCAACCCCTCCCTGGCCCCAATGCCCCAGTCCTACCTCATCATCGTCATCCAGCCTCACCCGTTTCAGAGCCACGATCTCATGAGTCTCCCGGTTTTTGGCCTTGAACACTGTTCCGTAGGTGCCTAGAGGCAGGAGGTCCGTGGTGAGGGAAAGGATGCGGCGCCCTTCCCCAACCAAGGAAGTCCCTCCGGGAGAGCGGGCAGCGTGGGAGTGTGTTATTTCTGCTGCCAGGAGGAGTAAGGGGGAGAGATTCAGGGTGAGGGCTGGGCATGGATGAGTTTTGTGAGTGGGGATGTGGCAGAGAGGTGTCTGCAGATGATTCAAGGGTGTCGGCAAAGGGGAGGGGAATGGCTTGCCAGAGTGAGGTCCCCAATAAAGGCCGAGCTTCTGGAAGGTCTGGAAATAGTGAGCAGAGGTTTGGGAGAGAGATGAGGGCCGGCAAGAACATTGAGGTTGGAGGTTTACAGCAAGAACTGAGGCTGGGAGTGTGGGTGAGGTTCCGCAAGTGGTGCCGAGGAGAGGGTAGGAAATGCAGGAGGGGAAGAGGTCAGGAGGGCGGTCTCCAGGGAGTGCTAAGCTGGGGAGGGGGTCATCTATGGGATTTGCTAATGGGGAGGATTGGTGTCTGCACAGAGTGTTGAGCTAGGGACCAGGGCTGCAGCTGAGGTCGGAGTCTGTGGGTATGGCTGACGGTAGGGGAGCCAGGGCTGCAAGGAATGGTGAAGGGTCTGCAGAAGAAGATCTTGCAGGAACAGCTCGTGGCCCCATTACCTTCCCCAATCTTCTCCAGTTTCTCGTATTTCTGCATCGCGGCAGCCGCGCGGGGACCCTTGCGGGCCCTGGGTTCTAAGACTCCGGGCCCGGCGTTGCAGAGGAGGCGGCACCCCAGCCTCCGGCCCTGCCCCGCCCTCCTGCCTGTGCATGGGTTTCTGGGGCTTGTAGTCCTAGGAGGCAGGTTTCCCAGTAACGTCCGGGGTCTAAAACAACAAGAAGACTACAACCCCCAGCAGGCTGCGTTCAGGCTCTATGCAGCACTCGCCTCCCGGGACTCCTGTTCGACCGCGGAGGCGAACCTTGGACTTCAAGACCCAGAAAGCATCGCGTGTCCGCTTTCCCGGCTCCCCGCCGTCGCACGCGGCTCCCAGTGTGCCCCGCTCGTGTTATTTCTTTCGGTGATTACAACCTTCTTTCGAAAAGGATTTCTCCAGGACTACACGTTCCAGAATGCAGCGGGGGTGTAGGGTGGGGCGCTTTCTAACGTTGGCGGCCTGCTTCTGGAGACCAGGTGGCCCTGCTCTGACCCGGTTGATGATGTCGAGGTCCCAACGATCCCCTGACAATCTCAGCACGAGTTTCCACTTCTCCCTAAGGCCATCCGGTGACCTCAGGTGTGATTGGAGAGTGGCTCTGAGCCAAGTCTTGCTGCTGATGACTTCACAGGGACCAGCTGACCGCAGGGCTGGAAAGAGAAGCAGGTGTGACCCATTGGAGACTGGGTTTATCTTACGTCAGAGACTTCTCTCTCCTTTGGGCCCCGTTTGTTGTTGCAGAGCCCGCCCAACTCCAGTTTTTCTCTACATTCGCTGATATCCGGAGGCAAGCTGGCCGGAGCACTGGGAGTTCCACCCCCCACCCCCCACCAGTCTGCAGAGCTGGGGTCCGCAGGAGTCGGCCAGGGTGTGGCCGAGGGCTGGCAGGTTGGTTACTGCCCTCAACAGACAGAATCACAGACAGATGCTACACTTGAAGCAGCCTTGACCTCATCCCTTAAGGAGTTGATTATAGATTTTCTTGTGGCTTCTCTCTAATTGTCTCATGATTGCATTCTTGAGGTCTGTGAACTGGGCGAAAACTGCCCCAAACAGCACTCCTAAAGTTGGTGCTAAACATTTGTTAATTAACCCGTTTATGTCTTAACGTTTTTCTGCATACACAATGCTGTACTTTACCCGGTAGTTGACTAAAGAAGAGAAGCCAAACGTATATTGCTTATCTGGAAAAATTTATAATTTATTTGAGAAAACCAGAAGTACACACAGATCTTTAAATGACAGGTGGTGACTATGAATAGGGTTTGAGGAGGGAGGTCCCTCCAGGGAATCTCTCCCAGGCAGAAGTTCCTCGGGTTTGGAAAGCCTGCGTCAGCCAAGGGTAACGGGCACCCGGGCTCCAGCCGTCATCAACCCTCTGGTCCCGCTCCCCGTCCTCTTGGCAAAGACAGGGTCTTTCTTGGAGACACTGGGGATACTCGGAGTGGGAGGCGGGGGCCAACTGCGGGCGCGAGAGAATCCTGACCCCCGATGCATTTATATTTCAACTTCCTCGGCCCCAAATTTCCTGATCATCTTTGTGCCTCAATTTTCCTGCCCGAGATCCCCTCTTTTCCGCCCAGAGGTGCCTCATCGGCCCAAGAGACGGCGTCCTCCGGGCGCCCGAGCCCCGTGCGGGGAAGGCCGCCGCTGCAGACTCGCAGGGCAGAGCAGAGCAGCAGAGGGGGCGGCCTCCCACGCTCTGGGCTTCTAGAGCAGGGCCGTGCCTGGAAGCGCGCCTCCGCCCCTGGGTCTCGGCCCCCGCTCCCCGCCTCCCAGCCCGCTGCGCCGGGGCCGCGCACGGTGCGCCGGGGGGCGCGCACGCAGGGGGCTGGCCTGCCCGCGACGCGGGGGAAAGTTGAGTTGGGAGAAGTTTGAGCGGCGGGGGCGCGCCCCAAGGTGGGCACGGGGGAGTCGCCGGGCGCGCGCGAGGGCGCCAGAGGCCGGGGAGAGACCCCGAGACCCCAGAACCACAAAGTCCAGAGGAAGCGGGTAAGCAGAGAGGGTGGCGGCGGGGAGGGCCAGGGCCGCGGAGGGAGGAAGGGAGGGGGAAGGAAAGGGGGGAACTCAGGACTCGGGACTCGGAGCGGGGAGGGAGTGGAAGTGCAGGAAAGGGCGGAGACTGAGGCGCGGGGAAGCGAGGTCTTGGGGAGAAGGATGGGGAGGCGAGCCGAGTGATCGCTGGTCGGAAGCGAGATCCAGGGTCCGCTTCTTAGAGTTCCCTAAGCAAGGGTGCCGCGCCCCCTGCCACCAGGAGGGGGTAGTCACTGGGAGGCGCTGCCAGCCCTCCCAACTCCTGGGCGGGCTCCAGACACCCCTCCCCGGCGACCCCCTACTCTATTCAGGCCCGTCCAGCGAGCCCTGCCTAGCGGTTGCCCCAAGTCTCTGCCTCCGATCTCCGGGTTGGGAGGCAGAGGCGGGAAGGGGGGTGGCGGGTCAGGTCAGGACAAGGGATCCGGCAGAAAAAGGAGCAGCTGGGTGGGGATGGAAAAGGCAAGCCCGGAGCGATCGACCTGACTCCTGGGGGGCTGGCTTGTCTGGGTGGGGAGCTCTGCGCTGGGTGTGGGTGGAGGCGCTGTCTGCAATCCAGGGTCCACTTTACCCTCCTCCGTCCGCCCCCAACTCCCGCCAGCCACACACCGGAGAGCTGTGGAATGTGCGAATTCACTTGGGAGGTGGTTAATGCCCATGTGGGGGTCCGGAGTGCTAATCCCTTGGGCTGGGGGAGAGACGCTAATCCTCCGGGCCGGTCAGGGCTGGTCCCCGGAATGTGCCCCCACCCCGGATTATCGGCACCGATGCTCTGGACAGAAGTTGCTTTGTGTTCTGCGACGGCGGGGGAGGGGGCGGGGGAGGGACGGAGGTAAAGGGAGGAGGGGAGGATGGAGGAGCACACTGAGGGCACAGCCTGGAGGTGGGAGCCGGGCATCTGCAGGTGCTCAGGACACTCCTTCCCAGACCGGGTCTCCTCGCTCGGTGCCCCTTCCCCACCCGGGAAGTGCCCTAGCGGAGGGCCTGCTGGGGGGGGGGGGGGTGAAGGCTGTGGTCAGCTGAGTTGGGATGCCGGCCAGGAATGTGTCACTCCAGGCTCCCCACCCTGGACTGACCCCCGGACCTACATTGTCTGATCCTCCACTGACCTGTCTTACCCCGCCCGGGCCCTAAATCCAGGAACCCCGCCTCCCCAACAGCACACCGGGAAGCTTCACTACCTTTGCCTTCCCAGAGCCCCTGCTGCTCCCTGTGCTCCCCCCGTAGGAACACGTACCCCAGGTTGCACTGGTCAGGTTCCCCAACCGCAGCTCTTCTGCTCCCCTCCCTGTACACGCGGTGTCCTCCCCAGACACCCCTACAGTCACAGTCAGGAGGGCGTCAGCCCTGCCTCTCAGATTTTCCTGGCTCTGGCCTAGGGGAGGGGAGGGGAGGGAGCCGACGGCCCCGGGGGCTGAACGGCGAGTCTCCGTGCCCACCCCCCTCCCCCGCCGTCACGTGCCCCTCCCCCATTATAAAGCGCTGCCGGCCTGGGCCGCCGGCTGCCCTTCCTCCCTCCCACTGAGTGAGTTGGGCTCCTGCCCCTCCCCCGGGAGCCCCCTCGGGGCTGGGCTTTCTTCAGAGGAGGGGGCCAGGCCAGCGGCCCCCTTGCTTTGCCGGTTTTGGGCGCTCTCCAGATCTTTCTCTCCTCTCCTCCCTCCTCCTCCTCCAGTCTCTGCCCCACGGGGGTGTCTCACTCTCCCAGCACACCCCTCTCTGGGCTCAGCCGCCTCGGAGTGCCCGGCCACTGCTCCGGCCCTGGCTCTGCCTGTCCTCCCCACTTCCTCTGACCCCCCTCCCTGCTCTCTGCTGCTTTCTCTGCAGGTCGGGCCTTGACTCCTTCTCCCCCCACCCCAGCTCTCCCCCATCCTGCTCTCTCCCCCTCACTTTCTCTTAGTCTCCTGGCCCTTTGTGGCCTCCTGGGCCTGTCTCGTGTTCCTCTCTTTTCCTCCTGTAAATGACTTTTGGCTCCCCCCACCCCCTGACCCTCCAAGGGCCCTTCAGAGGGTTCTGCCCAGCCAGAAGACCCCTCGCAGCCAGTGGCCTTCTGCCCTCCCTGGGACTGGGCATGGGGGGCTGTGCGATGCTGGGGTGCCCCTCGCTGGCCTGGCCCCCTCTCATGCAGTGATCTGTTCCCCCCAACCGCCACCTGCCTGCCCAGGTTATGCCGCCGCCTTGTTGCCCTGAAAGCCGCAGCTACAGCGAGAAGGGCTAAGATTTGGCCATGAGCAGCGCCCCCCGGCGCCCTGCCTCGGGCGCAGACTCTTTCCGCACTGTGAGTATGTTTTTCCGTACTGCCCTTCTCTGTCCCTCTCCGCCCGGGGTGCTCTGGCCAGGGGTGAGGGTCTGCATCAAACAGCAGCGTGTGTGTTTGGAGAGGCCCGAGCGGAGGGGAACCTGTGATGAACTTGGGAGGGACACTGCCATCCCTGTCCCTGTCTGGACCTTGCACAGGGGCTGGCATTGGTGGGGGATCAGGCCGCTTCCAGCCTGGGGAGGGAGTTGAGGCTCTGTTTCCTGAAGACCTGGGTGATTGTTGAGCCTCAAAGAGAGAGGAACTTTGGGAACCCTGGGTCTCTAACTCAGCGCCACCCCCCCCCCCCAACCCCCGCTGGGTCTTTGAGGCAGCCAGCACCTCTGCTGCACAGTAGTTCTGGGCAGACGGCCCCGCCCTCGCCCCACGTGCCAGCCAGGCCCACCCCTCCTGGCCCCCACGTGGCCACTGCCCCACGTGGCCCCCTCCCGATTTTCCTGGGAAGGGTAATGATTAACCCCCCGGGTGCCATTATCAGCCCCTTATTGGTCACTTCGGCTCAGTGGGGCACGTGACCAGGAAGGGGCACCAGCCAGTCCCCTCCCCCTCCTTCCCAAGTTCACCCCTGCCGGCCATGGACTTCCTCCTGAGGCCTCAGGTGCGAGGGGTTCGCGACCCTCCTCCCCCCACCCCGGGCTAGCTCCCTTCATTGCTGCTCGCTTCAGCCATCTCTCACCTTCTCCCGTGTGCTCATTCTGGTGAGAGTGGGGCCCAGTGCTTGGGGGGAGGGGGGCCAGAGCTGCCGAGGTGGGCTGGGCAGAAGCAGGCCCCTGCTCCTGCATCTTCTTGTATCCAGTATCCCTGCCACCGCTGGCTGCTCCCTTCTCCACCTCGAGTCTCCCCTGGGGCCCGCCCCTCTGCCCAGCCCACCTTCCCTTGCTCTTCTTCCTCTCGTACCCCTGCCCTTGGAGAGCCCGATGCCCTTCAAGCCCAGAAACCCTTGAGCAAATATTTGGTGGTGCCTGGAGCTGAGACTGGCAGAGGGGGGCTGGGGGGCTGGACTGAGGCCGCAGGCTGGGCGGCCGGCTGCTTAACTAGGCTGAGCTCTCCAGAGCGCCACCGCAGTCCTGCCGCTCAGCTCCTGCAGGATGACTCAGGTGGGGGGGGAGTAGGGGGGCGGGGCCAGGCAGCTCCCGAGGCCGGATTCTGTGGGGGATGGGGGGAGCCGATGGGGTGCCCTGCTGCTAAAGGGGGTGGGGGGGACTCTCCGGTCAAGGCGAGGCACTGCATCTCTACAGCCTTGTCCAGGAGCTGGGCTGCAGTTTGATTAGACCAAGCCCAGGCACTTAGCCCAGAGCCCTGCAGAAGTTACTCTCGAGGCTCAGTAGCGGTGCCCCAGCCGAGGGGTGGTGTTCACTGCTCTCAGCCACGGGAACCCCCAGATCACACACCCTGGGGGACACAGCCTCTCCGCGGAGGCTTCCAGGCAGACCCTTCCACCTGCCCTAGAATTGACTGGAGTCATGATAGTCAGCCAGGGTCCCGTTAGCGCAGAACGTAGGGGACAGGCTGCTGGGGGACGTGGGGGGCGGTCTGGGTCCCTGGCACTTGGGGGGGCGCAGCTGGGGGAGGGAGGAGGCGCTGGATTTCTCCCCCCAGGCAGGGTGAGGTTTCGTGGGTTCTCAGGGCCCCTTCCTCTTCACAGCCAGAGCCGGAGAGCTTGGGCCCCGTGACGCCGGGGTTCCCTGAGCAGGAGGAGGATGAACTTCACCGCACCCTGGGCGTGGAGCGGTTTGAGGAGATCCTGCAGGAGGCCGGGTCTCGAGGCGGGGAGGAGCCGGGCCGGAGCTACGGGGAGGAAGACTTCGAATGTGAGGGGGGTCGGGAAGCAGGGCCGAGTGGGAGGCAGGGGTGCTCTGGCTTGATGGCCCAGCCAGGGGCCCGGCGGGAGGGGCCGGGGGCCGGGCAGCTGGGGAGGGAAGCTGTGCCCGCCGGCAGCCAGGGCCCCTCCTCCCTGCAGACCACCGCCAGTCCTCCCACCACATCCACCACCCACTGTCCACCCACCTGCCTCCGGACGCCCGGCGCCGAAAGACAGCCCAGGGCTCAGGCCGGAAGCCGCGCAGGCGCCCTGGAGCCTCCGCCACCGGGGAGACCCCTACCATCGAGGAGGGCGAGGAAGAGGAGGATGAGGCCAGTGAGGCTGAGGGGGCCCGGGCCCTCACCCAGCCGTCCCCTGCCTCCACGCCCTCTTCAGTGCAGGTGAGCGGGGTGGGGCTCCTGGAGACGCCTGTGGGGCCCCTGGCCTGGCCTCACTTACTCACGGAGTTCCCTGTTCTAGTTCTTTCTCCAGGAGGATGAAGGCACAGACCGGAAGGCAGAAACGACTAGTCCCTCTCCCCCTCCGCCAGTGCCGCACCAGGAGGCAGCTCCCCGGGCCACCAACGGGGCCCAGACTGGGTAAGTGTCCCCACACAGAGACCTCCCCTGCTGGCATCAGTGAGGTGAGGTGGGGAAAAAAAGCTGAGCCTTGAAATCACCAGTCTGGGGTGCAAATCCTGGTCCTGCCCCTGGGATCTGACTCTGGACAAGTAGCGATGTCTCTGAGCCCCATTTCCGCATCTCTAAACCAAGAATAATGGACGCTTTCTCGCAGGGCGGTAGAGGGATTAAAGGGTGGTGTGAATTAGAGTCTAAGTATGGTTTAGCCTGGCCTGGAACAGACGTGCTGTCTGAGCGGCCTCCTCCCACCCCGCTGCCCCCCCCACCGGCCCTGCCCACGGCCTCAGGTGGAGCAGCATCGAATACTGGATCAGGGCCCATAGGTGACCTCCGGGCACATCCTGGGGCCTCAGGTGTGTGAGAGAAATAAGAGGCCCCCCAGCCTTACTCTTGGGGGCGGTTCAGTCCACCCTGCTTGTCGCGCAAAATGACATCAGAACAAGGTCCTGAGCCAGATGACCTGGCTCAGGCGTAGTGTCGGTACCAGCAGGTGATTGGAGTTTGGGGATGTTAGCCAGAGAAGGCTTCCCAGAGGAGATCACTTTGGACTAGGTTTCAAGGTCACGGCTATCACCTCCCTGTTGTTTTCTGGGTACCAGGCGGTGTGAAGGGCTCAGGAAGTGAAGGGCAGTTGCCCCTCCTGGGCGGCACGGACTAGCTGAGGACAGGCAGTGTGGATGGAGCTGGGTCCACACAGGCCGTCTGCACTGGGGTGCAGGCCCGTGGGGGGCTGGAAGGCCAGGAGGAGGTGGGGGAGCCTCGGAGAGAGCTTGGCATTGGAAAAGTGGGTCAGATCTGGGGGCAGATCTGAGGGCACAGAAGGTGTGTGTAGGCAGAGAAAGCCTGGCCGGGGAGGGACTGGTCACGGGCGGGGGACGGAGGCGTAAAGCTGTGGGAGGCGCCACATGCCCGGACAATGGTTGACAGTGGTGTGGCAGGCAGGGACAGGGACCCACTGGCAATGGCAAGAGAGAAAGGAGGCAGCCCAGTTTGGGGCACAGGAGCAGAAGCTGGAATCTGCAAGGGACAAGAAGGTCACATCCTCGCGACTGGGGGGAGCGGGGCAGAGGTGGCCAGTTTCAAAGGCCCCTTTCCGCGGACTTCACTCCAATGGGTTAGAAACCTGGGGTCCTGTGAACCTCAAGTCCATGGTCAGGGGTATTCCCCGGGCGGGGAAGCAGGGCCCGGGGCGTCCGTTAGGAGCAGGCCCTGCTCTGGATCCTTTTCCGGACTTCACCTCTCCCCGCACCCCGGAAGGCTGGCCTCAGCTCCATTTTGCTGCCAAGTTTATGTTTATGTGTGGTTGCTTGATTGGCGCGGCCAGTAAAGGCTCGAGCCAAATTTATTTATTTTTTGCCCTTTTTTTTTTTTTCCCCCGAGCCAAATTGAAATGCTGGAGTCTGCGTCCAGCACCCGCTCCCTTTCACATCCACACCCACCAAGAGTGGGAGTGCGGAGGGTGGGATCCAGGGGG
Source organism: Phacochoerus africanus (assembly GCF_016906955.1). Classification (NCBI taxonomy): domain Eukaryota; kingdom Metazoa; phylum Chordata; class Mammalia; order Artiodactyla; family Suidae; genus Phacochoerus; species Phacochoerus africanus. Next base: position 6,174,013 of record NC_062559.1, on the reverse strand, counting down.
CTCCCATTCCTGGGTTGCTCCTGTGCGGCTCCTGGCCAAGGCGGAGGGGCCAGGCTGCTCAGGCTCATGGCTGCTTTTGTCTGTCCAGGGCTCCAGTGGAAGAGGTGGCGGCGGTGGCCAGTGGCACTGCTGGAGGTGACGATGGGGGTGCCTCTGGGCGCCCCCTGACCAAAGCCCAGCCCGGGCACCGCAGCTATAACCTGCAGGAGAGGAGGCGCATTGGCAGCATGACGGGGGTTGAGCAGGCACTGCTGCCCCGGGTCCCGACGGATGAGAGCGAGGCCCAGACGCTGGCCACGGCCGACCTTGACCTCATGAAAAGTGAGTGCCAGGACGGGGCCAAGACCGGGGGTGTGGGTGAGAGAAGGGGGCGCCTGACCCTGTCCCTCCACCCCCAGGTCACAGGTTCGAGGACGTTCCTGGGGTACGGCGACACTTGGTACGGAAGAATGCCAAAGGGTCTGCGCAGAGTGGCCGGGAAGGGCGAGAGCCTGGCCCCACGCCTCGGGCCCGGCCCCGGGCCCCTCACAAGCCCCACGAGGTAGTTTCTCTGCTTCACGCTCTTCTGCCTCCTCCCTGTCCATCTTCTCTCCTCAGCCCCTTCCCCGATATCATCCCCAGCACCAGGCTTGCAGTCTGTGGTTGTGAAGGTTGAACACTGCACAAGAGTGCAACAGACACACTTCAGCAGCCCTGATTCCCACCCCCCCCCCCCCCCCCCCCGCTTTTTTTGGCCGCCCTGTGGCATATGGAGCTGCTGGGCCAGGGATCAGATCTGAGCCGCAGTTGCAACCTACAGCTATTGCCCCGCAGCTATGTAAACACCAGATCCTTAACCCCCGTGCGAGGCCAGGCATCGAACCTGTGCCCCAGCATTCCAGAGACGCTGCTGATCCATTGCGCCACAGCGGGAACTCTGATTTTTTCTTTTTAACTGAGACAGTGGCTGTGCTGTATTCTGTTAGTCTCGGATGTACAGCACAGCGATTCAGCAGTTTAAATATGTTCCAAAACGTTTGCTCTGGTAAGTCTCGTAACTGTCCTCATATAAAGTTATTAGGATGCTTTTACTGACCTGCAGTGGCTGCCGTGGGTATCATGGTTCTGGTTCACGTCCTCGGCCTGTCGATGTCTGCATCAGAGCCATGTGCTGGCAGCTGGCAGTGAGGTGTCTGAGGACAGTTTGGGCCAGAGGCAGCTCTGTGGAGCAGCGCACTTCGTTTTTTCAGAATCCGGTCACTTCTGTGCTCATCCATCCTCCCGCAGCCTGTGAAGATGATGGCCCGGGCGGCATCCACCACAAAGCAGGGGCCGCTCGACTGCTTAGCGATGCTGCCCGTCTTAGACTCCAGGGTTCTGGCCCTGAACTCTGACCCTTCCAGGGGATTTGTTTTGTTTTGTTTTTTACCTTTTTGATTGTGGCTGAACAGACACACAGGAATGTACACCTGGGTGAAGGGTGCAGCTCCGTGATGCTTTGCACGAGTAAACACCTGGTTGGCCCTACCTAGATGTGGGACGTTTCCCCCGATCAGAAAGTTCCTCCAGGCCTCTGCCTAGTCAGCAGCCTCAGGGGGCCCTCACTGTGACTTCGTTAGTTTTGCCATTTCTTTTTTTCTTTTTCTTTTTTTGGCTACGCCTGTGGCATGTAGAAGTTCCCAGGCCAGGATCAAACCTGCACCACAGCTGTGACCCGAACCACAGCAGTGACCCAAACCACAGCAGCAGTGACACCAGATCCTTAACTGCTAGACCACCAGGGAACTCCTTTTTTTTTTTTTTTTTTCTTTGTCTTTTTGCCTTTTCTTGGGCCACTCCCGCCGCATATGGAGGTTCCCAGGCTAGGGGTCGAATTGGAGCTGTAGCCGCCGGCCTACACCACAGCCACAACAACTCGGGACCCGCAACCTCATGGTTCCTAGTCGGATTCGTTAACCACTGCGCCACGACGGGAACTCCAGGGAACTCCATTTTTGCCATTTGGCATATAAATGGAATTCTATAAAATTCCAGGGTGGGGGCGAGGGTGGTGATCACTCATCAGACACTTACTGTGAGTCCCATTCTAAGTGTTGTGTATAGTTTTTCTTTTAACCCCCCTTAGCGCCCTTGGAGGTGGGTGGTCTGACTGCCAGCTTCCAGGGAGGTCTCAGGTGGGTTAGGCACTCGTCCAGGTTCAGTGCCTAGGCCGGTGTCCTCCGAGGTCACAGGCCCCGTCCGGCCACGCCCTCTCATCTCCCCGCAAGGTGTTCGTGGAGCTGAACGAGTTGCTGCTGGACAAAAACCAGGAGCCTCAGTGGCGGGAGACGGCGCGCTGGATCAAATTCGAGGAGGACGTGGAGGAGGAGACGGAGCGCTGGGGGAAGCCCCACGTGGCCTCCCTCTCGTTCCGCAGCCTCCTGGAGCTCCGCCGGACCCTGGCCCACGGTAACCTGCGCCCCGCCCCATCCTCGCCCCGGGAACTCCCTCTGCCCCTACCCGTTCTCTGAGGACCAAATGGTCCCAAATTTGTCTTGAGCAACAGGGTGCGTAATGTCACCAGAGCCCAGGAGGGAGCGTCTCCTGTCATGATGTCACCTCTCGTGAGGCCTGCCGTTCCTCGGGCTCTGTCGTTGGGTGACCGCAGGGCAGGACTGAGCCTCCTCTCTTGTCTGGCATCTTCAGCAAGCAGCTTCTCTAAGTGATATTTTGAGATAACTGAAGCTGGTATGTGTTGGATGCTGCAGTGTGGTTAAACAGTTTTGGTGGACCGCTTTCTGAAATTCTCGAGCCCCCGGGGGAGTGGGCTCTAACCTGCAGGGGTACACACCACTGCATGAGCGCGGATGCAGGATTCGCGAGCTCTCTGCCCCAAGTTCTGCTCTTTGCTTCGCTTCCTTTTTCCTGTTGGGGCATCACTCCCAGTTGCCGTTGGCAGGCCTGTTTCTTAGCAGCTGAGAAACCTGCTGGCAGAATTGTTTGCAAACTAGAAGTAAATAGGCTCCGAGTGCGGCTTCAGGGCTTTGGGGAAAGTGCCAAAGGGCAACTGCTTTATCGCCAGGCTTCGAGATCTCAGACTTGGCTGCTCAGGGTTCTGTTTGTTCTTTAGTTCTGTGTTCCCTCTGAGTTGACCTTGACTGAAAAAAATGACCTAGTGACTTTTTAAAGGACCGTCATTTCTATATGAAGTGGCAGCTCAGAGCAGTGAGGGGCGGAGGGATGGGGCGGAGGGATCTAGAAACTGTCCTTGAGAAGCTGCTGAATTTGGGGACGTCAAGGAGCCCAGGGTGGAGGGGGATGTCTTCAGCTGGCTCCAGGGCTGTCACGAGGGCTCCAGAGGGCAGAACTAGGACCCTCGCGTGGACGTGGGAGGAGACAGCACGTGTGCACTTCACTTGCAGGGAGGAGCAGTCTAGCCCGAGGCGGTGGTCTGGGGCACTTCTGCTGCGTGCTCCTCAGGAGGGGCGTCTGGGCAAGGCCCGACCCAGGTGTCCTCTCCAATAGCTGGGGTTCCGTGGCCTCTGCTGAGCCCCCCAACATTCCTGAGGGGGAGCGGGGGGGGAAGAAGGCAGGGGTCAGAGAGGCAGTGGGACTTGGCATCGAGGTGGAGCTGGGCCGTGCTCCCTGATCTGCGGGCAGGTGCTCCGTGCCCTGGACTGCGCTTACGTGGCTGCCCCTGGTCCTGGCTCCCCCCCGCCCCCTTCCCACCCTCGCGTCTTGCCTGGGGATGAAGGCCCCTCCGTGGGCTGCTTCTATTCCAGGGGCTGTGCTCTTGGATCTGGACCAGCAGACCCTGCCTGGCGTGGCCCACCAGGTGGTGGAGCAGATGGTCATCTCTGACCAGATCAAGGCCGAGGACAGAGCCAACGTGCTGAGGGCCCTGCTTCTGAAACACAGGTACGGCCTGCCTGTCCCGGTCCCGGCCGCCGCTCTTTGCCTCCCTGCCTGCCTCTCACCTCCCTGCCTGCTCCCTGCAGCCACCCCAGCGACGAGAAGGACTTCTCCTTCCCCCGCAACATCTCCGCCGGCTCCCTGGGCTCCCTCCTGGGGCATCACCACGGCCAGGGGGCTGAGAGCGACCCCCACGTCACGGAGCCTCTCATCGGAGGCATTCCTGAGACCCGGCTGGAGGTGGAGCGAGAGGTGAGGGCAGAGGGGGGGCACTGCTGAGGTCAGGTCCGGCCACCGCAGTGGGTGCAGGACCAGGAGTGAGCTGGGCGGGACACGCGGTGGGAGGGCCACTGGGCCGAGCTCCGTTCTCTTCACCCAGCGAGAGCTGCCTCCCCCGGCTCCTCCGGCTGGTATCACCCGCTCCAAGTCCAAGCACGAGCTGAAGCTGCTAGAGAAGATCCCGGAGAACGCTGAGGCCACGGTGGTCCTCGTGGGTATGTGGGGCAGGTCCTGGGGCAGGGGTCGGGGGGCGACCTCTGCCCTGCTCTTGCCCACGGCCGCTGCACACCCCTAGGCTGCGTGGAGTTCCTCTCCCGCCCCACCATGGCCTTCGTGCGGCTGCGGGAGGCGGTGGAGCTGGACGCGGTGCTGGAGGTGCCCGTGCCCGTGCGCTTCCTCTTCCTGCTGCTGGGCCCGAGCAGCGCCAACATGGACTACCACGAGATCGGCCGCTCCATCTCCACCCTCATGTCCGACAAGGTCAGCCGCTCCCCGGCTGGGCCCCCCACCTCCCCCTTGCCCAGCCCGGCTTCCGGCCCCTTGGCCCTCGCCCTGCATCCTCACGGCTCCCGGTCCTGCTTTGGCAGCAATTCCACGAGGCAGCCTACCTGGCAGATGAGCGTGAGGACCTGCTGACCGCCATCAACGCCTTCCTGGACTGCAGCGTGGTGCTGCCGCCCTCGGAGGTGCAGGGCGAGGAGCTGCTGCGGTCTGTTGCTCACTTCCAGCGCCAGATGCTCAAGAAGCGAGAGGAGCAGGGCCGGCTCCTGCCCGCGGGGGCCGGCCTGGAGCCCAAGTCGGCCCAAGATAAGGGTACGGGCCAGTGCGGGCGGGGCGTGGGGAGGGGTGTCAGGTCCAGGCCGCCCAGGTCGGGGCCTGGGGTTAGGGTTGTGGGTGGTGTGTGGCACGGAGGAGAGCGGGGCGGGCGGGCCCAGGGCGGCGACGGGCGCCCTGATGGAGGCCCGGGTTGCAGCGCTCCTGCAGATGGTAGAGGCGGCAGGTGCGGTGGAAGACGATCCCCTGCGGCGGACGGGCCGGCCTTTCGGGGGGCTGATCCGAGACGTGAGGCGCCGCTACCCCCACTACCTGAGTGACTTCCGAGACGCGCTGGATCCCCAGTGCCTGGCTGCTGTCATCTTCATCTACTTCGCGGCCCTGTCTCCTGCCATCACCTTTGGGGGGCTGCTGGGTAAGGAGGGGCTTTGGGTCGGGGGTGGGGAGCACACAGGCCCTCGGCCGCCGGCTCCTGAGGGTTCCTGCCGCCCTAGGGGAGAAGACGCATGACCTGATTGGGGTGTCGGAGCTGATCATGTCCACCGCGCTCCAGGGCGTGATCTTCTGCCTGTTGGGGGCCCAGCCGCTGCTGGTGATCGGCTTCTCGGGGCCCCTGCTGGTCTTCGAGGAGGCCTTCTTCTCGGTGAGGGCCCACGGGCTACTGGGGCTGGCTTTCCGGCCCCACTCAGCTGCCTCTCCTCCTGCTCAAACATGCCCCGCCCACGCCCGCCCTGTGAGCCCCCCCCCCCGCCCCCGCCCTGACAGCCGCCCCTCTCCAGTTCTGCACCAGCAACAACCTGGAGTACCTGGTGGGCCGTGTGTGGATCGGCTTCTGGCTGGTGCTGCTGGCCCTGCTCATGGTGGCGCTGGAGGGGAGCTTCCTGGTGCGCTTCGTCTCCCGCTTCACCCAGGAGATCTTCGCCTTCCTCATCTCCCTCATCTTCATCTACGAGACCTTCTACAAGCTGGTGAAGGTGGGCAGGCCCTCATGGGGACTGGCCCGGGAGAGGGGTGAGGCTTCGGGACAGGAAGGAGCGGGGGGCGTCCTGCCCCTTTGTTATCCCCCCTAATTGTGAGGTGAGGCTGCAGCCTCAGAGCCCACAGAGCCCAGGCTGCTCCTTCCGCGTGGACCCCCACACCCCCCCTCCCTGTCCCCAGGGCTTCAGATCAGTCTTTAAAACTCACATATTTAAAAAAACAAAAACAAAAAGGAGCTGCCACTGTGGCTCAGCAGTAACGAACCTGACTAGTATCCGTGAGGATGTGGGTTCAATCCCTGGCCTCGCTCAGTGGGTTAAGGATCTGGCGTTGCTGTGGCTGTGGCGTAGACCAGCAGCTGTAGCTCCGATTGGACCCCTAGCCTGGGAGCCTCCATGTGCTGCAGGTGCGGCCGGAAAAAAGATGACAGTGGAGTTCCCGTCGTGGCGCAGTGGTTAACGAATCCAACGAGGAACCATGAGGTTGCGGGTTCGGTCCCTGGCCTTGCTTAGTGGGTTAAGGATCCGGCGTTGCCGTGAGCTGTAGTGTAGGTCACAGACTCGGCTTGGATCCCGCGTTGCTGTGGGTGTGGCATATGCCAGCGGCTCCAGCTCTGATTAGACCCCTAGCCTGGGAACCTCCATATGCCGCGACAGTGGCCCAAGAAATGGCAAAAAAGGAAAAAAAGATGACAAACAGTCATAGTCTGGGCAGGAGACCCACATCTGTACCCGAGTCAGGGTCAGGGGACATGCCCCCAAGGTCCACCATGCTCCCAGCTGCGTCCCAGGTTAGACCAGACCCTCAGCTGTCTTGTACCCGCCTTTGGTCACCTCGGTCATGTTCTTAATAAGACAAGATCCTTTAGGGCAGACCGGCCGCCCCCAGCCCCGCCTGTCCCACCCGGCGTATGGCTGAGCGCCGGGTACCTCCTGACGGAGTCCTTCGTCCTCTCCCAGATCTTCCAGGAGCACCCCCTCCACGGCTGTTCGGTCTCCAACAGCTCCGAGGCAGACAGTGGCGAGAACGCCACGTGGGCCAGAGCAGCAGCCACAACGCAGCCGGGGAACGGGAGCTCGGCCGGGCCGGCAGGGCCACCTGGGCAGGGGCGGCCCCGGGGCCAGCCCAACACGGCCCTGCTGTCACTCGTGCTCATGGCCGGCACCTTCTTCATCGCCTTCTTCCTGCGCAAATTCAAGAATAGCCGGTTCTTCCCTGGCCGGGTGTGTGGGCGGGCAGGTGGGACGGAGGTGGGCACTGGGGGCGGGAAGGGGGCTGACTCGGAATCAGGACCCGAGTGAGGCGTGGGGCCTCTGAGCGCGGTGCTCGCCCACAGGTACGGCGAGTGATCGGGGACTTCGGGGTGCCCATCGCCATCCTCATCATGGTGCTCGTGGATTACAGTATTGAGGACACCTACACCCAGGTACGGTGGCGCTCGCGCAGCCCTGCGGAGAGGCCGCCCTCCGTGTTGCCTGCAGGCCCCCATCTCCACAGCTGCCTGGAAACTGGGCGGACACGGCGAGCCCCGTGCGGCTCGGGGCACTGCCTCCAGGGTTCACCGGCCCCCCGGCCCCACCCTCTGTCCCGCAGAAGCTGAGCGTGCCCAGCGGATTCTCAGTGACAGCCCCCGAGAAGCGGGGCTGGGTCATCAACCCCCTGGGGGAGAACAGCCCCTTCCCCGCGTGGATGATGGTTGCCAGCCTGCTGCCCGCCGTCTTGGTCTTCATCCTCATCTTCATGGAGACGCAGATCACCACGTGAGTGGTCCTGGCGGCGGGGCGACCTGCTGTGTGGTGGGGCTGGAGCCCTCGCTGGGCCGGCTGCTGGGGTTTATCTTGTGGGCAGCAGGCGTTTGTGTAGAGGGGCAGCGTGCAGGCTGGGAGCTGTCCAGGAGGGTGGGGAGGGCCCCTCGGCCAGGACTCAGCTCCACGAGGGAACCCTGGTCCTGGCGGAACGGGCAGGGACCACCGCGTTCCGAAAGCAGACAGAGGCGACTGACTCGGCGCTCTGGAGAGACCCACTTGCCCGCCAAGCCGGGCCCGGGGCTCCTGGTGCTCAGCGCGCGCCTGTGCCCGCTCAGGCTGATCATCTCCAAGAAGGAGCGCATGCTGCAGAAGGGCTCCGGCTTCCACCTGGACCTGCTGCTCATCGTGGCCATGGGCGGCATCTGTGCCCTCTTTGGCCTGCCCTGGTTGGCGGCTGCCACCGTCCGCTCCGTCACGCACGCCAACGCACTCACAGTCATGAGCAAGGCCGTGGCACCTGGGGACAAGCCCAAGATCCAGGAGGTCAAGGAGCAGCGGGTGACAGGGCTGCTGGTGGCCCTGCTCGTGGGTATGTTCGCCTCTTGCCCCTGGCCTTCCCTGAGGGGTCTTGGGACCCCTGCGGGGGAGAGCCCTGGGGCCAGCTCTTTCTCCTCCTCCTCCCCCAGGCCTCTCCTTGGTCATCGGGGATCTGCTTCGGCAGATCCCCCTGGCTGTGCTCTTTGGGATTTTCCTGTACATGGGTGTCACCTCCCTTAATGGAATCCAGTTCTACGAGCGGCTGCACCTGCTGCTCATGCCACCCAAACACCACCCAGACGTCACCTACGTCAAGAAGGTGAGACCTGGCTCGCAAGAGCCCCATGCCTCTGCCCCTTCCTGGTCTGTGTGGGTCACCCTCCAGCCCCCCACCTACCCACTTTGGCCAGCCACCCTTCAGCCTGTGCAGACCCGGCTTTGGTAAGCATCCGAGAAGGCCCTTCCCTCCCCAGCCCTGTGGGGGGAGGGGTCATCACCCTCTGATGGGGCAGCCTGGACGGCCCACGAGGGACCAGGGCCCTCGACAGCTGGGGAGACGCCTGGGCTCACCCCTCTCGCCCCCGGCCCCACTCCCCCACCCCTAGGTTCGGACCCTCCGTATGCACCTGTTCACGGCCCTGCAGCTGCTCTGCCTGGCCCTGCTCTGGGCCGTCATGTCCACAGCCGCCTCCCTGGCCTTCCCCTTCATCCTCATCCTCACGGTGCCGCTGCGCATGGTCGTGCTCACCCGCATCTTCACCGAGCGGGAGATGAAATGCGTAAGACTTCCTGCCGCCCCTCTCCCGCCCCGGCCGCCCTGTCTGCGGTCCTTGCTGAGGCCGGTGCCAACCCTCCTGACGCTGGCCTCCCCCACAGCTGGATGCTAATGAGGCCGAGCCGGTGTTCGATGAGCGGGAGGGTGTGGACGAGTACAACGAGATGCCCATGCCTGTGTAGCTGCTGCCTGGACGGACAGCCGAGGGACTGATGGACAGAGGGAACGGGGCTGGGGGGGTGCTCTCCCCACCCACCTCCCTCCTCCTTTTTATTTAAGTGAATAATTTAAAGTCCCCTTCCCCCCTTCCCCCTCCCCGCAGTAAAGTGCTTCGGCCCCACCTATCCGTGGCCTCCGGTGGTGTGTGTGTCTCCGCTGGGCTCGAAGGAAGAGAAGCGGGGAGCCCAGCCCACTCTACGCGAGAAACGAGATATGCAACGGGGGAGGAAGGGGGCTTTAATGACAAATCAAAACAGAGAGTCAAAGTGCAAATTGTCCGCCCCCCATGGGGGGGCCATCGTGGACCCCGTGTGCACCCCCTCACCCCCCTTCCGGCCCCCAGCGGAGGCCCAGGGCCTGGAGCTTCTGCCTCAGGTAGCTCTTGAGTTGGGGCAGGCCTCTCTGGGACTCCAGTTCCTCGAAGGGGAGCTGCAGGGAAGAGGGCAGCAGGTTACCCATAGGACCTGCGGGGGTGGGGTTGGGGGAGGGTGGAGGCCACACTTGCTGAGTGTCCCCAGGGATGGGGTGGGGCGGTTCTCACCGGCAGGAGCTGGTAGCCCATCAGGCCCAGGTGCCGCTCCCGCAGGGCCCGGGAGCCCAGCAGCACTCTGCCATCCCGGCAAAAATGCCAGCGTTCCCGCAGCGTCAGCACCACCCTGCCGAAGTGACTACGGCTCAGAGCCGCTTCCACGAAGGCAGGCGAGGCTCTCCCACCCTCTCCCCTTACCTTTGGGCAGGGTCTCGGGTTGCGTGGGGACAGGACCTGGGAGGATATGGCAGGAAGGGGTCCTGGGTTCTCACAGGAAGCACAGCACCAGAGCTGCTGACACACAGCAGGAAGTCTGCAGAGCAGGGAGAGAAAGAGCCACGGGCTTTGAGCAGAGGCTCCAAGAGCTGGCAGGCCGCTAGCCCACCTGGAGCTCACCTGTGCAGTAGCCTGGAGGCACGGTCAGGTCCTGCCGGTACTTCTCCTCCCCCAGCAGCTGGCGCAGCCCCTCTGCTACTATATCCTTGTGGCTGAGGGGAGAGGGACATGGCATTGGAAAGAGCCCAGCTGTCCTGCCTAATTCCATGCCCCTAGGAAATGCCTTCTCTGCTCTGCCTTATGACTGCTCAGAGCACATCAGCATGGACGGTTCAGCCCCCAGGCTGGTCTCCTTTGCACCTGGGCCCTCCCCTCCCCCAAGTTGCCCCATCCACCTGTACTTGCAGCGGGCGCGGTCGGTGATGAGTGGCTGGGGGAAGATGGGCACTTGCTGCCTTCGGGGAAGGCGGGGACCCCGGTATCCCGGGAGCTCCAGCTCCACGGCTGTGTCCAGCAGGGAGAGGTAGCGCCGCATGATCAGGGCGTGAGGGGTGCCTGCAGGGAAGCAGGAGCGAGGCTGCTTGGGCTGCAGACCCCACCCTGCTGGCCCCCTGCCCTGGCCCCTGGCCCCCTGGGACCCGGCCAGCCCTCCAGTCTCCGCACCACTGATGTGATTGATGAAACCTGGGGAAAAGACAAAGCGCAGGGCTCGGAAGGGCAGGCACCGCAGCTGGCACAGTGACATCAAGATGTTGACAGTTGCCAGGGGGGCCACCCCTGCTTCCCGAGCCAGGATCCTCTCGAGGCAGGGCATAAACTGCTCTTCCAGAGGCAGGTAGTTCAGCCGCCCAAAGGGCAGGACCAACTTCTGGACCACCTGTGGAGCAAAAGCAGCCCATCACCCAGCAGGAAAGGTTTCAACATCCTTCACAAGCTGAACCTCAGGGAGGCGTGGCTGCAAGCTTAGAACGTCACCGTGAAGGCAGGACAGCCCCTCTACATACACACCGGAAGTCCCGCAACATAAGCAGTGCTTGAGTCCCACGTGATTAGTCTCCAAACGCAGGAGACACAGCTGTGGGATCTGCCATGAAGGCAGCTAAGTCAGGGGTTAAGAGTGTTTGGAAGACGGCAGTAAACCAGGCATACGAGCTGGGGAGGTGGACAAGCCAAAGAGGGTGTGGGCAAAGAAGGAACCCCACGGCACAGAGCAGAGGGCCTAGCGGGGCTGCCTGCTGCAGGAAGCAGCAGCCCATCAAGCCGGTTGGGGGTGGGGGGTGTTGTTGGCCTGAGGGGGTGTCTGAGGATGACTAGGAAAGGAGCCGTGAAGGTGGGAGGTGGTCCCACCTTGCTGTTGAGCTGGGCTTCCTGGACCACCAGAAAGTGAGCAATAGCTTCCAGAAGCTGGGGTTCCCGCAACCGGTGGCGGGCCAGGTGCTGGGCCAGGAGCACCATCACTTGGGGAGTCAGTTCCTCTGGCCTGGCCTCTGTGAAGAACAGCCTCTTAAGCTGGACCCTAAGGCCGGACACCACCACCTGCCTCCTCCTTAGCTCCCCTTCGCCCATCAACCTTAACCCCCTCCAGCACCTGCCAGGCTGCGGATGAGGTGCTGCTGTGGATGCCGCAGGAAACGGGGGCAGCTCAGAGCAGCTTCCAACCTTTGCCCACCATGAAGGACAGGTTGCAGAGAGGGAGGCGGCTTCGAATGGAGGCGGCACCTGCGCTCCTGTTCCAGGGCACGCACCAGGGGCCCATCTGATGGGAAGCCTGAGAGGGAGAGGGTCAGTGGAGGCAGGCCTGGCAACGGGGTTGCTCTGCTCTGCTCGTCCTGGAGTCTAGCTAGTGAATTCCCCACCCTTTCACCTCCGTTTCCTGGGCTGGAAGGTTTGCTATAGAGAATGTACATGTGTGGAAATGCTGGAGAAATGCAAGAAACCACATGAACTAAGGCATCAGAACAGACCGAGGGTAAGGCCTTATACAAAGATGGCAAGTAAGTTCTCATGTCTTGCCAATGGTGACAAGTGGCAGAGGCTTCCTAGAACACTGCACTAGAAGGGAGCTGGAGTGGCACCCCAGCTAAGCCGCAGTGAATGTGCCGTTCCTGGCAAAGCCTGAGAGGTGGGTTCTGTCAGTGATCTCGGGTCCTCTACCGTTCTCTCCTCTCCATTAACACCCACCCCCAGACACCCTCCTCACCAAGTAAGACTGCGAGGTGCAGACACACGTGGATGGTGTGAATGTCAAAGGAGGGGCAGTTTCGGATGATGAGCTGACTCAAGTCCTGTAGTGTGGCCTGCTCCACGGGAGGGGGCCGTGGCTGGGACCCCAAGAGCTGACCCAGGCGACGAAGTGCCACAAGGTAGTGGTGGGCGTGGACCTTGGTGGGGTTCTGGCCCAGCCAGCGCAGCAGCTCCCCAGGGCTCCTTGCCTGTTCCAGAAGCCGCTGCAGCCCCTGCACAGGGCCTACATGGGAGCCTCCTCCAGGAGGCCGGTCCCCCCACTTGCTGGGCCCCAGACAGTAGGGCTGTACTGGCGGGAGCAGCAGCAGGCCAGAGAGCCGAGCGCTGGAGGCCTGGGCAGAGAGCAGGACTCGAAGCATGGAGTTGGGTGATGGAGACCCTGAGGGGTGGCCCAGAAAAGGGGGTGAGGTATTCTCCAAAGGGGAGAAAGGCCAGCTCTCTGCTCCTCACCTCACACTCCCCATCCAGAGGGGCCTGGGGTCAGAGCAACCCAGACTCAGGTTCGCCCTTCTTTGTGGCTACTCTGGTCCTCCACCCCACCCGCACCTCTCTGCCTCCTTCTATCCTTTGAGACAGCAAGCGTAATCCTTCAGTGTTCTCAGCGTAGGGATATTCACAAAGCAAGGCCACATGCATGCTCTCCTCTGATCCTCCTGTAAGAAGGCAGGCAGGGCCAGCATCATCTCGCTTTCACAGGTGGAGAAACCAAGGCCCAGAAAGGCGAAGGGGTTAAGTTAAGCCCGAGGTCACGCATCTGGTTAGTGGTCGCGCTCAGCCTGGAGCCCAGCTCGCCCCAACGATACGCCCTCCCGACCACCTCCCCCTCCCGTAGGAGGCGGCGGCGGCGGCACGGAGGGTGGAACGCGGGATCCGCAGCCAGACGGTCCTGGGTTCCATGCTGGGCGCTCCCACTTACCAGCTGCGTGACCTTGGACAAGTGGCTTCGTCTCTCTGCCCAAGCCTCCTCGCCCGTGAAACGAGAACGCAGCGCCCACCTCGGAGGGCGCAGCTTTGCTATGGCGCGGAGTCGGTGGTGTCAGGGGGCCCCCACACCCACCCGGCCAGGGGATGCCAGGAGACCGTAGTCACGGCCACCAACGCCAACTCCCGCCGCCCTCCCGCAGCCCGCCCCTCAGGCGCCACCCCTACATGACTCCCCGGGCCCCGCGCAGATCGCTCCCTCAGTCGGTCTCGGGGCCCGAGAGCCGGGCTCCCCCCGCGGCCTCCTCATCGGCGGGCCACCGAGTCCGCCATCTTCCCAGCAGCCCCCGGATCGCCGCCCAGACGCCAATCGCGGCACGGTCCTCCGCCAGCCGAGACGTGGCTCCCGTCAGGCCCCGCGCGCCAGGGTGCCGCGCGCCCCGCCCCCTGCTTCTGGGAAGCTGCGCGCGCGGCTCCGGGGCGGGGGCGGGACTAGGAGCGGGGCGGAGCCAAAGGGCGAGGAGCCGAGGATGCGGCGAAAAGCAGAGGGGAAGTCGGCAGCCAGCCTGGGCAGGTTGGGCAGGGCGAAGTGCCTGGTAAGTGGGAGCGCCCAGCACGGAACCTAGGACCGTCCGGCTGCGGATCCCGCGTTCTACCGTCTTTCTCCCAGTGGGCAAGAGCTCCCTGCCCCACGGCCCCACACAGGCAGGCACACACCAAGAGTGAAAACTTCACAGTTATTTAATCTGCACATGTTCCAGAGAACCCCCTCCTTCCCACCCACGCTCCCGTCCTTGGGTCCCTAAATCAGCTCAAGATGCTCTCAGGGACTAGAGGTGGCTGGGTTTTCAGGCAGAACACTAAGAAGGGCCTAGGGGCGTGGCCGGGCTCTGCCCAGGGCCGAGGCAGCGACAGCAGCTGTCTGACCCGGAGGAGCTGACTGTCCGTGGGGGCTGAGGGCCAGCAGCCCCAGAAGGTGGCCCAGAGCCATGAAGGTCACAGGGAGGGGCCTCCGCCGGCCCCCGGAGCGCTCTGCGGCGCAGGGCTGGGCTCCAGGGTAGTGGGAAGAGGCAAGTGGGAGAGGCCGGCCGGGGCAGACAGCAGCTCCCACCGTGTCGTGGGGAGCAAGGTCCGGAGGGGCCAGCGACACTGCCAAGAGCCCGTGGAGGCACTACGGGCGGTACATGGCAAAGGCCAGGAGACTGAGGAGTAGGGTGAAGCCGGCCAGACCCAGGGTGGCTGTCAGGGGAAAGAAGGGCCGGTACTGGATCTGGCAGTACCAGAGCAGCAGCAGCAGCAGCAGGAGCAGGGGCAGCAGGAGGCTGCCTACCTCCAGCCCTGAGGGGCCTGGCTCTGACCCCGGTGGGCAGGGTGGGTGTGGGGGACCCACCCGGGTGGACACGTGGCAGTGGAGAACGCAGTTGGGAGGGAGGTGAAGGCTGCCCAGGGTCTGGGTGTCGTCTCCTAGCAGCTGTCCTTGGTAGATGAGTCGCACGTGCTGCTCCCGTCCGGGAAACTGGGTCCTGAGGAGAGAGGGACCTGGGTAATAGAGCAGGTCTCAGGCAATCCTGGCCCCTCACCCAGAACAGCTCTCTCACTTCTCTCCTCCACCCAGGGCTCCCTCCGCGGGGCCTCTCCTGCTTCGGAGGAACAATACCGTGTGTGCGGCTTGGGGACCTCAGTTCCCATCAGCATCGCTGGTGGCCCTTCCACGCTGTGACCATTCCCACCCGACTCATTACCACTTCAACCCCGTCCTCTTCCCAGCTTACCTTTTCAGGGAGCCAATGGTGTCGTGGGGCCAGGCCCTGGCCACCTGCTCTGAATCATTGAGGAATTTCAGCCGTAGCACGAGGGGCTCTTGGGGGGAGTCCTGGGGTGGCGGTGTGGCCGGGAGCCCCATGCCAGTCTCCGGCTGTGCAGCCTGACCTCTGTGTCTCAGGCTCGGGGTCTCAGCTCCTGGGGCCTCCCCTCTGATGCTGTCAGTGACCGCCATGGCTTCGCTGGGCTGTGTTGATGGTGGGGTCCCTGATGGCTGGGACAGTGGATCCACGCCCTCGGCAGTGTGTGTTGAGACCCAGGCGAGAGCCAGCACCAGAAGGCAGGCAAGCACCGCGAAAAGGATGGTCACCTCATCACCCACCCCTTCAATCAGGGCCATGGCACCTGCCTTGCCCGCTGGGCTACCGAGCTGGAGAGGCACAAAGAACCCATGAGGGGCTGGCTCAGCCTCCAAGAGCCCTCTGAACTTCAGGGGCGTCCGACCCCACCCCACTACAACTCTCCCACAGTCCCAATTCCTTTGCCCACTTAGCCACGCCCCACCCTGGGACACAGACTGCTCTCCCTCTTGCTTGCCCCAGACTTGGGTCACATGCCCCTTCCCATCACCAAACCCCAAGTCCTATTTTTTTGTAACCTAAGTTCTAGGTCTTTAACCAGCTCTCCAATTCACCCACATCCTACTCTGAGGTCAGGCCTTGACCTTCTAAGCAACCTCTCCCCTAAATTCAACCCCCATCAAACTTCACCCCAAAGCTTACCTATTCTTTCCATCTAATTCATCCCAAAGTTTATCTATTCCTCCATCACTAAAGTTTCTCCAAGGGGGAAGAAAAAGGTCTCCAGACACACACAGACACACACAAAAAGCTTTCCTCCACGAACACACACACACACACAGAGCACACCCCACCCCTTTACTATTTACCCAAACCTCCCACCCGTGACACGATACAGTTTCCTAAAGCTTCCCCACGTCGAAACGAGCCCTTTGGCAAACTGGAATCTCGGAGGGTCGCTGCTCCCCACCGCAACTCGGCCCCCCTCGGTCCACTCAAACTCCACCCCGAGTCGGCCCAGTTCCGCGCCTCCTCTTAGACGCCTCTTCAAACCTAGCCCGCAGCAGGACCCCAGATACCGCCGGAATCCGAGACTTTAGCCTCCCCACCCCCATCCTCCATCACCCCTCCCATCTTCCCGCCCGCCCCCCAACCCCAGCGGCGGGAGTGCCAGACCGATCCCGGGGCGGGGCGAGCTGGGGCCAGCAGGCGGGGGCGGCGGGGTGGGCGCGGTCGAAACGCAGGACTCACCGCCCGGCTCCGCCAGCTCCATAGCGGACCCTCGGGCACTTCCGGGCGGGAGGTGGCGAGGTCGCAGACACCTGGAGGCACCCTCCGCTTCCCCGCCGTGCGAAGTATTGTGGGACTTGTAGTCCAGCGCGGTGCGCAGTCCCCGCCTTCCGCGCTGCGGATCCACGGGCGGGACTCGGCTGTCTCGTCCCGGTGCCCGCAAATTGCTGAGGGGACGGCGGGGTTGGGTTTGGGGGGTGTGCTCTCCCGTAGAGGTTTGGGCGACAGCAGGGACAGCCCCCTGCCCGGGGCAGTTGGGGCATCTGTTACTCCAGAAACCAGCGTTAGCTGGAGCTTGTTAGAGCACCACTGTTTCCAGAAGCAGCATCGGGGAAGCTCGAGTGGATCCTACCTTGGCCTACTCTTCTTTCTTTTTACAGCCGCACCTGCGGCACATGGATGTTCCCAGGCTAGGGGTCGAATAGGAGCTGCACCTGCAGGGCTGCACCACAGCCTTAGCAACACCAGATACGAGCTGCATCTGCGACCTACACCACAGCTCACAACGCTGGATCCTTAACCCTCTGAGTGAGGCCAGGGATCCATGCCACATCCTCACACTGTGTCGGGTTTTTTTTTTTTTTGGTCTTTTTGCTATTTCTTGGGCCGCTCCTGCGGCATATGGAGGTTCCCAGGCTAGGGGTCTAATCGGAGCTGTGGCCGCCAGCCTACGCCAGAGCCACAGCAACGCGGGATCCGAGCCGCGTCTGCAACCTACACCACAGCTCATGGCAACGCCAGATCGTTAACCCACTGAGCAAGGGCAGGGACCGAACCCGCAACCTCATGGTTCCTAGTCGGATTTGTTAACCACTGCGCCACGACGGGAACTCCTGTGTGGGGTTTTTAATCCGCTGAGCCACAACAAGAACTTTAAGTCAGAGTGGGCCCCAGAAGTCATCCTGGATCCTCCAAATTGACTCTTCAGCCCAGCACCCAGTATCCATGGGCTTCCCCACCAGGCTGGCTGAGAACATCCTTCTTCAGGCTGGCCACGGTGGCTTGGGCTGCTTATTTACCAGGTCCCCTCCTCCCCTTTCCCCCAAAGACTGTGCAAGAAGCATAGACTTTGGAACCTGGCACAAATGCTGATCCCTTATCCTGTGCTTATCAACTATGTGACCTTGGGTGCTTTATTGAATGTCTTTGAACCTAAATTTCTCTGTTCCCAACACATACCTCAAAAGGCAATTGTGGAGTTTCTGTTGGAGCTCAGCGGGTTAAGAATCTGACTAATCGACCCCTAGCCTGGGAACCTCCATATGCCACAGGAGCGGCCCTAGAAAGGGCAAAAAGACAAAAAAAAAAAAAAAGAATCTGGCTAGTATCCATCAATATGCAGGTTTGATCCCTGGCCTCACTCAGTGGGTTAAGCATCCATCGTTCCATGAGCTGTGGTGTAGGTCACAGACTCGGCTCCGATCTGGCATTGCTGTGGCTGTGGCGTAGGCCAGCAGCTGCAGCTCTGATTTGATCCCTAGCCTGGGAACTTCCATACGCCTTAGGTGTGACCCTAAAAGAATAAAAAAATACAAAAAAAATTTTTTAAAGGCAATTGCGAGAAAAAATTAAGTGTTTTATTAAATAAGTGTGAAAATTATGCAGAGGAGCTGTCACACGGTGGATATTTGTTCACTTAGTATTAGAACACTCCTTCCACCCAGATCTTAGAGTGTTGCTATGTAGGGGATGTCGAGCCTCAGCCTGGCCTGGGCCCATTCCTTTCCGTGGGTTTTTCTCTCCTTTCTCTGGGCTCCTATAGCCACAGAGATCTCACATCCCAGATTTTACAGGCCAGTCTTTTTTTTTTTCTTTTTTTTCCTGCTTGCACCTGCGGCATGCAGAAGTTCCCAGGGCCAGGAATCCATCCTGTGCCACAGCACTGACAACTTGGATCCTTAACCCACTGAACCACCAGGGAACTCTATAAGCCAAACTTAATTAAAAGTAATATAACCTGTGTTCCAAAGGCAGATACCTTCTTGTGGGAGCAAGCTCTCCAAATGTTGCATTGGGGCTGTCAGTTTAGATTTATAACATACAGAACTATCTGTCTCTCGTTCCTTCCCTCCCACTTATTCATTTATTCTAGAAATATTTATTAAATGTATACTAAATGCCAGGCCGGAATGAGAAGGTGGGAATACAGTGGTGAATCAGACCCTATGCCTGCATGTGGCTCCTTTGCTAATAGAAGAGACAGGTGATTAGCCAAACAGGTATGTGCTGGCGGCCAGGGCAACACTTTGGAGGGCTCTTTACCTTCAGCATCTCTGCTGGAAGATACCTGTGCAACCTTCTTGCTGTCAATTCTAATTAAGCATCTAAAAGATATGTTAGATATTGCTTTTAGGCTTACAGAACACAGGCGTTCCTGTCGTGACTCAGCGATTAATGAACCCGACTAGGGTCCATGAGGTTCGATCCCTGGCCTTGCTCAGGGGGTTAAGGATCTGGCATTGCCATGAGCTGTGGTGTAGGTCACAGACGCGGCTTGGATCTGGTGTTGCTGTGGCTGTGGTGTAGACTGTCTGCTGTAGTTCCCATTCATCCCCTAGCCTGGGAACGTCCATATGCCGCAGGTGCAGCCCGAAAAAGACCAAATTTAAAAAATTAAATAAAAAATTAAACAAAGACTTACAGAACGTCATCAAGCTAGGTGTTCTGTGCAACCACTATATGTTGCAGATGATGCCCAGAGAGGGTGCAAGACATTCTCAAGGTCAAGCAGGCAGGCAGAACCATATCTCTCAGGAGCTGGGATGAACTTCCACCAGTTTTTTTTTGCAAGGTACAAGACACCTTAGCAATGGTGACTGGGTTGGTACTGGGGTCGAGTTGTGTGGGTAGCTGAGTGGTGGGCGACTATGCTGGGAAAAGACCCAGCTTGGTCTGGGTATGTACAAAGGATGATATGTG
This sequence comes from Phacochoerus africanus, assembly GCF_016906955.1. NCBI lineage: Eukaryota > Metazoa > Chordata > Mammalia > Artiodactyla > Suidae > Phacochoerus > Phacochoerus africanus. The sequence goes on along the minus strand of NC_062559.1, from coordinate 6,154,813 downwards.
CCACCTGTACCAGAGGACATTGGGGTGTAGTCCCAGCAGGCGACTGGACATTGGGGTGTAGTCCCAGCAGGCGACTGGGGCCAGTGCCTTGCACATGCCACTTCTTAGGGCTTTTAGGAAAGGAGGGAGTGGGGGCAGCCAGCAGAGCCCTCTACAGCTTTGGCAATGGGGACGCAGAGGAAGGAGGACAATGAAGGGAGCTCCCTGGCTCCTGAGTGGACAGGAACACAGGCTGGACAAAGGAGGGAGGACAAGGAAGATTGAGCTGGTCATCTGGATTCTGCTGGGGGCCTTGAATGGGGTGCACGGGCCTCCCATGCATAATATCCGATTCCTTTCCCGTCTTCTTTACCCCTTCCAGTGGGGTCCAGCAGCGTTCCTCGAATCCTCCCCCAGTCGGACAGAGGAGATCTACTAGGAGAGGCCGGAAGGTAAGACTGGGGACGCTGTTGTTTGAACGTGTCCTTTCCAAGGGCCCCACAGATGAAACTCCCAGGAAGAAACGGAAATAGAAGCGGGAACCCAGATTTCCAGCCTCTGGCTGCGGCGGTAACAGAGGGTCCAGGGAGGGCCAGAGAGAACGCTGGCTTGGACTGGCCTCGGGGCCCAGGGCCCGGGGAGCCAGTATGGCCCTGAAGGCAGGGAGATGTAAAGCAGGCGCAGCTGGGCCTGGGCCGGCGACCCTCCTCGGCCAATCAGCCGCCTTCATCAGCACCCTCTGGCGCCGGGCACTGTTCGGGCGCTGCCCAGAGATCGGACACCCCACCCAGGCCAGCGCAGGGCGGCGAAAGCGACAGCTGGGGCCGAGAGGAGGGCCCGGCAGCTGTCCGCTCCAAGCGAGTGGCCCCTGCGCCGCGTGTGGGTGGGGGCTGGAGAGGAGGCGGAAGGGCCAGGGCTGGGTGGGAGGGGCCCGGCCGCTGGGGCTGGAACGCGCCGCTCGGGGGTGGAGGCTGCAGCGCCAGCGAGCTAGCGAGGGGCGGGGGCGGCGGGGAGGGGGGCTCGGGCTGCGTGTGCCGGAGCCGGCGGGGGCGGCGGTGCGTGCGCATGACGCGGGGGGAGGGCCCGGGCCGCGCGCTCCCGGTCCCGTTGTTGTTGCCGCGGGAGGCTGCTCCGAGGCGGCGGGATCGCGGCGCCTGGAAGCGCCCGGCAGCAGCGGCCACAGCGTGCGCGGCGGCGCCTCCCGGCCTCGGCCCCCGGCCCCCGGCCCCATGCACTAGCCCCGCGCCGCCGGCTCCGTAGTCCCGGCCCCGCCAGCCCCGCGCGCCCGCCCGCCGCCGCCGCCGCCGCAGCGCCGCCCCCGGCCCCGGCCGGGCCCGCCTCGGGCCCCGCGGCTCCGGAGCCATGAACTTCCAGGCAGGCGGGGGGCAGAGCCCGCAGCAGCAGCCGAGCCTGGCGGCGCCGGGGGGCGGCGGCGGTGGCGGCGGCGGCGCGGGGGGTAGCGGGCAGTTCGGCGGCGCAGGGCCGGGGGCCGGGGGCGGCGGCGGCCCCTCGCAGCAGCTGGCCGGCGGGCCCCCCCAGCAGTTCGCGCTCTCCAACTCGGCGGCCATCCGGGCCGAGATCCAGCGTTTCGAGTCCGTGCATCCCAATATCTACGCCATCTACGACCTGATCGAGCGCATCGAGGACCTGGCGCTGCAGAACCAGATCCGGGAGCACGTCATCTCCATCGAGGGTGAGCGGAGCCGGGGGCTGCGGGAGCTGGGGCGCGGTGGCCCCTCCGGCGCCGGCTGGGCTTTGAGGGCCCGTTCTGGCCATGCTTTCCCCGTCGGGGGTCCTGGCGCGCCTGAGGTCGGGGCCACGCGGTTTGCTGAGCGCCGGCGCTGCAGGGCCAGCGGCCAGGCTTCGCCATTTCTCGTCCGGGGACATTGAGGGGCTTGGGGGCAGGTCCCGTGCCAGGGGACACGTTCTGACCTTAGAGCCCTAGGGCGGGAGGGTGGTGTCGCTCCTGGGACAGGTGCGCTCGGAGCCGCAGAGGTTCCAGGGGCTTGGGGCCAGGTCTGATCAGGCATGGTCGAGGAGGGTGGGCGCGGCAGAGGGCCTCGGCGGGCCGGGAGGTGGGGCCGCTGCCGGAGAGGCATCTCAGCCGCTGCCCCGGCCCTGTCCGCGGCGGAGCGGTGGATCCGAGCTTCCCGTTAGTGGATGGCAGCGTTCCCGGGCCCAGCGCCCATGGGCCCCGAAGGGTGGCGCTCACCGCGGCTCCCTCTGCCGACGCACACCCCCGACGCTGCCGCGGCCAGGAGGGCGCGGGCCAGGCCTGGCTCGGGGCTTGGACTCCCGGGCCGCGTGGGAGGCGCCGGCCCGGCCAGTGGCGCCGCGCGCCGACCGCTGCTCTCCAAGGAGGCGCGGGCTCGGGGCTGCTGGGCGCTGACCAACCTCCAGGGCACCAGGCATTGGAAACTGGAACCCCGGGGCACTGCGCTGCCCAGCGCTCCTTTCTCTATGCTCTCTAGGGCCCTGAGCTTCGGCTGCCGAGGGGCTGAGGAAGTGGGTGCGCGCTGCTGGCAGATGTGCGGGGACTCTGGTGTGGTGGGGCCAGGCCCCAGTGGCATGGTGACCTTTGAGCGCCATTGGGCAGATGGGCCTGGTCCCAGGCCATCTGCTTTCTCCTCTGGCTCTGTTCAAAAGGGGTCGCCCGCCAGCAGGTGGTGGGTTCTGCCTTAGTGGAAGTGCAGGAAGAGTGCAGGGCCTCTGGCTGGAGAACTGGAGTTGTGGTCAGGGGCTTGTCCACTGCTTGGGCCTCACACTTGGGGCCACACTCTCGTCTTTATCTCTGTGTGTGAAGCGCTGAGGGCTCCTTCACCCGAACTCTCCCTTTCTGCTTTCAGAGGTCCCCATGGGCCAAGAAGGAGCTTTTGGTCTTTGGGGGGGGGGTTCAGGGACCCCATTTAGAGCTGGCTTCCTGCTCTTGTAGATTTCAGTCTGACTTCTGTCATGTCCCCAGCGGGCTCCTCTTGCCTCTCAAGGCTGAGCTCCCTGTGAACTAATTAGGTGACAGAAAAAACTCATTAGCATGGATCTGAGTAAATGGCCTGAATCATCGGTGTGGCTGGGGACCAGGAGATGGCGTTTGTGTGAGCCAGGGGCCCCAAAGAGAGAAGATGACCAATTTTTCCTCCTGGATCTGAAGGGGTGGGGAGAGGAGAGCTGCTGTTCCTCCAGAGAAAGTAAGAGAAATTCCCACCCCCACCCCCACTGCTCTTTTCGGAGGGGAACGAGCCTTGGTGGGACAGCCGCAGGAGGAGTGAAGGAGGGTGTCTGGAGCAGGGGGAGGCAGGATTCCGCAGGATTCCACATCTAACTCCAGCTCCCTTAACACACACACACACACACACACAGCCTGGCTGGGCATCTTCTGGGATGTAAGCGGGTTTTTCACCGCCCCGCCCCCGTCTTGAATTCAACATGACAAGCTGAATTTCCAAGCTGAATTCTTGGAGCCCTCCCCCGTGACCAACTTCCCCACTGCGGTTTGGAAGTACCCCATGTACCGTCTGTTTAGCCTGGAAGCTTGGTGGCACCATCACAGATCCTGGGACCCGATGTCTCATTGTCACCAGGCCCAGCTGCTCCTCACACATCCGTTCCCAGCTCTCGTGGTCCCTGCTTCCCTGCTCTTTCTTGGCAAGGCCTCCCACCTCTTTCTTCCTCCTCTTCCCCCTTTCCCCCGCCCAGGCTCTTCCCTGGAACCCATCTTTATTACCCACTGCACCCCTGCTTTCCCACTTCTGTCGCCCCAGCTTTTCTGCTGTAGGCAGGCATCGAAAAAAAGCAAAAAAGCCCAGAAAACTCCTTCTCCAATTTCTGCCCTATATCCTTCCTCTCTCCATCTGCCAAACCATATTGCTGCTGTCCTGCAAAGCAGCGTCCCTGTCTTCTTTCTCCGTAGAAGGAGGAAAGCAGGCTCTTGGGCGGGCGTTTCCCTGTTCGTTCTGAGCCTGACGGAGCCCCCGTGCCAGGGCTCAGCAGACCTGGGTCCAGGCTGTTACATAAACACATTCACCGCCTGGGAGGCTGATCCCGTGTTTACTAGTGGATGAACGTCTCGGTGGGAAGGGGTGACATCTTCCTGGGGTGTATTAAGCCTCCCTCGGTGATGCTTCAGTGAAGGCCGTGTTTGTCCCAGTTCTGAAGGTGACCCGGGAGATGCGGTCAGGATGCGTTTGGGACTGAGGAAGTGCCCTGGCACCTTCCCCTCCTGTCCCCTTTCTGCTTCTCTCAGCCCCCCTGATCCGGTGGCCGGGGTGGGAGGAAGCAGAGGAACTTTCAGCTTTCCTGTGTTTCAGGACGGGATTTGAAGGCAGGCAGACCATCTTGAAAAGTTCCTTTTCCCACCAAAGGCCGAGGAAGGCGAAAACCTGTCTCCTCTCTGGTCTTAAGAAACGGAAGAAGTAGAGGCAGGAGCTGGGACAGGGGGACGCATCGCTCACCTCGAGTGGAGCCTTCCAGCCCATCTGACCTCCCTGCTGGGGATGGACGCAGGGCTCAGGGGAGCGAGGGACCCAAGCCGTTACAGGCGGGGACCCCACGTGGGGCCCCAGCCAGGAGCCGGCCGGCAGGGAGGGGAGCTCCCAGGACTTGCTCAGGTGGCCTGGCCGTGTCCTAGAAAGAGGGCTGCGGAGGATCTGGGCCTCGGTCCAGGAAGGGGACAGCCTGGGCATGCAGAACACAAGGATGCCAGACCAAACGGGAGCCGAGATGCACTGTTGGGAAGAGCAGCCCTTGGGGGCCCAGCAGGTGGCCTGGAAAGGCCAGCTGGCCCCTGAGTCCACGCGAGCCCTGGGGAGGGGTCTGCCGAGGGGAGGCCCACAGGGAGGTCCTGGAAGCGGACCGTGGTCAAGGGTGACTACTGCTGTGGCAGGAACCTGGCTTTGTCAACTACGTGACTTGTTCCTGTGGCCGTTGGTGTCCCCCCAAGGGAGTTAAGCAGTGAAGTTTCTTGGATGGTCCAGCGCTCGGCTGGCCTAACCCTTCAGACTCTCCCTCATTCATGGGGCAATGTCTGCCTGCCTCCGTGTGCCCCGGGAGTGGTGAATTCTAGAAGGATTCAGGTTCAGAGCCAGCCTAGACAGAAAAGGGGTCTGGAACTGTGGGGGTTGGCTGGAGGGGCGGCCTCAGCAGCCACATCCTTCCTTGCAGGCTCGGCCTGCCTGGGGCTTTAGCATCTGTCTCCTGCTTCCTCTGCGTCCTTTGATGAGATCCTAGTGGCGGCCCCGTGATGCAGAGAGAATTGTGCCCATTTTGGAGACAGAGACGCTCTCTCCTCGGCTCATTTGCTCTCTTCCTGCTCCTTGGGGGCGGGGAGGGGGGCGGTTCCCCAGCCGGCTGATAACACCCACTGTGCAACTTGCTCCACTACGCATGCCTCAAGCTCCCTCTGAGGCATCTAATTTGGTGGGTTGGGGTGGGGGCCCAGGAATCTGCATTTGCGACATCCCCAGGCCATTTTGGTGATTAGCTGGTCTAGGGAATGGGTGCCTGGTTGGGGCTGGTCACTTAGGACTTGAAACAAAAGAGCTCTAGGAATTCCGAAGAAGAGGAGATCCTTGTGGGTGCCAGGGGCCAGGGAAAGCTGTATTTGCTCCAGATAGATTTATTTAGCGCCTACTATGTGGCCCAGTTGCATCTAGCCCAGTGGAACGCAGGTGGGGAGGGAAGGGCCCGAGCCAGAACTCTGGACCCTGAGGGTGAATGGATCAGCCTGTACGAGGTGCAGAGGTGGGGGGGGTGGGAGTGGCAGGAATGAAGCCCAGATTTTAAGAAAAGCAAGGCAAAGATTAGAGACTGGGGGAGACTCATCAAGACCCCAAGCCTGCAGGAACTCGGGGGGCAGTGAGTTGGTCACCCCCACCACCACCACCAACCACTGAGCCGTCGTTCACTCCAGCGCTCTGCCAGCTGGAAGATACTGTACAGATAAGACAATCCTTACCCCTAAGTACCCCGTGGCTGGCACGTGCCAGCAGTTTCCTTTGCCATTTATTTCTTTAACTGATTGTGTGTGCCAGGCGTGGGGGCTGGGAGATGCTCGGTGCAGAGGAAACAGGTTTGCAAAGATGGCAGGGACAGTGGATGCACACTGCAGGCTTCAAGGAGCAGCTGGCTGGTCTGTATGGCTGGAGCCTTGAGTCCATGGGGCACAGGCAGGAGGCCCCTGGTCTGGGCGTTTGGAATGCTTTATTCCATATTCATGTATTTACGCCCTGCCGCACTCCAGGGCACCCTTTGAGGTGACACTTAGGCCTGGGAGAGGTGGGCTGTCATGGAAGGGTCGGAGCAGGGGCCGTAAGGCAGGTGGCATTTGAGATGGTGCCCTGCAGACAGGATCAGAGGAAGCAGGGCTACCGGGAGACCCGGAGGGAGGAGATGTGGATTAGTGAGCTCTTCGTGTCCTCGCGGCTGTGCACTTGACTGTGAAGCCCTCTTTAGCAGCTGTTGGTGAGCCTCTGGCCTCAGAACCTCTGGAGTGGACGGAGGATGGGGGCCCTAGCCTGGGGGAGCTGAGGCTGGGGGATGCAGACCTGGGGCCCTGAGAACGCCTGTGTCCCTGCACAGCAAAGCCCGAACACCCGGCCAGGCCCCTTTGGCTTGCCCCATTCTTGCTCTCGCTTTCTCTCTCTCTCTCTCTCTCTCTCTTTTTTTTTTTTTTTTTGGTCTTTTTAGGACTGCACCTGCAGCATATGGAAATTCCCAGGCTAGGGATCGAATGGGAGCTGCAGCTGCCGGCCTACAGGCAGTTACACAGGATCTGAGCCGCATCTGTGACTTACACCACAGCTCACAGCAGTGCCGGATCCTTAATGCCCTGAGCTAGGCCAGGGATCGAATCAGCATCCTCAAGGATACTAGTTGGGTTCATTACTGCTGAGTCACAACAGGAACTCCCTGAAATCATTTTTTTTTTTCCTGTCTTTTTAGGGCCGCACCTACAGCATGTGGAGGTTCCCAGGCTAGGGGTCAAATCGGAGCTGCAGCCGCCGGCCTACACCACAGCCACACAGGATCCGAGCCGCGTCTTTGGCCTACACCACAGCTCGTGGCAATGCCGGATCCTTTAACCCACTGAGTGCGTCCAAGGATGGAACCTGCGTCCTCATGGATGTAGTCAGATCCATTTCCGCTGCGCCACGATGGGAACTGCCCGCCCCCCACCCCCGGCTTTTTTTTTTTTAACATGCCTGTAACTCCAGGTGAGTTGAACTGGGTCACGTTTCTCCTGACACCTAGCTGGCCACTCCATGGGCCAAGGGTGAGGGGCAGCTGATTTTGGAGCCTGGAGCTGAGCACTAGGGTTACAGAAGCGAGAAGGGGAGGGGACCTGGGACACGGCTGGGCTGTGCAGTCTTCTCCCGGGTCACATTCCTTGCCTGCCTGCCTGCCTGCCTGCCAGAGATCATCTTGAGGCCCCTGTAATCCTGTGCGGTCTTCCCGGGTGTGCAAGAAGCATCTCCGTTTTGCAAATGAAATAGCCCAGGACTTCGATGGAGTCACTTCCCGAAGGCCCCACAAGGAGCTGCAGAGCCAGGGGCCTGACTCACTTTGCCAGCTTCAAGCCTGGCGCTTTTCCCCTCGCACAGACGGGATGGCCTGAGCCTTGCTGGGCCAGGCTGGGTGCCCAGTCAACCCTCTTGGGTGTCCCCAAGGCAGGCTTTTGACCTTGACCCAGAGCTCTTCCTGCCAGTTTTCTTCTGCAGGTCTTAAATCCCCAGCTGAGCGGCAGCTCCTGGAGGGGTCTCTCCCTCCTGTGAGCAGCGCGGACCTTGTGTGTAGAAGAGAGATATTTGATCAAGAAACACTCTAAGAAATTCCCACTGTGGCTCCGTGGGTTAAGAATCTGACTAGTGTCCATGAGGATACAGGTTTGTTCCCTGGCCTTGCTCAGTGGGTTAAGGATCTGGTATTGCTGTGGCTGTGGTGTAGGCTGGCAGCTGAGGCTCTGATTGGACCCCTAGGCTGGGAACTTCCACATGCTGTGGGTGCGGGCTTAAAAGGAAATTAAAAAAAAAAAGAAAAGAAAGAAAGAAACACTCCAAAATATTTGAACATTTAGCACATTTAAATTAAATATGTGTTTATTTTTTAAGTTATTTCTTTTTTGGCCATGCCTACAGCATGTGGAAGTTCCCAGGCCAGGGATCAAACCTGAGCCACAGCTGTAACCAGACCCACAGCAGTGACAATGCTGGCTCCTTAACCCACTGAGCCACGAGGGAACTCCTAAATAGATGACAAACTAATGCATACTTGTTATTGCACATTCAGATGTGGAAGGAAGGAGAAGCAGCCTGTGTTCCCCTCCCTGCCCCATTCCTGCTCTTGTCTGTCTGTCTGTCTGTCTGTCTGATGTGCATCCTTCCGGTCTGCTTCTGTCCCACGCATACCTACCACCTACGACTCCGTGATCGATAATGTTACTGACGTTTTCCAGCAAAAGTGAGAGTTCTATGGAAAATACTCCGCTAGGGAAAGGGTATCGGAGACTCTGAGTCATGAACAGCCTCTGTGTTCATGCCCCCCCCCCCCCGCCCTGGCTGCACCCCCAACTGTCTGCATCCCCCCATCTGGCAGCTCCCTGCCAGGCAGTCAGGATAGCTGGGTTCTTGTGCCTGTTTTGCTGCTGACTGGCAGTGAGAACTCGCCAGGTCACAGGGTCACACCTTCCCTTCCTCCCCAGAGGACTGTCCCCCAGGACTGAGTTGTGGTCGCATCTGCACAGCCCGCCCCGATCCCGCACCCGAGTATCTGGGCCGTCTTGGTCTTGGCTCTCTGGCCTTGGGTCCCTGGTCCAGGCAGCGTGGGCTTTGTTCAGTGTGAGGTTCTGAGCACCGACTTCTTGCTCACAGCCTGGGACACGCGCTGCCCAGGAGGCTTCCAAGGGCTGCTCATTGAAGAGGTCCTGGGCCTCCGTTTCCTCGGGTGAGACGGGGGTTAATAAGAACTCGAGGGAGCCGGGCGCGACAGGTGCCGAGGGTGGGGCCCGGCACAGAGCGAGGGCCCCGGGGCGTGCCGTCGTGATCTGGAGAGGCTGTGTGGTGCCCCGCGCAGGGCTGGGCATGCGATCCCAGTATCCTGGGACATAGATCTTTGCACACTTGTCTATTTCCTTTGGACAGATGCCCAAGAAAAAGAACATGGTAGGGCTGTTGGCAAGTAGGACTTTTTGGGGACTTTTGCTACATACACTTCTCTGCAGGAAGGCCGTTTCTGTCCTGATAGAGAAAGAGAAATGATGAAATGACTTTTGTGGTGGTTTTATTTTGTGTGTATTTGATTGCTAGTGAAGAGTCAGCATTAAACCAAATTTTGTGTGTCGTTTATATTTGGTTTAATTCTGTCCATATCCTTTATTCATCTTTCCCTTGGTTTGTTATTCTTTTTCTTATTCTGGGTAAGACAGTCTTTGGGGTTTTTTTTGGGTGCGCTGCGGTGACATGTGGAAGTTCCCAGGCCAGAGACCCAACTCAAGCCACAGCAGCGACCTGAGCTGCTGCAGTGACAACGCCAGGTCCTTAACCCACTTCGCCACAAAGGAACTCCCAACAGTTTTAATGTCTTGGGGTCGATCAGGCGCACACAGCCGTTTGTTGGAGGTCTTAGTCTCTTGGGTAGGCCTTCCTGGGGCCCCGGGCCCAGCTGGCCAAGCGTCCTCTCGGCACTGAGATAAGTGAGCCCACACCACATGGTTCCAGAGGGATGTGCCTTTGCTGTTTTTGTGCCTGTTTATAGTGTGTATTTTCTTTCTCTTTCTTGTCTGTCAAGGCTCCTCTTTGCCTCTGTTGATGCCTCCGCCTAGAGCACTTTCTCTTTTGCCTTTTAATTTGATGTTTTGATGGCTTGCAAACCTGGAGCCTGGCTCATAGAGTGGGATTCGCGCCTAGTCACAGCCCCTCCGTGTGTCTGTGGTGGGGGGGGGGCGGGCAGGCGGCCAGGAGGTCTGGACCCCATTCGAGGCTCCTGCTCTGCTCCCGTGGGAGCTCTCAGCCCCTCCTCTGTGTGTGGTCCCTTCCAGGGAGGGCCGATGCCCTTCCCTGCCCGGCGGACGTTTGTGTTACACAGGCCCTAAGTAAGTGAAGGCCCTTCGGTGAGAAGTGCTGTGGAGACTCGGCGGCTTTCAGTGCTTCTGCAGCACCCCCCTTGTCTTTGTTGTTGCGTCTAGACCCTTCTAGATGGTTTTTCGTTGGAAGACGTAAAATGAAGCCTGGGTGTCATTCCTTCTCTGTCTCAGGGTAGTGGGTACAGTCGCTCTGGAGCCAGGCTGCCCTGATTTAAATTCCTAACTCTCAGGAGCTGTGTGATCTGGGTGAGTTCCGGAAGCTGTCTGTGCCTTGGCTTCCTTGTTGCTCAAGTGAAGGAGCATAAAGTATGTTAACTCTTGCAAAGCTTTTAGACCTGCTCCTCCAGCCGCACGTCTTCCAGCCATGCTCCCAAAGCCAAGTGGGAGAACCAGAGGAGCAGAGTTTGGGGTGAGTTGGTCTAGCCTGGCAGGCACCCCCCACTGCCAGCAGGGGTGCCAGGTCTGGGTTTGCCAGAAGTTCCAGCCAGCCGATGGGCGCGGATCCTGGACCACAGCTGTCACACAGGCACGCACCATCACTTCCAGTTGATTGTTTGCTTGTCGATGAAAATATTTCCTCTAATTCAGCACCAACTACATATGTGAGTCACGTGTACGTTTAAATTTTCAAGGAGCCACATGAAGAAAGTAAAAAAAGTGAAATTAATTTTAATAACGTGTTCTATTTAATCCAATACGTCCAATATATTATTTACACGTGTAATTAATATAAAGAATTTAAGTAGTTCCTGTTGTGGCACAGCAGAAACGAATCCGACTAGGAACCATGAAGTGGCGGGTTCGATCCCTGGCCTCGCTCAGTGGGTTAGGGATCCGGCGTTGCCATAAGCTGTGGTGTAGGTCGCAGATATGGCTTGGATCCTGCGTCGCCGTGGCTGTGGTGTAGGCCAGTGGCTACAGCTCCAATTAGACCCCTAGCCTGGGAACCTCGATATGCCACGGGTACGGCGCTAAAAGGACAAAAGACAAAAGACAAAAAAAAAAAGGAATTTAAAATGAGATACCTTATGGAGTTCCTCTCATGACTCAGTGAGTTAAGAACCCCACTGGTATCCAGGATTTGATCCCTGGCCTCGCTCAGTGGGTTGGGGATCCGGCGTTGCTGTGAGCTGTGGGGTAGGTCACAGACGTGGCTTGGATCCCGAGTTGATGTGGCTGTAGTGTAGCCTGGCAGCTGTAGCTCCAGTTCGACCCCTAGCGTGGGAACCTCCATGTGCTGCAGGTGCGGCCCTAAAAAGGCAAAAAAAAAAGTGATACTCCATTTTTTGCAGCTTTTTGTCACCGTGGATTTTCTTGAAACCTGGAAGTACCCTGTTGAGAGGGCTTGGCCATGTGATGTGTTCTTGCTGAGGGTTCTTGGGCTCGGCATGGGGGGACCCTCCCAATTCGCACAGTTGTGCTCGAGGTGGAAGGTGGGGAGCCAGCCGGGGCCTCGCTCTCTGGCAAGGAGATGGAGGAGGGGGCTACTGTCTGGGGGCGTCACATCCAGGCTTCCCTTGTCGGCATCTTGATGGTGACCGGGCTGGCCCCGCGCCCCAGTGTGGCTCTCGTCACTTGGTTTGGCGGGTTCATCCCGTGTGGCTGCTGCTCTGCCCTCCTTGTGTCCCCGTCTGCCCCCTCCCATGACTGTCACAGTCACAGCCGGAGGAACTAGGTGAGAGGAGAGGAGGTGGCAGGGAGAGGCCCTTCCATCTGCCTCGGATCCCCCCAGCTGAGTTGGGGGGGTCCAGTGCTGGACCGCAAGCTGCACCCCTTTAGGGAATAGCCCCGCCCAGCCCTTGCCCTGTGGGCCAAGGATGGAAGCAACTGACCCAAGATTCAAGGTCACTGCTCGGCAGCAGGGCTGGTGGGGCCCCCAGGCCCTTTTGCCTCACGGTGGCCTCCTGTCAGGTCACAGAGGAGAGGCGGGCTGGGTGATCTGCCAGCCCTGTGCCCCTCGGCCGCAACCCACCGCAGTGGTGCCAGGATGTGTCACCAGCAGATGTCAGGCTGTTCCCCTCACCCCATCCTGGCGTTTTAGGTAGGAGCTGTTTTTGTAAGCTTTTTTTTTTTTTTTTGGTTTGTGTTTTGTCTTTGTGCTGAGTAATGCGGAAAGGCCATAAACATACACGTACTCTTGGCAAACATGTGGCACAGAGTAAGGCCCCTCTCAGCCAGCAGCCCGGGGCTGGCTTCCTCGTGGCTCTGCCCCTCAGCCCACAACCAGCCCTGAATTAGGGAGACTGTCCCCTCCCCTCACCCCCGCTTAGAGATGAGACTGCGGTGGAGCCGCCCAGGAAGGAGCGTCCTGTTGTTGCAGCAATAAACCCCAGATCTCCTCCAGCCCCTGCTTGTTAACCTTTGTCCAGAGAGCCAGCGGGGAAGCTCCGATGGCCTGGGCTGGCAGGCTATTGGTGACATCTGGGCTGGGATGTCCTGAGCCCCTCCAGCCAACCCGGAGGAGAGAGGGGCTGTCGTCCTGCAACGCTCCCATTCTCTCCCAGCCTGTCCCTCTGGGGGGACACGCCATCCGGAACCCTCCCATCCCTTCCTGGGCCCCCTGTCCCCTGCTGGCTGTGACCCTTGGGCTGTGCCACTTGCAGTGGGTCCTGAGCCACACAGCAGCCCTTCCAGAGCCTTTATTGCCCTTCACCGGTGTGGAGAACTGGGATCTAAACCTGCCTCTGTCCTGCTTCCCCCGCGGCCGCCTTTCCCGTTCAACGCCCTGCTCTGTTGGGTGTTCCGCCAGCGTTCCCTAGTCTGGCTCTTGTGGGGCCAGGGTGCTCTCTGCCTGGCTGGCGTTTGTCCCGAGGTGGTGTCTGCCTGGCTTGCTGCTTCCCTTCTTGACGCTGAGCCAGTGGCGGGGCAGGCCTTGGGCCCCCAGCCCAGGGCCAGCCTGGCAGGTACCGATGACCAGGGCCCTCCCTGCCTTGTAACCGGCTCAGGAGCCCTGTCAGGCCTGGAGGTCGCTCAGGGAGCCCTGGCCTGTATCACGCTGCTCTGTCCCCTCCAGGGCCCGGTGGAGCCCCCTCCCAGCCTGGCAGTCCTGCTGCCCCGGGCAGCAGAGGGCACAGGGGGGCAGTGGGCTGTCCGGCACCTGAGGTGAGCTTTGCAGCCCCTGGGGCAGAGCAGGAGGGGGCCGAGCTTCTCTCTCCCAGGCCCTCGCCTCCCTCCGCCTCGCCCCCTGGCTCGGGCCCCGCCTGGGGTGACTGGGAGGAGGGCGGCAGTGCGTCAGTTTCTCTGTCCTCCTCCCTCCTCGAGGGGTCAGAGCTGGGTCAGAGCTGAGAGGTTCTCAGAGCACAGTGTCTGCCTTCTGGCGCGTGCGTCTGACCCTCAGTCGGCTCAGGCCCTAAACCCCGCCACCTGCCCCAGGGCGTGTGGGCCCGGCCAGGTTCCAGCGCAACTGTGTGACCCTTGCCTGGTGATCGTGGGCCTCTGAGGGTGTGGTGGGGGGGGGGCAAGGCCCCATGCGGGTCAGAGGCAGTCAGTTGGGTCCAGTTTGGGGGTACCAGGGCCAGAAACATGGAGACCCTGACTCAAGTCCAAACAGCTTAACACAGACCCCCTGAGGGGCAGGGGCTCCGGGAGGCCTGGTAGGGAGTCCTCTGTCTGTAAGAGAAAATCCATCCTGGAGGGTAAGGGGCCATCCAGCCCTCTCATCTCTTGGTCCTGAAAGCCAGGGTGGATGGAGTTCCCCAGCAGCCTGGTGGTTAAAGGTCCGGCATTGTCACTGATGTGGCTTGGGTTCCATCCCTGGCCTGGGAACTTTTGGGAGTGGGAGGAGGAAGAGGAGGAGGCCCTTGTGAATTCGGTACTGGGTGCCTTGGCCACTGCCCCAGCCTTTCCTTCCCAGGGCGCCCCTGCACTTGATCGAGGGTAAAACATGTCTGTGGCAAGCAGGTCGCAAGTCCTAGCAGTGCCCGGGGCAGCCGAGCTGGGAGTGGGCTGTGCACGGGGGGCCCCTCTGCTCTGAGCAGGAGAGGACGGGCTGGGTGATGCTGAGTTGGCACCCAAGAAACATCATGTATCTGAAAGAACGTGCCACGTGCCAGGGCCTCGATGGGGTTTCTACGGGGGCGCCCCAGCGTGGAGGGACGGCGGGGAGGGGGTGGAGCGCTGCCGCGTGCCTGGCTGCCTCCATAGGCCCCGCGAGACACTGTTTTACTGGAGTCGTGATTTTATTATCAACATTGCTGGCGTAGTGTGTTTTTAAACTGCTCAAACGTGCCACCCCACACTCCAACACTTTGTTTGTGCTGCAAATGTCGCATGATTGACAGCTCTTGCTGCGGGTGCTGGGGAGCTGCAGGGTTCTGAGCTGAGGGTGGCAGGATCAGATCTGGTGTTCTCAGAAAGAACAGAACTGAAAAGAGGCACAGAGCTGTTAAGGAATTTGCCGAAGGTTGCTCCCCTCACAGTGGCAGAGGCCGGACCTGGACCTCGGAAGTGTGGTCTCAGATTCTGTGGGCTGAGCCTGCATATGCTGCAGCACTGTGCCAAAGATAAAGCTTTTAAAAATACAGGAGGGGAGTTCCCACTGTGGCTCAGTGGTAATGAACCTGACTCGTATCCTTGAGGATGCGGGTTTGATCCCTGGTCCCGCACGGTGGGTTAAAGCTCTGGCGTTGCCCTGAGCTATGGTGTTGGTCGAAGAACGGCTCAGATCCAGAGTTGCTGTGGCTGTGGTGTAGACCAGTAGCTGCAGCTCTGATTTGACCCCTGGCCTGGGAACCTCCATATGCCACAGGTGTGGCCCTAAAAAGCAAAATGAAAAACAAAAAAACAGAAAAAGGAAGTTCCCATTGTGGCGCAGCGGAAATGAATTCGACTAGGAACCACAAGGTTGCGGGTTTGATTGGTCAGTGGGTTAAGGATTTGGCGTTGCCGTGACCTGTGGTGTAGGTCACAGACGTGGCTCGGATCTGGCGTTACTGTGGCCCTGGCGTAGGCCGGCTGTAACAGCTCCGATTAGGCCCCTAGCCTGGGAACCTCCATATGCCACAGGTGTGGCCCTAAAAAGACAAAAAAAAAAAGAGAGAGAGAAAAATTAAAGATATTGTCCAATCTTGGGATAAGAGGGATCCTTTTAAGCCAGACAGGAAACCCAGAATTTATAGAGGGAAGGAATGATAGATTCCCCCCCCACCCCGGGGAGTCTTATTTTGCAAAATGACCACCTTGAAATATTTCAGGGTTAACACTCAGCCCGTTTGCTTTCTCTCTTTCTCACATACACATTTTTGGTGGAGGCGATGGGCTGTAGTTGTAGCCGTGATGCCCCCCCCACCCCGTGTGCCCCCAGCACTTCAGCAGGCAGACCTTCCCCCTAAAATAATACCGGTGTCACAGCTAAGAAGATGAGCGGGAATTCTCAGCCATCACTGAAAAGCTCATCCATAACCAAATGTCCTTACTTTTTTCCCCAAATAGCTTTTTTTTTTTTTCCCCCCCATACCTGCACCATGCAGAAGTTCCTGGGCCAGAGATTGAACTTTCACCACAGCGCTGGCTCCAGCCACAGCAGTGACCACCACGCCAGATCCTTAAGTGGCTGAGCTACCAGGGAACTCCCCAAATGTCTTATATAACCTTTTTATTTCTCCAAATCAGGACGGCACAGGAACTCAGACTCTTGAGGAATCTGGGCCAGGTTTCTTTTTCTTTTTTTTTTTTTTTTTTGTGGCCGTATCCATGGCATGTGGAAGTTCCCAGGCCAGGGATCGAACCCACGCCCTGGCAGTTGCTGCAGTGACACACTGCTGGATCCTTAACCCGCTGCATGCACCACAAGGGACCTCTGGGGCTAGGTTTCTTAGAAGGTCATGCTCCAATTTGGGTGCTGTGGCCGCTGTTTAACTTGTTCCTCTCTCCCCCTGCTGCCCGTGACCCGAAGTGAGGTCCAGGGGCTTGATGACATCCAGGTTTAACCGAGGAATCCCTCTGACTGTGTAACGTCGGGCCCCACGGGCAGTGATATTAAGGAGACCTGGAATCTTGGAGGTCGGTTGCCTCTGCCTTTGTCATTCACAGGTAATCTGTGGGGTCAGACCTCTGCAGCTCGGAAACAAACTGCTCCTAGCAGCTTTCATTCACTGGTTTTCACAGGCATCAGTGATCTTGCCGAAATCTGTCATGTTAGTGTCGCCATGTGGCGATTTTCTCCTCTGGACTTTTCTTCTGCAAGTGTTAGCTGGTTTCTGTGTGGAGAAGAGCCCCAGCCCCACCCCGACTGTTTTTTGGGGATCCCTCTTGCCTCGTGGATTTTTGTTGTTGCTGCCGTTCAGATGTTAGAATCAATTACAAATTTAACAGATTGAATTGCAATTTTGTAGAATAGAGTAGGAGAATTTGCTTGGCACGTACATATGCCAGATAGGTGATTGAGATGCTTGTGATAACAAAGAGTTCCTCTAAGTTGTTAAGAAAAAAGGTTTTTTAAACCCTAAAGACAAGTGGGCAAAGAATAGGGCCAGTTTAGAGAAGAGGAGATGCAAATTGTTGATGACTGTGAAAAGGTGCTTAGCCTTAAGAATACTCAGGGTGGAGTTCCTGATGTGGCTCAGAGGGTTAAGAACCTGACATAGCATTCATGAGATGTGGATTTGATCCCTGGCCTTGCTCAGTGGGTTAAGGATCCGGCATTGCCACAAACTGTGGTGTAGGGCGAAGATGTGCCTCAGATCTGGTGTTGCCGTGGCTGTGGTGTAGCCCAGCAGCTGCAGCTCCAATTCGACCCCTAGCCTGGGAACTTCCATATGCCTGTGGCCATAAAAAGAAAAAAAAGCATACTCAGAATGGAGTTCCTGCGGTGGTGCAGCGAGTTAAGGATCTGGCCTTGTCTATGCAGCGGCTCAGTTGGCTGCTCTTAGCACGGGTTCGATTCCCAGCCCAGTACAGTGGGTCGAGGATCCGGCGTTGCTGCAGTTTCAGTGCAGGTCACAGCTGTGGCTTAGATTTGATCCCTGGCCTGGGAACTTCACCATACCACCGATGTGGCCCAAAACAAAACACAACAAAGACTGCTCGGGGAAATGCAAGTCAGAAGAGCGAGGTACTGGGTTCTTTGTTCAGTATCGGCAAGCAAGCAAGCCAGCTGGTAACTTGAGATGCTGGGGAGAGCGGCAGAACAGGCATCATCCTCGTATGTTACTGGTGGGGGAACCAGGGGATGAGTTGCTGCCTCCTATTTGGGGAAGGAATCACCCATTATCTATGAACATGAAAAATTCATGTTTTTCTTCGAACCCAGCTGTCCTCTTTTGGAGCATGTAATCCACGGAAAGAAAACGCACAGGTATACAGGTGTTGATTACAGCCTTGCTTGTAGAGGTTAAAAAAAAAGGAAGCAACCTGAATGGCCCTCAGTAGGGAGAGGGCTGGGTGATGGATGGGACACGTGTACTGCGAAATACGATGATCCCCTGTAGCAGGAGCGAGGCCCACACCCACGGACCAGGGCTGGCTGCCAGAGCGTTCCAGAAGCACTTGCTCCTTGCTGCCCAGGCTGGCTGCTGCGGTGAAGTGCTCGAGGCCAAGTCCTAGCATTGGGATTTTGATGGGGCGTGGACACTCATTCTGGAAGCTTCCATGTGAAGGAGAGGGCAGGGGGCCGAGGGCCAAGGGCAGCTTTCTGAGCGTGATTCGCATGTGCTTTTTTTACCCTGAAATGCAATTCTCAAAGGATGGACGGAGTGTACATTTACTCCATTGGTCACAGCCCGCTCTCTTCTTTTGAGTCCACCCGGAGCTGGAGGTGGAAGGTTCTCGTGAGCCCTCGTTAGGGTCTGGGTGCAGACCCAGAGCGGCTGCACATGTGGAGGTGCGGGGGCCTTTGGGGCCGGCGAGCTGGAACCCACCCGTTTTGCTGGCGAGCCATTTCTTCCCTCGTCCCGCCCTCACCCGCAGGTGGAACGGTCTTCTGTTGGCGTTTCTTTTTACGAAAGTAGTATATTCTCTACAAACATTTTAGGAAACAGTGAAATACACATCTTGAAGAAAAGCAGAAAAAGGCAGGAAAAAAAAGTCACTGTGGGTTCTGACCGTGGCGCCCGCCTCTGGCCTCATTTCGAGATGATCCTTTTCCCGCGTGGTTTTTACGTGGGTCCATGTTGCATACAATTTTGTATCTTGCTTTTTTATTTTTATTTTATTATTTTATTTTCTCGGCAGAGGAAAGCAGAGGCGTGATGTGGGAATCTCAGTTCCCAGACCAGGGTTTGAACCCGGACCGCAGTGGTCAAAGCATCGCATCCTAACCACTAGACCACCAGGGAGCTGTAGCTTGCTCTTTTCTTTTTTTAAAAAAAGAGTATTAATGTTGCTGCCGTGCCAAGCAAAAAAGTCTGCAGATGTTATTTTTATTTTATTGTTTTGCTTTTTAGGACCATATCTGTGGCATGTGGAGGTTCCCAGGCGAGGGGTCGAATGGGAGCTACAGCTGCCTGCCTACGCCTATGCCACAGCCATGCCAGATCCAAGCCGCGACTTCGACCTACGCCACAGCGCACAGCAACACCGGATCCCTGACCCACTGATCGAGGCCAGGGATCGAACCCGCATCCTCATGGATACTAGTTGGATTCATTTCTGCTGCGCCACGTGGGGAACTCCTCTGTGGGTGTTAGTTTAAGTGATTGCAGGATGTCCCACCATCGGAGACATGTCACTTACTCCGTTATTTCCTTAGTGGACTCTCTGGTTGCTTTGCACTCTTTGGAAGTGCTGGACTTCTCTGGGCTTCGATCTTTATGTCCATGTCAGACAAGCTCTGTAGGTGTCCCTATGGCTTTAGTACGAGGGGCAAAGGGCTAAGCTGGGGGGGAAGAGAGATCACACATGAGCCTCCCAGCCTCGGGCCTCCCAGACACAAAAGTCATGTTAAGCTTTGATAGGTGAGAAGTAGAACTTTTTTCTTTTAGGGCCATACCTGAGGCATACGGAAGTTCCCGGGCTAGGGGTGGAATTGGAGCAGCAGCTGCCGGTCTACACCACAGCCACAGCAAGGCCTCATCTGAGCTGCGTCTGTGACCTACAGCACAGCTCTTGGCAACACCAGATCCTTGACCCCCTGGGCAAGGCCAGGGATTGAACCCACATCCTCATGGATACCGGTCGGGTTTGTTTCCGCCGAGCCACAGCAGGAACTCCCTGGAACGTCGTTTCTGATTTCTAGCTCTTTGAGTCCCGCGTGAGAGAGTGAGTGCTTTCCTGGCCATTTGTACTTTCTTTTGGGGGGCCCATGGCCGTGACCTGCACAAGTTTCTGGGCCAGGAATTGAACTTGCACCACAGCAGTGACAACAGCAGATCCTTCACCTGCTGTGCCAACCGGGGAGCTCCCATTCGTACTTCCTTGCTTTGAGATTTTATGTGTTTTGTCTGTGTGCTTTGTATGTTATTAGTGATATTAACCCATTCGCATAGTGACATTTTTTTTCCAGGTGCTGGCTTCTCTTTAGTTATATTTCCCTTAGAATTGTCACAGTTTTTAAAAATCATTCAGGACTTTATTTATTTTTGGCCACATCTGCATATGCCGAAGTTCCCAGACCAGGGATCAAACCCACACCACAGTGGTGACAATATTGGATCCTTAACCTCTAGGCCACCAGGGAACTCGAGGACTTTATTTTTATATGGCAAATCTATTGGTCTTCCCTTTGCATCCTTTAATCCAAGGAGCCTTGTTGCAAATTGCATCCTGCCTCTTCCTTTTCTGCAGCCCAGCACAGCCACCCCTGTGGCTTAGCCACAGCTCCGTACAGACTCTGTGGCTGGTGGGCTTCCCCTGGCTGCCCGGCCAAGCTGTGCGGGCTTGGCGTGCTTGGGGTGGGAGCTGGCAGCTCAGATCCGATGCCTCAAGGAGGAGGTGGGCTGAGTGAGGCAGGTGCGCAGAGGAGCACAGGTGAAGATGCCGAGAGGGGAGGCAGAGGACACCGGCCCACGTGGGGTCTCCAGGCTGTGCATGGGCATCTGTGAAGATGGCTTGTAGGGACCCTCTGCCTCTGCCCTGCGTGTCATCCCGGCTGCACAGTTGTTGCTGACAGACTGGGACCCTGGCTCTCTGGGGAGGGTCCTGCCAGGGGGCTCCTGGTCAGCCCTGCCTGTGGTGTCAGCGCTGCGTGGAGCACAGCAGCTCTGCACGTGACCTTGACCTCTGAGTCCTTCTCATCTTGTAGCCAAGGGCCCTGTGGGGAGTCTCTGGACTGCCACGTGGCCCTGACAGCCTACAGAGCTCCCTCTGAGTCTCCTCTGTGAGCCCCCACGTGGTCAGCAGGGTCCCCTGACACTGTTTCATGGCGATGGCATGGCCCCGGGGGCCCAGGCCTGAGAGCTGACCGGCTGGTGGGTCAGTGAGTCATCAGGGTGAAGACAAGATGAGAGTAAAATTAAGATGAAAGTCTTGGAGTTCCTGTCGTGGTGCAGTGGTTGACGAATCCGACTAGGAACCATGAGGTAGTAGGTTCGGTCCCTGGCCTTGCTCAGCGGGTTAACGATCCGGCGTTGCCGTGAGCTGTGGTGTAGGTTGCAGACGCGGCTTGGATCCCGCGTTGCTGTGGCTCTGGCGTAGGCCGGAGGCTACAGCTCCGATTAGACCTCTAGCCTGGGAACCTCTATATGCCGAGGGAGCGGCCCAAGAAATAGCAAAAAGACAAAAAAAAAAAAAAAAAAGGTGAAAGTCTTGGTCCTTGACGGCACCGAGGTTGCGTGTGCGACATCACCTCCTACCTGCTGCCCATCTCGAGGGCAGTGCCTCCCTGGAGCAAGGATGCCAAAAAGATCCTAGAAGAGACTTCCCTGGTGGCTCAGCGGGTTAGGAATCCAGTGGTGTCACTGCTGTGGCTCTGGCTTCCACTCTGGTGCAGGTTCCAGCTCCGGCCCTGAAACTTCGGCATGCTGCAGGTGCAGCCAACAACAGCAACAATGAAAAGAAGGTCCTGGATGGCGGGGGCAATGAGGAGGATGACAGCTGGCTCAACAAGGTCATCAGGGAGCTGAACAGAAAGAACGCAGAGGGCGACATGGCCCAGCAGGCGGCACCCGCATCGCTGGTGGGGCTGTGCCCACCCCGCCCCCCGGGATCTGCAGCTCGTGCTTCGGGCTCTGCCCCTGGCACAGCAGAGAAGAAAGATGAGAAGAAGGAGGAGTCTCATGACAACATGGGATTTGGGCTTTTTGAGTCCTGCTCCTCTGCCCATGAAGCCTTTGTCGCAAACATTTAAAAAAAAGGAAGAGAAGGCCCGAAACCCAACTGCTGCCAGCCTCACCGAGGTTCTGATTCTGAGTCCTCGTTGCTCTGTGATGCGGGAGAACTGGTGGGGCTGGGAGCACCTGCTGGTGTTTAAAAGAAAACCGTGCAGTTGAATCGGCTGCGTCGGGGGTCGGGGGGGGGGGCAGCCCGGTGCCCCCAGGGAGCTGCGGCCGGTGGTCCGGCGTGTGTCCCGGGCCGTGGGAGGCATGGCTCTCAGTAGGATGTTCGTTCAGCACGCGTCGCCGGGGACCTGAGGGCTCAGGAAAACGGCGGTCACCCAGGGGCAGATAAACCTCCCGCTTCTGGAGGGTGGCCCGGCCCCACTGTGCTGGCGACGTGGCGGGATCGGGAGGTATGCCGAGGGCCCGTCAGCCCCAGAGAGCACCCTACCTGCGTGTCGGGGTTGCTTCTCCTTTGTAAGTGCCACACGCGCCTGGGGGGTTAGCTTGTGGACCTGTGTCCGTCCCTGGTTCGGATCCAGGGCTGCGAGAGTGGGAGTTGGAGATGGTTGTTTGGAAGGCGGGTGAGGAGGAACCCCCAGGGGCGTCCTTTGGAAAGGAGGGTCCCTGGCTGGGAAGGGCAAGGCTGGAGCACGCTGATGTGGGTGCCAGGCGGGAGCAAAGGAAGCTAGGTGGGGGCTGCTTGTAAGATGCGCTTCTGTGTCAGCAGAAATCTCACCAGGCCCGGGGCCAGACAGCTGGCCTGGGTTGGATTGCCAGCCTCCACCACCAGCTGTCACCTGAGGCACGTTTTTGGCACCTGTGCCTCAGATTCCTCATCTGTAAAGTGGGGGGATTAACAGTACCTCTCAGGAGTTCCTAACTGTGGCAGTTAACCAACCCGAGTAGCATCCGTGAGGACGCAGGTTCAATCCCTGGCCTCGCTCAGCAGGTTAAGGATCTGGCATTGCTGTGAGCTGTGGTGTAGGGCGCAGATGCAGCTCAGATCTGGCGTTGCTGTGGTGTAGGCCGGCGGCTACAGCTCCGATTTGACCCCTAGCCTGGAAACCTCCATATGCCGCAGGTGCCCCCTAAAAAGACAAAAACAAACAAAAAAACAGTACCTCTCAGTGTTCCTCTTGTGGCTCAGGTTAAGGACCCGACATCTCTGTGAGGATGTGGATTCGATCCCTGGCCTGATTTAGTGGGTTAAGGATCCCACGTTGCCATGAGCTGCAATGTAGGTCACAGATGCGGCTCGGATCCAGTGTCGCTGTGGCTGTGGTGAGGGCCAGCCGCTGCAGCTCCTATTTGACCCCTGGCCTGTGAAACTCCACATGCAGCAAGTGTGGTAAAAAGAAAACAAAACAGTACCTTTTTCAAGGGGTTAAATGCATCAAAATGTGTGAGGTGCTCAGAGTGGGGCTGTCATATTCAGTAAGTAGCCATTATTATGACCGGTGGTGTCCCCCGTGACCGCTGTTGTCTTGAGTGTATAGGGCACCAAAGTGGCCCTGCTGTTCCTGGGGCTGGCCGGAGGCTGGCTCTGAGCCACAGGCACAGGTATCTGCGACCTTCATGTGCCCAGGAGCTCAGGCTCTGGGCTCCCGTGAGATGAGAGCAGGTTAGATATTAGCATCTACAGAAGGCACGAGATGAACTGGGGATGAGGACAGGAGGCCAGGTCTGGGCATATGTGTTGTTGGATGCTGGGGGGAACGGGCAGGCTTGGCCTTGGCAGTGGGGCAGAGCCCTGGGTCTCAGTGTCAGCCCCGCATTCAGAATCTGTAATAGATTTCAGATGCTTTTAAACTTTGTCCATCAGACTCTCAAAGTACCCAAGTCTCTTTAAATTTTTTTTTTTTTTTTTTTTGGCCATGGCACAGCATGTAGAAGTTCCTGGGCCGAGAGCCACAGCAGTGACAATGCCTAGTCCTTAACAGCTAGGCTACCAGAGAACTCCTACCTGAGTCTTTTCTTTTTCTTTTCTTTTTTGAAGTTCTTAGGCTAGGGGTGGAGTCAGAGCTGCAGCTGCTAGCCTACACCACAGCCATAACAACGCCAGATCCAAGCCACTTCTGTGACCTACACCACAGCTCACGGCCAAATCCTTAACCCGCTGAGTGGGGCCAGGAATCGAACCTTCGTCCTCGTAGATGCTAGTCAGATTCATTTCTGTTGCGCCACCACAGGAACTCCCTGAAGTCTTTCCTTAAGAGTGTACCCGGCTCCTCAGCTCCCCTTCCCTCGAGACCCTGCACTTAGACATCTGGACTAGAGTTCCCAGGTGGGGGCGCCACCGGCAGCAGCCATTCAGTTTCTGTAGCTCTTCCATCTGGGATTGAAAGTAGTTCAATTATATGAATATTGTATTGTGTCTTCCCTTTATTAAAATATTTTACTTTTGTAAAAATAAGATGAAGGCAAACTTTCATTAGAATGGGGATATTGCTGACAAGGAATGAAGATCCAGAAGTTCCCGTTGTGGCCTAGTAGTTAACGAATCTGACTAGTATCCATGGGGACCTGGGTTCTATCCCTGGCCTCGCTCAGTGGATTGGGGATTCCGCGTTGCCGTAAACTGTGGTGTAGGTTGCAGACTCAGCTCTCGGATCTGGCGTTGCTGTGGCTATGGTGTAGGCCGGCAGCTGTAGCTCTGATTAGACCCCGAGCCTGGGAACCTCCATATGCGGCGAGTGCGGCCCTAAAACAAAAAGACCAAAAAAAAAAAAAAAAGAATCAAGATCCACAAATCGAATGCATTCTAGAAGCCTGTTGGACAGGAAGAGGCAGATTTTTAGCTCATGGGATTGTCCTTCAGTTTTGAAGGATGAGAACATTTAAAGAAACTCAGGAGGGGAGTTCCCGTCGTGGCGCAGCAGAAATGAATCTGACTAACATCCAGATCCAGGATGCGGGTTCAATCCCTGGCCTCGCTCAGTGGGTTAAGGATCCGGCGTTGCTATGAGCTATGGTATATAATAGGACTCAGACGCAGCTTGGATCCCGTGTTGCTGTGGCTGTGGTGTAGGCCAGCAGCTACAGCTCCGATTCGACCCCTAGCTTAGCCTGGGAACCTCCATATGCCGTGGGTGCGGCCCTAAAAAGCCAAAAAAAATAAAATAAAATAAAAAAGAGAAATGCAGGAAATGTGTCAAAATTGGGATGAAAAGGCCAAGTGCCACAAGGGAGCATGCACTTTTATTTTCTGAGTCCAGTGACCTGTCTGTCCATGGCAGTGAGGCTCACTGCCCCCCTAGAGCCCTTGGAAGTTTCTGAGGATTTCAGGGTACACACGTTGTTCCCCTCTTTTGGGGAGAGCTGTTGAAAGTCAGCAGACTTTTTCGGCGTTGCTTGTGGTCCTCAGCCTATGGATGCTTGCTGGTCTGCGCAGGGAGCTGTGTCTGCTGTCGGGTCCCTTTGGGGTTTTAAGGATGTGGCAGAGGAGGGGGCAGTGGGGGGCGTGCAGGGGCCTGTGCTTGCCCAGAGCTTGTGGGCCGGAAGGACAATGAAGAAGCCGCTCTTGGTGCTCAAAGGGCCATTTGCGGGCTGGGATGACTCTGCCTCCATCCTCTCAGCTCTCCGTGGGGGGGGGGTGGGGAACGCAGCTGCGGGGGAGCTCACTAAACTTGGGAGACGGCGCAGAATCCGCGGCTTCTCTGCGAGGGGCCTGGGGGGTCCCATCTCTGCCCCCCTGAGTCTGTAGCTTTCGTAGGTTTTAACATTCCTCTGAAGGCGCTTGGGAAGACCTGCTCCGGGCGTCTCTCCTTGGCTCACCGATGGCCGTCCTCCCCCCGAGTCTGTCCACTTCCCTCTGTGTGTGTCTCTGCGTCCACACTGCCCCTTTTTATAAGGACACCGGTCCTATGGGTGTAGGGCCCACCCTACCCCGGGGTGACCTCATCTTAGCTGATGATATTGGCAACCGCCTTATTTCCAAATAAGGTCACATTCTAAGGTTTGGGGGGGTTAGGACTTCAAAATATGAGTTTGGGTTGGGGGTGGGGACACAGTTCAGCCCATTACCAACCTTCATTAGATTTTCAGAGACAGATGTGATCCGGCAGGGCTTCGGGGATCTCCGAGGTCCCCTCTGCAGTCTCTCAGAGGAGATGGAGGGACCAGTAATCCACGGGCCTGAGCTGATGGGGAACCGCTCGGGTGTCCAGCTAGACGTCCCAGTTGAAGAAAGCTGGCGCTGGCCTAAGTCCTTCCTGCGTCCAGTGGGACTCTCCCGTGCAGCAGGAACGGCTCCTTTGACTGACCGCCTGCGTGTGCCGGGCACTGTGCTGGGCCCTCCCTGCCCACATCACTGGACTTGGTAGCAACTTCAGCTGGAAAGGGGTTGTCCCTAGTTTACAGACTACACCCCGAGGCCTGCTGTGGTTGATGGGCACACAGCTAGTAGGTGCCAGAGGCTGAATTTGAACCCAGGTCTCTTGACTCCAGAGCACGGGTCTTGCCAGAGCACCCCATGTCTCTTGACTTGGCGTCTGATTTTGGCTGTGAATTGTCTCAAAGCCTGCCTCCCTCCCTACAAGGGGAAACAAAAGCCAGAGTTCGAAGCTGCTGCTGCGAAGACTGTTCGTCCGTCCATTCACTCATGCATTCATTCACAGAATCACCGCACACCTCCTGCGTGCCTGGCCATGTCCTAGTGGGGTAGCATTAAACACACCAGAAAAATACCTGTGAGGGATGAGGGTTCGATGAATGTTGTGACAGCTGTGGACAAGTCTGCAAACGTGGCCATGGCTGTGAGTGGCAGGTTGTGGCGGAGACTGGAGACCAGAGCAACCGGGGGTAGGCAGCCCAGCATCTCTGCAGACTCCCTAATCCCCTGCCTGGAGACCTGCCCAGAGAGCCCGGCGCTTACTGGACACCCGCTGGCCTCAGGCACCCCAGGGTGTGGCCCTCACTGCCTCCTCAGCTCTGTGGTCCAGGGGCTTGGCCACCCTGCTCGGCCACTCACCACGGCCCACTGCCGGGGTGTCCCCCCTGCCATCGTCAGCTCCCTGGATGCAGGAAGATGTTTTGCTGCCACCTTGTGGGCAAGAAGATCCCAGCCAGTGTTGGAGGACCCTGTGGCTCTGGGACCACTCTGGGCTTGGGAAGAAGCCGCAGCCTTGGGCTTTCAGGAAAAAGCTAGCCCTTTCTGGGCTCCAGGAAGGACCTGCACAGGCGGTGTGTGGCTGCACGGCCTCCGCTGGGCACGCCTCCACACTCATCAATGGATCACCCAGCAAATACTTGAAAGAGACTAGGTACAGGTCCTGTGGATTCCTGGGCTGGAGGCCGCCCTTGCTCTTCCTCCCACCAGCATGCTGATCCTGCGCCCTCCCCTCGCAGGGGTCTTTCTCTTTCTCCCCAGACACCCTGGGTTTGGTAGCACAGCCCCCCCACCCCCAGGCCATGGTTGCACATGCAAGCACCTTCTTTCAGGTCTGCTTACCAGGTGCAGCTCACCAACTGTGGGTATGTCTAGAGTCAACTCTTCTGATTCGGCAGCGCTCAGTGCTCAGCCTCTGCACGCTCAGCCTCCAGGGAAGCGGCTCCATCCTCACCCAGAATGTACACTGCAGGCGTTGCAAGAGATTGCGTCTTTAGTGGCTCCAGAAACTTGCATGCGGTCTTACCCCTACACGGCAGGTTCAGCCTGGTGTTTCTGATGACCTTCAGAATCAGAGAACTGCTCTGAGGACTAGTTTTATGGGATTTCTGTATGGTTTACATGGTCCTAGCCTGGAGCTTTTTAGGATGGTGTTAATTTCCTTTGGGCTGTGTGCAGTGAGCCGGAGCAGAATCTTGTCAGATGGAACTCAAGAGACTTGTCCCTGCCCCGGGGGACAAGGAAGAGAGGTGTGTGCCTGCGCTGACCTTTTTGGCTGGCCGGCCTACGTTTATGTGTAGGCAGGCGTCCTTCTCTGGCTGGTTTTCCTGAGTCAGGAGCGGTTTCTGGGAAGAGGGAATAGGAAGGAGGGGACCAGATGAGGGAGAGGAAGCTGTTCCAGGTTTGGGGGGTGACCCACGCTGAGCTTTTCGCCTAGAGAGCTGTAGGCGCAGTGGGAGCCGGGAGCTGCTGTGTCCTTTGAGGATGTAAGATGCTCTTTCACCTCCTGGACTGGGCACTGCTGCCTGCCTTCCTGGAGCTCGTGTGTGTGTGTGTGTGTTTAAGTCACTGGGGGCCTTTTCTTCTATCCCACTCTGCTTCTCTCCCCCGAGGTAGCCAGCTGGGTTCTAAAGCAGCCCCTCGCTGGTTGGGCGCCTTGTACCCCATCTACCCATAGTCCCCGCTTGTCTCCGATAGCTGCTGGCCTGTGCTTGCATTTTCCTTGGCTTGGGGGGAGGGTTTGGAAGGAGCAGCCTGATCTTTGGGGGAGGGGTAATCGTGTATGTGTTTGTGGGGTGGGGGGACAGACACACAGGAAGATAGGGAAGTTTGGTGTGTGAGACTTAACCTTGGGAATGTGAGTCAGGATTCCTGGGTTGCGTTCTTGTCTCCACGCCTGCAGGATTCTGGGAAAGGCTCTTCTGCAGAACCGTCTATTATGTGGGGGCTCTGCACCCCACGGAGGAAGAGGCCACCCTCATCACTGTTAATAACCAGTCCCAGGGAAACCCCACATCACCCCTCGCCCCCGCGACTCTCCAGGCCTGGGAGATCCAGCCCAGGACTTGGGAGTTTCCGGCGCTGGGTTCCGAGGGAGCACCTAGGATGGAGAGGCCCTGCCTTCCTCAGGCATTCCCCCCCCCCCAGCCCCTCAGGAATGTGCCACTTTTATCTTGTACTTTGCTTCTGACCAGGACTGGGGAATTCTAAAGCACAGAGGAACAGGCACGTTGGGATTTGGCTTGGACTGGGGGCGGAGGGCGGGGTGTGTGTGTGGAAACTTGGGCATATTATGTCTTTAGAGGAAACACAAAGCCCCCTCATCCTTGCCGCCACCTAAACTGGTTTCTCCTGATCTGCCTGTGGCCTGTGTGGATTGTGATAAACTGGCTCATCTCCAGGGCCTCAGAAGGGACTGTCTTTAACTGCAGTGGAGAGCCCGGCGCAGCAGCTGCCGGCCCCCTGCCCCTGGCCCGGGGCGAGCCCTGTGTTTCATGAGTGTCTGGAGCAGCCCCCACTCGTGGAATTCAAAGGGCATTGGGACTGGTGCTACAGTCTGAAGCTTCACCTCTGCCCGGCCAGCCCACCTCTGGGCAGCCTCTGGACAGGAGGTGAGAACCAGCAAGCCAGAGGAGCCTGGAGACTTGAGGAACACAGAGGTGACTCACTCGTCCACAACTGTATGGTCCCCGTCCAGAGGTGACCTTTTGATATTCCCTTGCCCTTAGGCGGGACGACACTTAACCTAGTCCAGATGACTTTTTAATCTCCAAGGAAGACGGCAGCCCGGGTCATTAACAGAAGAGCTGATTGAAAACATCCAGCAACTCCCAACCCCAGCATGTCTCCACCAAAAGCCAAGAGGGGCTCTCTCCCGTTGAGGCTCCCCGCTTTCCAGATGAGACTGGAGCCCAGAGTCGGCACACGACCTGCCTCCTGACTCATAACTTAGGCTTCTCCTGATTCCCACTCTGGCCGATCCCCTTCTGCTCCTTCCCTGGACAAAGGGCACATGGCCCGCTTCTCTCCCAAACCGAGCCGCGAGCCCCACGCGCGGCGTGCCGAGGACTGTTCATTTCTTTGGCCTGCTCTTAGTGACAGCTCCTCACCTACCTGCCCAACCGAGGAGGAGCCCTGGGCTGGAATTTCCTGTTTTCTGAGGGCTCCGGGGCTGCCCCGGCAGGCCGGCTCCCCTGCCGCCGCCGTTCCTGGGTGTTCCAGGCCGGGCTTGCCGCCTCGCTCTCGGTGCTGGGCTGGCTCCCAGCCTCTCCAGGTCTGGGCTTGCCGGCTGCGAGGTGGAGGCGTTGAGGGACTCGATCGGCCGACACCAGGTGCCCAAAGGCCGGAGGTCCGTGCGCCCCGGCCGCGGCCCCGGCCCGGGCCCAGCCCCGCGCCCCTCGCCATGGGCCTGGCCTTCGCCCGCGGGCCCTGAGCATGGAGCGGGGCTGGCCGCCGGCGGACAGCTGCAGCCGGGAGCGGCCCGCCGCCTGCCGCCGCGCCCTCAGCGTCTGCGACTCGCTAGACCTGCACGGCGCCCCGGCCGGCCGCGCCGCCTCCGCCCTGCAGGCCGCCCTGTGCGCCGCGCGCGAGCAGCCGGCGCGACCGCGGAGCGTGTGCTCTGGCGGCCCGGGGCCAACGCCGCCGGCGCCCGGCGCCCGGAGCCTGCTGCTCGGCTTCTTGCGCCCACGCCTCGGCCGCCGCGGCCCCGCCGACGGCTGCCCGCCGGTTCCCGGGCCCGCGCTCTCGGGGCGCCCGGGCTCGGCCGCGCCCAGCCCGGCGCCCAGCCCCGCTCCCAGCCCCGCGCCGGCCCGGCGCAGCCGCCCGCGGGGGGTCCAGGCGCCGCGGCCCACCAGCATGACGTTCCTGGAGGTGAACCGTCTGGAGCTGGCGGCCGAAGCCGAGGCCGTGGGCGCGGGGCTGGGCCGCGCGGGCAGCGCGGGCTTCCTGCGGGGCGCTTCGCTGTGGAGCAGCCAGCGCTGGCAGGTGCTGCGCGGCGGGCGCGGCGCCCCGAGCCCCCGGCGCGGCCTGTCGGCGCTCAGGAAGAGCTTCAGCTTCCGCCTGCGCCGCGGCCAGGAGATCCGGCGCGCCGAGTCCGGGCTGCTGCCCCGGGCGCGCACCCGCAGCGACGGCGACGCCAGCTCCCTGGGCGCCTTCCCCAGCCGCCGCGACCTGCTGCTGGGCGCCGAGGCCCCGCGCGCCGCGCCGGAGCCCGGCCGCCCCCGCACCGCCGCCGGCCTCTGGAGGCTGCTCATCAGCCGCTTCCGCCGGAGGGAGCCGGCGCCCGCGCCCGCGCCGGCCGAGCCTCTGTGGACCCGCCGGGCGGCCCCGGCACCCGAGCTCCTGGGCGCGCCGAGCGGTAAGCGGGTGTCCTCTCCGGTTGGAGTCCGGGGTCGAGAGCGGGTGTGAAACAAACCGGGAACCTACCTGCTCCCTGGGAGCGGTGGGCGTGCCGCGTGGGCCGGGGGCTGCGGCCGGGCCTGGCCGAGGGAGCTAGCGTGGGGCTGGAGAAGTGGCCGCGGCCGAGGACGACTTCCAGGCGCGTCCAGGCAGGGCCGCGCGGCGCCAGCACTGGCCCTAGCGCGGGGGCGTGAGAGCAGGACGGCAGGGCCCCTTGCCCACTTTGGGTGCGTGTGGAATGGGGGCCGGGAGGGATGGAGACGCTCTGGGTGGGACTAGTTCGCAGCATTTCTAGAGCCCTTACTTCTCGCTGCCTTTGCAGATGAGTTTAGCGACTGTTTATGGACCTGATGGGCATAACTACTTTTTGAGTTAGCCTGGGGAGGGGGAGCTGGCCAGAGGATGGCCATTACAACCTAATGGATCAAGAAGAGGGGCCTGGCCACGGCAGGGCTCTGAGTAGCTCAAGTCAGGCAGGAGCTGAGGATGGATGGGAGCGGAGGAGCCGGGAAGGCAGGTCTCTGGCAAAGAAAGGGTGGTGGCCTCCTGCCAAGGAGGAGCCCAGGGGAGGAGGGCCAGCTGGGCGGGGCAGATCGCTCCCTGCTGGACCTGCCTCGCACACAACAGGGCCAGGTAAGGGCTCCTCCCTCTAGACAGGTTCCTGGAATGTGGTGGGCGGCCCCACCCCAGAGGGTGAGCTTGTTTCTACTCGCTACACAGGCTGCCCCCCCAGCCTGGCTTGGGTCTGGCGGGGAACCTACTGCAGCAGCCTCTCACCAGGTGGGGGTCACCTGGCCCCGTGTGGCTCTAGGAGGGAACTCCTCACCTTGCTGCAGTGATATAGCTAGGGGAACAGAGGACTGTCCTTATTCTGTTGCAGTGTGAAAGAACTTCTCCTGCTGCCCCCTAGAGAAGTGGGCATGAGGGTTGTTTTCTGGCTTGGCCTAGGAAGAGGCAGTGTAGGGACAGCTGACGGTGGAGAGCAAAGGTGTGTGCGCGCGCCGTCCCAGTCCTGACGGGTGGCCTTCTCTCCTGCAGACTCCTTTGTGAACAGCCAGGAGTGGACCCTGAGCCGTTCAGTGCCGGAGCTTAAAGTGGTGAGTGAGGCCCGTGGGAGTTGCAGGCAGTCCTGGGGCTGGGGGTGCAGGCTGGAGTGAGGGGCCAGCACTGCCTCCCCGCCTCCAGTCCGCTCCTTCTCTAGGCTCGGCCTCTCCCCGCAACCCCTCTCTTCCCGCTCGCTCTTTCCTTTCCCATCCTCAGCACTGGCCCTCCTCCTTCCCGACGGGTTTGCCTCTCCTGCCCCGTGTCCTTCCTCCTGCCCTCTGACCGCTGCTCTCACGCCTTCCTCTCCCGCAGGGCATTGTGGGGAACCTGTCTAGTGGGAAGTCGGCCCTGGTGCACCGCTATCTGACGGGGACCTATGTCCAGGAGGAGTCCCCTGAAGGTGAGCGTGACGGGCTGGCCTGGGCTCTGCGGCTGTGCCCTGCTTCCCGCTGTCTGTGGGGGGGGCCTCATCCCCTCGTCCCCTCGTCCTTCTCAGTCCTCTCGTCTCTTCCGTCGGAAGCTGGGGGTTTCTCCTCTGCTGGGCCCCCGTGGGCGCGCTCTTCTGGTTTGGGGCCTGACCTTGCCCTCTGTCCTAGGGGGTCGGTTTAAGAAGGAGATTGTGGTGGATGGCCAGAGTTACCTGCTGCTGATCCGAGATGAAGGAGGCCCCCCTGAGCTCCAGGTGAGGCTCTTGCCCCAGCCTGGCCAGTGGCGCCCCTTTCTCAAGGTTCCCCGTTGGGACTGGGCAAGGTGGCACGTGGGGAGCAGGCGGTGACATTCACCTGGACAGGTGAGAGTGGTAATTCTGCTCGGTCCCCCCTAGTTTGCTGCCTGGGTGGACGCGGTGGTGTTTGTGTTCAGCCTGGAGGATGAAATCAGCTTCCAGACAGTGTACAACTACTTCCTGCGGCTCTGCAGCTTCCGCAACGCCAGCGAGGTGCCCATGGTGCTGGTGGGCACACAGGGTGAGCAGGCCTCAGGCGTCGCTCAGGGCTCTGGGTCCCCAGGTGGGCAGGTGTGAGGAAGCCCAGCTCCCCAGCCTCTCCTGGTGCTGAACCAGCCCTTGTCATGTCAGCCCAGAGTGGGCGCCTCCTCTCTGCTCCGTACACACCGGGTCTTCCCCGGCTAAGATCCTGCCGTCCGTGCGGTGATGACATCCACATTTTTTGAGACGGATAAACAGAGGGGCTGGCTCATTTCCACTCAGTGAGTCGGTGGCGGAGCTGGAACAAGGCCCAGACACCCG
Organism: Phacochoerus africanus; assembly: GCF_016906955.1. Classification (NCBI taxonomy): domain Eukaryota; kingdom Metazoa; phylum Chordata; class Mammalia; order Artiodactyla; family Suidae; genus Phacochoerus; species Phacochoerus africanus. Next base: position 6,122,276 of record NC_062559.1, on the reverse strand, counting down.
GGGTCTCATGTTCCCTGTTGTCCGCCGCCCAGGCTCTTTGCCCACCCACCTTCTGGCCACATGGCCCCCCAGTGGCCCCAGTTCCCCAGCAGGCTGAGTCAGTCCCCACCCTCCTGCCTCCAACAGACGCCATCAGTGCCGCCAACCCGCGGGTCATTGACGACAGCCGGGCCCGCAAGCTGTCCACAGACCTGAAGCGCTGCACCTACTACGAGACGTGCGCCACCTACGGGCTCAACGTGGAGCGCGTCTTCCAGGACGGTAACTCAGGCGCCCGGGGATGCTCCCCCCCACCCCCAGCAGGGCGGGAGGGGGGGCGGTCCGGCCAGCTCTAGGGGGCGGCTCTCAGCTGGGCTCCTCCCTCCTCCCCAGAGGGGTAACTGACTCTGCTGTCCCCTGCAGTGGCCCAGAAGGTAGTGGCCTTGCGGAAGAAGCAGCAGCTGGCCATCGGGCCCTGCAAGTCACTGCCCAACTCCCCCAGCCACTCGGCCGTGTCTGCCGCCTCCATCCCGGCCGTGCACATCAACCAGGTGCGGCCAGCCTCCCCCCTCCCACCGCACGCTCTCCCTGCCTCTCCATCCTGTCTGTCTTGCCTGCCTGTCCCCCACCTCGTCTGGTCCCCCGCCTTGCGGCTGGTTTGAACGCATCGGTTCCCATAGCCTGCACAATGGGCCTGGCCTGGCCTCATCTGTACCCTTTGGTGACTGCCTTCCTGCTAGTTGTCCATCCCCGCGTGACACTCTGCTCGCCCCGCAGCCGCATCAGTTAAGGCAGCCTTTGCTCTTCAGCCCCCTTACGGCTGTCTCAGGACCCCCTTCCCTCGGTGCTACGCTCGGGAGGCACAGAGGCGTTCCTGGAGGCCTGCTAGGGACCAGGCCAGGGCAGAAACCGTGCAGGCCTGCCCCCCTCACCTGCTGGCCCTTCTCGCAGTGTTTGCGTATAGAAGGGCAGCACTCAGCCCACAAGGACCAGTGGCATTCATGCCACGTACGGGAGTAGGGGTGTTCCGAGCCAGGTCCTGCCCCTGGTCCGCCCAGAAAACCACTTGGACACCTGCCCGCTTCCTGGGCCTACTGCCTGGCTATTTTTTGGCCCTTGGCACCCAGGCCATTGCTTCTGTAACTATTTCCCAGTTGGTCCCCTGCTCTGCGGAAAGCCCTGGGCTGTCACAGGTGTGCGTGACTGAGCGGTCAAGCTGACAGCCACTCCTTCACTTCTGCCAAGAGCCATCGTCTTTCCAGCTCACCCCCCAACTCCTGCTCCATCAGCCTTCTGACGACAGCCTGGTGGCTGTTCCAGAGAGCCCTCCCTTGAGCGCTTTAGGAGGCGTCAGGGATTCCCCCCTAAGCATTTCCACGTGGAAGAAAGGGGGAGCCGGGGGGTCTTTCTTCACTGTCTTTGCGCATGTCTGCCTCAGCCGCAGAATTCAGCTGTGCCCAATGGGCCCTGCCCTGGCTGGGGACCCTGCCCGCCAAGGCCAGCAGCTCAGGTGTTTTGCTCCTTTTGTGCGGGTTAGGATTCGAGGAGGCTGCCAGCACGCATCCTCTACTGAGTGATCACCTAACAGGCCTTTAGAGGACGGCCTTGTCCTACTGCCTGAGTCTCTCTAGTCCTGGAGTAGACCTGCCTGGCGCCTGCTGCCTCTATCCTCCGGTGCTCCGCCTCCCTTCCCTGCTGCTCGCCCAGTGGCAGACCCAGCTGTTCTGCTCTCTGCCCGCCCCTCCCGCATCTCTGGCCCTGTCACACACACCCAAGCCCTGCCCTGGCCTCCTGCAGCCTTGATATTTGTCACTGACGTAGGGAGCTCATCCAGGGTGACCTGCCACCTGGCGTCACACCCACCTGTGAGCCAAGACTCCGCGGTCTGTTCTCTTCCAGCTTCTGTCACTGATTCTCACCTACTAGTCCTTGCCTCTGATTCAGCTCCTACAGAGTGGCCCCTGGCTGGGCCCTAGTCGGGCAGCAGTGACAACTGGCTCCTGCTGGCCTCCAGGCCACATGACCTTTCTCCTTGGTACCATCTGTCGGAACTAGCGGCCCCTCCGCTGCCCCGTGCCCCCCAGGCCAGGTGTCCGTGCCGAAGGGTTCCCAGCTCCCACCTGCCAGCCGCCCCGTGCCCCACCCAGAGCCTCCCTCAGCAGCCCTCTCTGTCCTTAGGCCACGAATGGCGGCAGCAGCGCCTTCAGCGACTACTCATCCTCAGTCCCCTCCACCCCCAGCATCAGCCAGCGGGAGCTGCGCATCGAGACCATCGCTGCCTCCTCCACCCCCACACCCATCCGCAAGCAGTCCAAGCGGCGCTCCAACATCTTCACGGTACGTGCCCGCCCCTCCCGCCTGCCCAGTGGCCTTCACTGAACAGGCAGGGCCGAGCCCCCAGCCCCCGGCCAGGAGGGAGCAGGCGGGAGCCAGGACGATGCCACCTGCCGTCTCTGCATCCACACAGTCACGCGCCGCCTCCCTGGGCTCTTTGCCGGGGGCCCCCATCTGCCCCCTGATCCGTCCCGACTCTGCCAGGCTGTTCCTCTGAGGCCGCAGGGGCTGCCCGCAGTACACCCACCCAGGCCCGCCTCCAGGCATCACGCACTCTCCCTCTCCCGATCCCGTAGGGCTTCTTGGCCAGCCGGAGGGATCTTTGCCCGCGTCTGCTCTAATTCCGAGACTCCCTTGATTCCGCAGTTGTGGGCTGAGGCCCAAGGCTCCTCAGAGCGTTAGCCAGCAGAGCTAGAACAGGGCCCAGGGCTCCCGGTCCCTGTGCCCGCTCTTTCCACTCTCCCACGCTTCCCACTTGCAGCTGAGATCGGCCTAACGAGGCCTAGATGTCTTTTCCATCTCCTGATTCCCTGCCTCGGTCCCCAGGCTCGTCCTCTCTCCCCGTCCCTGCAGCCCTTACCCCCAGGGGCCCGCGTGCCTTCCGCTCTGGGGCCCAGCCCAGCAGCTCTTGGGTGCCCTGAGCCTGTATCTGACATGCAGAGCCGGCCCCTACACTCTCACCCTCTAGCTGGGACTTTGCTGGGCCATTCCGGGAGTCTTGGGTCAGACACAGGTGGAGGAGCTGCCCATGTGGGCTCTCAGGAGATCGCCCCATCCTTCCTTCTGCGTCACCGCACGCGCCTCTTTCTGAGCATCAGAGCTTGGCTTTCTGCCCGGCTCTGTGTCCAGCCTGGCAGGTCAGGCCCCGGCCAGGCTCTCAGGAACCCTGCCCAGACAGAGCCAGTGCTCCTTGCTCCTCGCCTCCGCCCGCCCAGCGCACTTCCCCCTGGGCTGCCTGCCTCTGCCCACCCCGTGCCTGCCACACGCGCTCCCCGTCCATTGCTGACGGACCCTCTTGCCACTGACACCTGCTGCCGTGCGTCACCCCCCAGCCCTGCCCCTGCCTGGACCCGCAGCTTCTCATTTCTGTTCACACCCGTTGAGACCCACAGTGCCTTGGGCTGCCTGCTTGTGCCCGCACCGCGTGCTGCTGCTGCTGCTGCTGCTGCTGAGCCCGTTTGCAGTCACTGCCGTCCATGCCCTTGGCACCCACTCCCTGACATCCTGCCTCTGTCACCTGCTCCCTCCACACCATTCTTCACCTCCCACCCTCCTCTGCTGCTAGTCGTGCAACACCCCAGGGCACACTCCCTCCCGCAGCCTCCAGCCCGCAGGCACCTTGGTACTCTCTGCCCTGCGCTCTGCTGCCTGCCCCACCGTGCTGCCTCTGCCTGCCCCCCTCGCTGCGTGTCCTCGGCACAGCCGCCCCCCAGGCCCTTTCATTCTCTTCATCTTCACTGTGGCGACCTTATTTTTTTCTTGCCATTGTCTCCCTGGTGACCTCACTCGCGCCATTGTCCCCGAGGCGGCCTCCAGACATGTCCGTCTCTAGAGGTGCATCTCGGGACCTCCCCTTCTCATCGTCGCTGCGGGGCCTCCCCCTCGCCCTCACCGCCCTCCCCAGCAGGGCCACGCCTGTCCTGTGGCTGGTGCCCTTGTGACTCTCCCGCTGGACGTGGCCGCTGACGTCCCCATCTCCCCCATGACTTCATGTGCTCGTTTGGTTCCACTCTTGCCCGGTTCCCGTCCTGAAGGGGCACCCCTCGGGGCTCCCAGGGACCCTCTGGTGGTTGGGGGCCTCTGCTCGCCAGCCTGGCTGCACCCCGCTCCCTATGACCGGCTCTTCTGTCTGGGGACCCGGGGGCAGCGGGCCCATCCACCTTCCTCCTTCCTCCCTGGGCCGGAGGGGCAGAGGCTGTGGCGCCCAGGAGAGGCCCCGGGGCAGGCGCCGATGGGGAGCTGCAGGCAGTGGCCCCCGGCCCAGCCCGGCCCTGCCCTTGCTGCTCCTTTGGCTGTGCTCCCCACGCCGCCGCCGCAGTCCTTGGCCTCTTCCTTGAGCTCTTGGCTCCAGGCAGCCGGGGAGAACAGGAGGGACGTGGGGCCCGGAGTGGAGAACACTCCCCGCTGAGATGGACTGTCCGGCCCGCCCGCCGCCGCCGCCGCCTCCTCCTCCTCCTCCTCCTCCTCCTCCTCCTCCTCCTCCTCCTCTTCATCCCGCTGCCACCTCGCCCCAGGCGCCTGGGTCTCTGCCCTCACCAGTGCTGACCGACTGTGCGGGGCTTGAGTATAACTTGCCAAAATCTTTATTCTTTCGATATTTGCAGATATGTGCCACTGTTTCCAACTTTTCATCAACAAAAAGGCCTTTCCAACTCCTTCCAAATTAGAAGACCAGGTGGTGACACACAGCACCTCTGGACATTCTCCCCTGTGCGGGGCCGGAGGCGGGCCGGGCCCTGGGACTGCTCTCAGATGAGAAGCGGCCGCCGTGCTCCCCACTCCAGAGACCCACAGGAACCTTTGTAACTAACCCCCACCCCCAGGGAAGGCTAGGAACGCCGGAGCCCGCGGCTGGGGGCTGCCGGGGACCAGGCCCGGCTGGACGCGCTGCGCCAGGCTTGCTGCATGGAGAAGAAGGGAGCTCGGCCCCACGCCCGGCGCCGGCCAGCGCGACGAGGCCCAGAGGCCGGGGGGCGTCCGAGCGCCCGGCCGGTCGGCAGCCCAGCTGCTCCTGGGGGAGCTCCCCCGCCCCTCCCCTCCTCTGCTCCTTCCTGCATGGACTTCTGCCGTTCCTGCTCCGCTCCGGACGCCGCAGCCACGCCGCGCTTGCCTTCCCCTCTCTTGGCCTCCCATTTCCTAGGATCCGCATTCGGGCGGGCTCTGCCCCAGGAGCCCGGCGGGGGCGCAGGGCCTCTTCTGGCCTCTCTCCTCTCTCTCTCCATCCACTGTGCCCCTCGGGCCTCGCTGCCGTGCTCGGCGCAGCGTGCCGTGTGGCGTCTGTGCCGCAGACGGGCCGCTGCCCGCTCACTTCTGGACTTTGCTCTCCCTGGTTGTCGTGCCCGAGCTCCCGGCCATCCCTCAGCCCCACCGTCCACCTCTCCTGGCCCTTCCCTCTTACGCCCCAGCCCCTGGGCTGCGCGCTCCTCACGCCCTCGGTATCTCGTGTCCTTGCTCTTTTGTAAGGGGCGGGCCCGGCCCAGTGACCTGTGCTGCTCTGTATGGTGCCGTGTGTAAGAATAAACCCGTTGGAATACTCGTGGTCTCAGTTCCTTCCCGGTCCCGCCGCCCTGGCCCTGCCCCACTCGCTAGGGCCTGCCCAGGAGGAGGGAGGATGGGAGGGCTGGCTGGGGACTCCCGGCGGGCAGCTGACCCGCAGACGCTGGGCCCCTTTAACACGCCTCTTCTTTTCTCTTGCAGTCTCGGAAGGGTGCCGATGTGGACCGGGAGAAGAAAGCCGCCGAGTGCAAGGTGGACAGCATTGGGAGTGGTCGGGCCATCCCCATCAAACAGGTCAGCACTCCCTCCTCCTGGGGCTGGGGAGGAGCTGAGATGAGGCCCAGGAAATGCTAGAGGACGCTTCCTTTTCCGGGGCCTCTGGAAGGGGGTGTGAGGGGCCAGTGCCCTGCCGCGGCCAGGCCTGAGCGCTTAACAGGGCAAGTTCTGCTAAGAGCCCATCACCGGGCAGGGTGGCAGAGCCTTACCGGGCCTGGGCTCTGCCGGGCCCCCCTCACCACCACCAGGGGGCAGCAGAGAGCCACCTGCCATCCTCAGCTGCTCTTCTGCTGGTGATGGTTGCAGCGTTGGGCGACCCTGGAGGAGGATTTGGCCTCTCTGGCCTTCCTCTTCTTTAAGAAGGAGCCAGTTCACAAAAGAGTACCTTCATAAGTGTGGTTGAAGGGCATGTCGCTGAGGGCTGGTCCTACTCTGGGTTCATCAGCGCAGCCTTGCTGTATGAGCCTCTGTTCTCGAGTAAAGAAGAAACTTAGAGGAGGGGCCACATCCTGGCATGGTCTCTCCGCCACCTCCTTTCTGAGTCACTGCCTGGGCTGCCTGATGTTGGATCCTCCCAGACCTCCTGTTGTGGGTCTCTGTGCTGGAAAAAGACGTTGAGTGATGGAGGGCGTCTTTGTGCAGAGTTGATGGTGTGCTGGCTGGGGCTCAGGACTGCTGAGCTGGACTGAGGTGGAGCCAGGTTTCTCTCTGGAGCTTGGGTGAGAGCCAGCTGGCTGAGGTGCCCACGAGGATGGGGGGCAGTGGCCTGGTGGTGAGCCCGAGGTACCCCCAGAATGCTGTTCTTTTCACCGATCTTGGGAGCCGGTGATTAGAGATGCTGTAGCTATGGAGGCTGTAATGTCAGGATTAGACCCCAGAGGAGGTTGGGTGGCCAGAGCAGCAGAGGTCAGCCTGGCCAGGCCCTGTGGTCAGGTTTGGCCCTCTAGGCTGGGGCTTCTGGAGCCTGTAGACAATGTGACCCAAATTCTTGTGTTAAAAAGCAAAGGTCCTTTTTATTTATTTATTTTTTTATGGCCGCACCTGCGGCCTGTGGAAGTTCCCGGGTGAAGAATTGAATCCGAGCTTCAGCTGTGGCAACACGGGATCCTTTTAACCACTGCCCCAGGCTGGGGAGGGGCCCCTAGCTTCATCAGTGACCCAAGCTACTGCAGTCGGATTCTTAACCCACAGCACCACAGCGGAAACTCTGAAGATCCCTTTAGAATGGGGAGCCTGGGAGGAGTTTCAGGGCCCAGAGGACAGTGGGGAATGCTTCAGCCCTCCCCTGAACTGTCACCGCAACGATGTCTGTCAGAGACCACTCTGGGGTGGGGGGGTCAGCCTGCCTGGGGATGGGGGGGAGGGGCTCAGAGGAGTAGAAGCAGCCATCACCCCCCACCTACTGTGTGTGTCTGGGTGTATAATTGGTCCAAAAACCTGTTGATAGCATGATCTTGCGTGTCTCTGGGGTTGTGCCAACCAAGCGCCTCCTCACAGGGCCGCTCGCCAGGCCAGGCCTGCAAGCATGCTCCAGGCAGGGGACTCTCACTCCCTGCTTTGGGGCGTATCCTTTCTGGATACACACACACCCTAGCTTTGAGACAGGTGGAGCCCCAAACACTCCCCTTCCTGTCTGGGGTTTGGCCCAATTTATCTGTTGCCTGACTCTTCCATGGGGAGGGGAAGCGGGGCAGTGGGGTGGCGGATGAAGCCTCATGAACTTGCACTTAGGGTTCTGATCTGCCTGGAGGTGAAGGGGGCGTCAGCTAGGTCGCTAGAGTGTCGCAGGCCCCTAAACCCCGGGGACCCTGAGGAGGAGGAACGCGGCCAGGAAGCGGAGCGGGCTGCCCAGATCCCCCCGGGGCCGTGGGGGGTGTGCCTGCTCCTGGGACGGGGCGTCCATGGCTCTCCCCCTCTCCCGGGGTTCCTTGCGCCACCCCCGCTTCCCCGCAGCCCAGGGCCGGTCTAACCCCTTTCCCGCCCTCCTGTCCCCTTCTTCCCATTCCGTTCCTCTCCTCCCCCCCCCCACTCCTGCTGGGAGTGGAGATTGCATTTCAGTTGCCATTTGCATTCCCAATCAATCCGGACTCCGCAATTAAGCCGGCTGGCGGAGCTGGGAGGGAGGCGGCGGCGGGAACGGGTCCTCTGGGGGCTGTCGCCTCCGCACCGCTCCCATTCCGCCCCAGATTGCTTCCTGCTCCGCCGTGCGCAGCCGGCCGACCAGGGAGGGGCGCAGGAACTCCTGGAGCTCGCGCTCCCTCCTCGCCAAGCGGGCCGCCCGACGGCCGGGGCGCGGGGAGGGCGGGGCGCGCGGGGCCGCGCGGGTGATTGGCGGCCGAGCCGGCGGGGGCGGCGGGCGGCGCGGGGCGGCCCTCCCACGCCCCGGCTAACGAGCCGGCGTCATTAGCGCCGCCCGCGCGCCTGGGCCGCCCCCGGAGCGGGCCGCGGGGAAGGAGGGCAGCCTTCTGGGCGGGCAGGGGCCTCCTCGCGTCCTGATTCCGGAGTTGCTGCTTCGAGTGGTCCTCCCCCCGCCCCGACCCCCCCGGTGAGCACCCCCCACCCCGAGCCTCTCTCCATCGGCCCAGGAAGCAGAGGCCCAGGCGGTCGCCCCACTTGGCCCATGTTGGGGGCAGAAGGGGAAGCGGAGCCCGGCGTCTTTGCCCCTTGACCAGGAGCAGGGGCTGGACCGGGAGGGAAGGCGCTGAAGCAGGTGAAGGGACAGAGAAGGGCGAGGGGCCGGGGGCTGGGGTGTGAGGGGTCAGAGAGCAGAGGCCCCTGGGACTCCCCAGCCCTTCCTGGGGGAGCGCCGGGAGCCTCCTCCAGAGTTAGGCAGTTGTCAGCACTCAGGAGAGAGGGAGCCCGAACTGTCCCCGCTCCTGGCCTGTGAGGGCATGGATGCTGCGATCAGAGGCAGGTCACCGGGCCTCCTTCACAGACTAGGAAGCAGGGGCCCGATTGCTTTCTGGGGCGTTCCCACCGCCTGGGATCCAGTGAAGGTCTCGTCCACACCACTGGGCTTCAGAAGCTCCGGGTGAGCCAGGGGGGTGTGGTAGCAGCAGGGGCCTCACCTCCCACCGCTGCAATTGTTTGGGGGCAGGAGGAGGAGGAGGAGAGAGGAAAGCAGGGGGGTAGCCAGGATGTGGAACCTCTGTTGAGAAGCGCGGCCGGGATTTAGGGCCCTTTCTGACCTGCACCTGGGCCCCGCTGGCTGCGGGGGGCGAGGGCGGGCGGGAACCCAGAGCACCTGTTGCTGACCTCAGCCCTCAAGGCTGAGCCGTGGGTGGGGGCGGGGCTTATGGAACCAGGTTTACCCAATTGCTTGACTCCCACTTCGGCTTGTCTGAGGGCAGCGCTTTCCCCACCTGAAGGAGAGCCCGGCCCGAGGGCTCTGGCGGCTCCTCTTCCAGGACCCGCTGGAGTGGACCTGCTCCATCCTGGCTGTGGGCTCCCCGCCAGGGGTTCGGTCCCGGAATCTCCGCGAAGCGCTCCCTCTCCTCAGCCCTCCTGAGTGTGGGAAGGGGCCCTGCAGGATGGAGGCCAGTCCTGGGGTGGGGGGGGCTCTGGTCACCCCGAGCTCCATCCTTAGCCGTCCTCTCGTGCTGTCGGATGGTTCAGGGCGTGAGCCGGTGGGGGGTGTGGGTGTTCACCCACACTTTGAGCACCTCTGTCGGCCACACGGTCTCTGCTGGCTTCCCCTCCGCCCACCGGGTGTCTCTCGGGCAGTGTTGCAGTGCTGAGAGAGTGTCGATGAAGAAAGCGCCCAAGTCCTCGCCCCACGAGCCCTTGTTCCTCCTAGGGCCCACGCACCCCCACAGCCAGCGGCTTACCGGATCACACAGGAGATTCGGTTGCTGGGCTCTGTGGCCAGGTCCCATCACTGCTGGCCTTGGGGGCGCCTGGGGCATTCTGCAGACAGAATTTTCTGCCCTACTTTGGGGCTGCCACAGGGCATGGAGGCCAGGGTCCTCCTGCGGCCTCTGTGCCACCCCATCCCTGAGATCATGGGAGCAGCACTGCTGGGAGGCTGACTGAACCCCCGCCTCCCGCTGCCGACATAGCTCCACACCCAGGGGAAGAGGACTCCCCCTCCTGGGACAGTGGCCCACGGTTACTGGGGAATTGGGCCCCAGGCCTGGGGACAGTCAGGGCAGCGGAGTTCCGTGCACGGGTTCACTCAGCTGCTTCTCCCTGGTTCAGCTTTCGTCCCGCACAGCCTCTCTGTGCAGATTAGCACAGTGACCCGGGAGGACAGGGGACGGAGAACGTTGTCACCTATTGACACTGAGGCCTTCCCCCTGCCCGTGACATGTGGGCCTGGCCCCTGATGCTGACCCAGCCTCTGTCCTCAGGGTATCCTGCTGAAGCGGAGTGGCAAGTCCTTGAACAAGGAGTGGAAGAAGAAGTACGTGACTCTGTGTGACAACGGGCTGCTCACGTACCACCCCAGCCTGCACGTGAGTCGGGGGCCGGGGCCTGGGGGGAGACTAGAACTTGGGGGTCGGGGGTGGGGGTGGGGGGAAGCAGGCCTTAGCTCACAAAGACCTTGCCTTGAGAGAGTGCCTTCTTTGGAGGCTCGGGAGTTGCACAGACCCTGAGACCCAGGCCCGGGCCGACCCCACACTGAAGCTCTGAGTCTTGACTGAGCCCCCCGGGGATGGACAAGCCCCCTCCTGGGCTGGGCCCGTGTGTGGAGTCTCAGCCCGCACTCTAGTTGTTTTAAGGGCTGGTTGGGCCTGTTCACGTGGAATTGCGCCAGGTGGGGGTACTGGTGTCGCCAAAAGTTGTCTTTAGGGGAGCCACATCAGTGGGTACCCCTGGGCTCTTGGGGTTCCAGAGAGCACAGGGCAGTTAAGCCAGGGCTGCCGGGGTGGTTCAGGGCCAGGAGAGGCCCCCTTGGGAAGAGGAGAGTCGGGGGCGCAGTTTGTGGGCAGAGGTGTCTGGAGGGGGGGTGCAGTGACTGTAGAGTGGCCCCCATGGCAGCTCCCCCACCCTTCCTTCCTCCCTTCCCCTCACCGCGTGGCTCCAGCACACAGCTGTCACCAGAATCCATCTCTGTCACCACCCCACTGTGGGGCTAATGAGTTCTCCTGCGAAGCCCCTCAAGCACAGCACGTGGGCCGGTCCCACCCCCAGCCCGGGGGCCCCCGGCCTGCCTTGGAGGGTCCCCAGCCTGCCTTTAAATCTGCTCAAGGTGTTGGGGGGCCCGACCTGAGAGGTGCTGGGGTCCATGGTTCAGCCAGAGCCCAGCTGAGAGCCCCGCCCAGGGCTGCTGACAGAGCCCACCCGCCCGCTTTGGGCCTTTCTAGCCCAGCCCGGCCCTCCTGGGCTCCTCCGGACCCACCTTCTCTGGCACTGACCCTTCCCAGGCTCAGCGTAGATGCTTTTTTCCCAGCACCCCTTACTCCTCGGGCTGGGAGCTGGTGTCAGGATATGGGGGGTGGACGGAGTGGGGGGCCACAGCCAGGGGGTCTTGGGGATTTAGCACAAAGGCTCCTGGGCACTGTCCTCTCCCCTGTCCTCGCCTCCTCCTCACACAAGACCTGGTCCCGCTGCCGAGTCCCTGGCAGGCGAGGGGCAGCAAGGCTGCCAGGCAGAGCCAACCCAGAGGCCAGTGGTGTGGGAAGCGGGAGCATCCGCTGGCGCAGCAGGAAGCGCAGAACCCCCGCATTGCCCAGCGGAGAGCGTCTGGGGCCCCCTCGCTCCCTGTGCTCACAGCCCGGGTGGCCGCCCACGTCCTGCTCAGGCACCTTCTGGCCTGGTGAGCTGGGCACCGGCCTGTCGGAGCCTCTGTTTCCCACCTGCATGGCAGTGGCCTTTGCCATCCTCTCTGCTGCATCCTCACCTGTTCCTCCTGCTTCCCTGGCTGGGTGCCATCCTCTGGCCCCGCTGCTCGTCCCCATGCCCCAGAGAGAGGAGAGAGAGGGACGGTAGCAGGGTCGCGGGACGGGGAAGACGGCGCCGGGCGTTGGCTTAGGGTTTGGTTGCAGTTTCGGAGGTGAGCGGGGAGGCCCGAGGGGTTGCTGTCTTGCACACGGCCTGGCAGCCTGGAGCAGAGGCGTGGGGTTTGTCGGGTCGTCCGTCACCCAGCCAGTGGCTGAGCTGAGACTCGGTCCCACGACGTTGACTCTAAGCAGGACCCGGTTTTTCTGCGCGTTCCAGGAGCACCTCCCCTCGAGACTGCCTGCGAAAGTGGCTGGCGAGTTACCATCAGGGCGAGCGGGGCTGGTGGAGGGGGCCGGCGGCCTGCGGGTCAGCCGGGGGGCCGGTCGTCCTCAGGGTCCCTTCCAGCATCGCACTCTTGCACCGTGTGTGACTTAGCCTGTCGGGGGCGTGGGACAGGATCTGGGTGGAGGAGCTAGCAGGCCTGTCACTGCTTTATTGCGAGGCGACTCTAAGGCTGTGGCTCTGCCAGCCGCTGCTGGGCCCCTCGTGCCCTCCTGGCCACAGGACGTGGTGGAGAGGTTGAGGGAACGGTCACTTTGGGAGCGAGGGCTCCCATCCTTCGCCCTGGAGTTGTCAGCTCCGGGGTCAAAGTGCCTGACCTTCCCCCACTCCTTCTGTGCTGGATGCCAGGAGCAGTGGGCACGTGCAGGTGGCACCCTCCCTGCCCTGTAGGCGCCTCTTGTCCTTCAGGGAACGCAAATCCGATTCAGGATGGTGGTGACAGTGCAAGTTCAGCGAAGGCCGAGCCGAGGGGCTCCATGTGTGCAGCCGGCAGAGGGGGGTCCGAGTTCCTTCCCAGCAGAGGCTGCTTTGCCTGGATTGCTCCTCGCCCGCCCCTGGTGTCTGGGTTTCCCTTTCTGGGTGCCAGCCACTCACATGTTGCTGGCTCACCTGCCTCCTGGTGGCCGTGTCTTCCAACCTGAGCAAGAGTCTGAGCTGCCAGCCGTGAACAGGGCCCCCACCGGTGAGCTGCCCGGCTTCTCTGGGAGGCTCCCTCCTGTTGGGGAGCTGGCGGGGAGGCCCCTCGGGAGCTCTGGACACACACGGGGCTCTCGGCCTGGTTCCCTCTCTTCCTCGGGGCGGCCCTTGCCTGAGACCCAAGGACCTCAGGGCTGGTGACCTGCCCGCTGATGGAGGCCGGTCCGGCCCGTGGGGACAGGCCAGGCATGCAGGGGAAGGGCTGGTGGGCACGTCTGGAGCCTCGTGCCCAGTTCTCGCCTGGCCCAAGAGAGCCCGCCACAGCCTCCCCCATTTTGCAGCCAGCGGAGCCATTCACACAATCACCTTCTGTTAATTCTATCTGCAACATCAATTAAATTGTTTGTAGAAACTAATTGAATGTGGCTTAATCACACATCTTAATAGCTTTCCACGCTCTGAACTCGTTGTTAATTCCAGTAATAAAACGAGATGAGAACGCTGGCTGGGTAATTAGCGAGGAGGCTGGGGAAGAAATTGCTGTTTGATGGTGGGTAATAAAGGCAGCCGTGGTGACCGCTCTCCTGAGCAGCCGCTGCCACCGCCACCGCCGAGCTCCCCGTTCTGCTGACGGAGGGAAACGCTGTGGCTCGGCCCCTGACGTCCCTGTCTCTGCTGCTGCCGCTCGAGCTCCTTGCCACGCTCTTCTCGGGGCCAGGCTCCAGCTCTCAGCCTGGCCCTGGAGCTGGCTGGGCCTGGGGCATGGACCCGGGAGCTCCGGGTGCTGGCCTGGTCCCCAGGACGAGTGCCTGTCCGGGCGGGTCAGAGATGCTCAGGGGGCTGGTCCTTTGCCCTCACGGTGGTTTGTGGCCCCTCGGCCGTGGTCACAGTCCCTCTGTGCTGCTCTTTTTCTTGGACTAGGGTCAGCTTCTCCCGCCGTGTCCCAGCCTGGGGGTCCCTGGGCTGTGGTGGGGCCTGAAAACTGTTGCAGCTGCTGTGACCTCCTTGTGAACTAGAGCAGCCCGGGCCCCGCCCCCAGGAGAGGGACTGCAGCTGCGCCTTCGGCCCAGCCAGCTGTTGACAGTTGTCTGGAGCAGCCGATCTAAGATGCGCTTGTGTGCAGGGACCTGGGGTGGGCACGTGCGGAAGCCGGGTCGGTGGCCTGGCGGGGCCTGGCGTGAGGAGGGCCCAGGTGGTGGAGTCACACACGGGCTGCGGGGCAGAACACAGGCCCAAGCGGTGCCTGGGCGGGGAGGCCAAGCGTACTGGAGGAGGGATGGATTGAGGGGGTCTGGGGGGCTGGGGACAGCACCCTGGCAGCACTCAGCAGAGTGGGGGTGAGAGGGGCCAGAGACTGGCCTCGCTGACTTCTCAGTGCTGTTGCTCTGTGGTTCCGAGACGTGAAGCGAGCTCCCTGTGAGCAGGGAGAGTCCATGCACCCAGCAGCACCCAGGTGGTGGCGGGAGGGCACAGATGCAGGGAAGGGAGCACCCCGCCTCTGGCTGGCCAGGCTTCTCTAGTCCTTCTGAGGGGCCGGCTGCCAGTGAAGGTGACAGAGCTGCTTAGAGAGTAAGTGACTCCAGGCCCAGCCAGGCCTCCTGGAGCCGGGCTTGGCCGGTGAGGCCAGCATGCTTGCATCGGAGGTGTCCCGTCCTCCCCTTGGTCTGCTCACTGGACCCTGCTGCCCTGCCCTGCAGGGAATTCCAGCCCGGCCACAGGAGCGCAAGAGGGGCTGGCGCTGGGGGCCCTCTCCTTCTTCTCACTCCTCATCCCAGCTGGAACCTTCTCTTGGCTCCTTGATGGTCATTCAGAGTGAGGGGCAGCCCCGGAGCCCCTGGTCAGCCTGCCCTGGCCCTGCTTCCCTAAAGGCAGCACTCCCCACAGACTCTTTTTTATTTTTGTCCCTTTTTTGGTTGCCCTGTGGCATATGGAGTTCCAGAGCCAGGGGTCAGATCTGAGCCACAGTTGCGACCTACGTCGCAGCTGTGGCAACACCAGATCCTTTAACCTGCTGTGCCAGGCCAGGCAATCAAACCTGTCTCCTGGTGCTGCGGAAATGCTGCTGATCCTGTTGTGCCACAGCAGGAACTTCTCCATCCACATTTTTTTTTTCTTTCTTTCTTTTTTCTTTGTTTTATCTTTTTAGGGCTGCACCTGCAGCATATGGAGGGTACCAGGCTTGGGGTCGAATTGGAGCTATAGCTGTCGGCCTACACCACAGCCACAGCAACGCAGGATTCGAGCCACATCTGTGCCCCACACCACAGCTCATGGCAACGCCGGATCCTTAACCCACTGAGCTAGGCCAGGGATCGAACCTGTGGCCTAATGGATACTAGTTGGGTTCATTACTGCTGAGCCGCAGCAGGAACTCCTGCATCCACTCTTAAGCAGAGGACATTGTCCTTTTTTCCCCCTGAAGGTGGTAGGCGAGGGGGTAGAAGGCCTGGGTGACCGGCAGTGGTGGGTGAGAGAGAGGGTTGGGGCCTGGAAGGACCCGAAGGCTTGGGCTGAGCTGGGAACAGGGAGGTGCTCCTGAGGGAGGAAGGAGAGGAGGCAGTCCTGAGTCTGATGCCTGGAATCCCGTCCCGAGTTGGGTTGGTGCCACTGGCCGGGGTCCTGCTCTTGAGTGGAAGCTCTTGCCACATTGTAGCGAGGTTGTCAGCTGGGAACTGCCACCCAGCAGCTCGCTGGTGCTGGCGGCACGGAGACAGGAGTCAGCAAAGCAGGAGAGCGGGGTCCAGGCCGGGCAAGGATGCTCTGCAAACCCCACCCTGCCAGCTGCCACCCTCCAGGGAGGGGTGTCCCAGGCTGGGGTCGAGCGGCTGGAATGGGGCCTCAGAGCACCCAGCGGCTTCTGCTCTCTGGTGCCCCTTCCACTCCCGGGCCCTCGGCTGTGGGCCTGAGGCAGGGCTCGTTCCTGGGCGGAGGGGGGGCGTCTGCCTGGGGAAGCCGAAAAGCCTGGGCTTGAACCTGGGTCTGTCACCTTCTCGTTGTGTGACCTCGGGCGGGTTGGCCTTTGTCAGCCTCGCTTACTTCACCTGTAAAGTGAATGCAGTGACCGCGTCCTCCTCGGTCGCGCTGAGGACGACGTGAGGTAACGTATGAAACGCAGGTGCAACGTGCCGCTCTGGGGCACGGACCCCTGGCTCGTGAGCGGGCGGGTGATGTGACGGCCATAGTGGTTCTCGTTGCCGGTCGAAGTCCCTGGAACCAGGGACTTGCCTCGGCATCCCTAAGACCAGCAGAAAGCATCCAAGGCTTTTAACTTCAACAAATATTTATTGTCAGGCGTTATTTTAAGCACTGGGGGCTGCTTAGGCTCTAAAAGCTCTTGAAGCCCGAGTGGTGGTGGGAGCTTCTGAAAATAGGGCTAAAGTCCTCGGGCACCAGGCGCCCGGAGCCCGGGGCAGCCCTCTCGTCCAGGTGCCATGGAGCCTGTCCCTTCCCCTCCTCGGCCCCGCGGGCCCTCTCCCCCAAGTCCCTTCTTGGTCCGGCACTTGGCCTCGTCTGTGTCGCCTCCTGGGCCGTCCGTCCTTCCTTGGGAGCCCCGCGCCTCAGATCTCGGCTCCAAACCCGGTGGCCCCCGCTCCCGCCCGAGGCTCCCCGGGCTGCGGCCAGGCAGACTAGGAGGCGAGCCGTGGACTCCCCAGAACTTGGGCTCTTCCCATCCCAGCAGCACAGAGGGTCAGAGTTGGGAGGGTCAGAGGCGGGGTGCTGCCGAAGGGTGGCCGGTGCTGACGAGTCTTTGTGCTTCTCCTCCGCGTGGCCGCAGGATTACATGCAGAACATCCACGGCAAGGAGATCGACCTGCTGCGGACGACGGTCAAGGTGCCTGGGAAGCGCCTGCCCCGAGCCACGCCGGCCACAGCCCCGGGCACCAGTCCCCGGGCCAACGGGCTGGCCCTGGAGCGGAGTAGCACGCAGCTGGGTGCGGGCGCAGGTGAGGTGGCTGCGGGGGCGGGGGGCGGCGTCGGGGGCCAGCGTGGCCTCCTCTCCCTGGAGGAGTGGAGCGGGCCACCATGGGGCCTGGGAAGGTCGGCGTCATGGGGCTGCAAATACGCGTGCCACCTAGTGTCCTGCTTCGGGCTCGGCTTAGCTAAATGCGTCGGTCGAAAGCCTGCCCTCGTGGCATTAGTAGAGGTAGCGGCCAGGGGACAGCCTTGCAGTGGTTTGGAGATCAGAACAGGAACAAGATAGCCTCGTGCAGACAGGTGGCCTCAGCGTCTGGAGCCAAGGCAGGGGATGGTGGGGACAGGACCTCTGGTGCCAGGGCCACATCTCAGCCAGGCTTGCCCCGTGGGCAGGGAGGGAGGCGGCAGGGGACAGCGCTGCCCGAGGTGAGCCTGGTAACTGTCCTTTGGTCTGCCGTGAAGGTGAGGGGTCTCTGCTCAGGGGAGACCGAGCTTAGGGAGAAGCTGGGGGCCGAGCCGACTGCCACGCGTCCGGCATCGGGAGAAACGTGGAGCCTGAGAGGCTGAGCCTGAGGTGGGGCAGCTCTGCCTGGACCAGCTCTTGCCCAGGCAGGTGATTCTGTGGGTTGAGGAAAGACCCTCCCTGGCTCCTAAGCCACTTGGCTCCTCGGGGGGCTTTTGCCCTCCCACACCCCGTCCCCGCGGTCCAGATCCACTTTGGCTTCTGCAGCCCTCCTGCCAGGACCTCAGTGTCCCTGATGTTGTCCTGCCAAATAGGGTCTCGTCTTCCTGGGGCCCAGAAACAGCTGGGAGACACTGTCCCCACCCCGGGCGTCAGCTCCTAGCGCAGGGTACCGCCTTCCCCAGAGGGCGCGTGGAGGTGCCCTGCGGTGACAGGAGGCTGGGGCCGGACCTTTGGGGCCGGGGGCTGGGTGCTTATGTCCCTGGAGTGGATGGACTGACCCCATGGGATTGTCCCAGGCACTGTACTCACAGGGCCGTCGAGACGCTCTGGGTTAAGTGGGGTGGGTGTGGGGGGGCCTCCTGAGTGTGCTCCTGGTTGGAGGTGAGGGCACACTCACCCACGTAATTGCCAGCACCCACCTGTACCCACCCACCCTGCCGCTGTGGCCACCCATCACCCAGTCTGCTGGCGCTGGAAGAGGTGAGCAGAGGGCGTGGACACCGCTGACCGAGGGCCCCGGTCTCAAAACCCTGGGAAGTCGAGGTTCTCATCCCGTTTTCAGACCGAGGAAACAAGGGTTCGGAGAGGTTAGATAACCTGTCTGCGACACCCCGCAGGAAGTGGTAGCGCCGGGCATGGCCCTGAGCGCGCCTGACTCGGAAAGCTGTATGCGTCCAAGCCACCCCGGGCTCGGAAAGAGGCCCTTGAGTTATGCGGAGACCGGGCTAGTGGATGGAGGGAGGAAAGGGAGCCGAGGACCAGAGAGATGGGGGGGTGCGCTCCGGACTGGAGGTCAGACCCACTGGCAAAACTGGCCACCGCGGCCCGCAGTGCTCCGGCTGGAGTAGGGCGGGGTTGGGGACCTCCCCGAGCTGCATCCGGGAAGGCGGGAGGTGAGGGGCAGCCTCTGGGCAGGCCTGGGGTCCCTCCCATTGCACTGAGGACAGAGCCGGGGAGGAAGGCTTTTCTGGAAGGCAGGCAGCCGAGGCCAGAGGGCCTGTTCCTCAGAGGCAGGGGAACAGTAAGACCCTCTGTCCTGTCACCTTCCCGGGCCCCGAAGGCCTTCACCTGGGGAGCAGAAGCGTGCGTGGACAAGGGGGCTGTGGCACACGCACCCACCAGCCACGCCCGGGTCCCCAGAACACAGGGCCAGGCGCCGCCCGAGCCGCGCCCCCGCGCTGCACGCTGACACCGACCTCGCGCGCACACACATGTCTCCGCTCACCGGGCGATGTTAACATCTCATTATCTTTGTTACTGTAATTACATTATCCGCTGCTTTATGCAGAATTATCCTCCGAGGACTAATTGATGGCTCCATGTTTAATTCATTAATCATTAGCATCAAATTCGACAATTACAGTGCACACTGATTGTGGGATTGCAGGCGTAATGAGGGGAGAATTAACAAAGAAAAGGGAAAGCACTCTCCCTCCCTCGGGGTTCGGGGCTGGGGGGCCTGGGGAGGAAGTGGTTCTGTGATGGCGAAGGCTGGGGCTGGGGCCCCAGGGGCGAGAGGTCTGGAACCCGGGAGGAGATGGGAACAGGTGAGGGGTGCTGAGAGGTAGGAGCCGGGGCCACTCCCTGGAAGGGGCCTGACGGGGAGGGAGGACACCCCGAGAAAGGCCAAATTTGCGGGGCCTGGTAGGCAGAGTGGGAGGGCACGGAAGGGGTGCCCCTCGCTGTGAGTCGGCACTTAGTGTGTGTCTGCTCCTGCCTTGGGTGTTATGACAGATACAAGAGAAACACAAAACTGGGCCCCGCCTTGCAGTGTCGTCTGTTCCCAGAGCATCAGGGAGGCCTGGCCTGCTCCTTTACCTTCTAGTGGCTTCAACTCAGAGCTTCCTGTCCCTCAAGCTTCTAGAAACTTGACCTGTTGTGCTTGCGGGGCTGGTCCGAGGCCCCAGTCTGCCACTGGCTGCCTCCGGCTTTGTCCAGCTCCAGGTGCCACCTCTGTCCTCAGGTCCTACCGCCATCCTCAGACCGCCTTGGCCTTCTGGCCTCAGGCCCTGCCCTGAATTAGGTGACTGAGGAGGGGCCACGTTGGGGCTCAGCTGTTCCCATCATCTTTTCACAAGTGACATGAGGCCTGGCGAGGGCGCACGCCTGCTGCCCGCCCTGCACCCTGGCCTCGGCGCTCCTGGAGCCACGGGTTCCCTCGGCTCTGCCGTTCTTCCCCGATGGGAGACGAGAGATTAATTTTCTCCAGCCCAACAGGATAATTACTAATACTAATTAGACATAATTACTTGAATTTGATACACTTATTTCTCGTCAGAATGGCAGCAAGGCTGAGGCACACCAGACGGCATCCGCGGCCTGGCACGTGGGTGCGGGGTCTGACCAGGAGGGCAGGGGCTGGGATGGCCAAGGAGGGGGCTCGGCAGTGATGGGGAGTCAGCCCCTGCCCCCCGCTTCTGGCTCCCCATCCCAGGGAGGGGACAGAGGCATGCCTGTGTGTCCTTGGAGAGAGGAAGGGCGTGAAGCCTGCTCCCAGGGGGGCCCGTGAGAGGCCTCTGTTCTCCAGGGAGCCTGGCCAGGATCGGGCGAGCCCAGAGCCCCTCATCTGGGGTCAGCATCCAGCTGGCGGATCAGCATCCAGCTGGCGTTCCCCCAGTTCTGCCTGTGGCCGTGCTGTCAGGAGAGTCTGTGGGTGCTCCCAACCCCCGCCCCGGCCTCCCCTCCCAGTCTGACCCTTCCACCCCCAGGTGCCCCCCACTCGGCCAGCAGCCCGGCCTGGGCTGGCCCGCGCCCAGAGGGGCTGCACCAGCGCTCCTGCTCCATTTCCAGCGCCGACCAGTGGAGTGAGGCTGCTGCCCTGCCCCCAGGTACGCTGGAGCGGTTAAGCCAGAGGAGGGCGAGCCGGGGAGGCCGAGCCGGGGAACGGGCCCGCGGAGCCCTCCAGGGCTGCTGCGGAGTCTGCGCACTGCAGGGCCGGTGCCCCCCCCCCCCAGGGGACCTGGAGGCGGGCGTCTAGCCCCGTGCTTTCCCCGGGCCCTGCCAGCGGCTGGCGCTAGAGACCCTCCTTCTGCAGCTCTGCCCGCCCACTGCTGTCCCCAGGCGGCGCTGGTGGCGCCCGCATCCCCATCAGCCCCCTGCGCAGCCAGCTCATCAGCCTCGCCACGGGGGACGGGGAGCGACTGAGTGGGGCGGTCGGAGGCTGCGGGCTTTGAACACGCGTGGAGACGGGGTCAGGGAGTTGTCCTTCCCGCGCCGCCTCGTGGGATTTCGGCCGCGGTTAGAACCCCTCCCTGTCCCGCCCCCACCCCTGCTCCCTCGCTCTTCTCGCTGTCGGTGGCCCTGCTCACCTCCACGCTTCTCCTGCCTCTTCCAAAAGCACCTCCCCGCATCCTCACCCTTTGCCCCGAATCCATCAGCAGGTCTGGAGCCTAAAGGGAAGTGGGCACAACTCTGCCCTCCTTTCCTCTTGGGGGGAGGCTCCCCTGGGGGCCTGGCACACCTGCCGCTCCCCGTCCCCTGTGCGTCTCCCTGCTTTGCATCCCGGAGATGGAGACGCATCCCAGGCCCCCACCCCCGTGGGAGCGCTGGCCCCCAGCTCTGACCTGGGGGAGGCGCTGGGCACCCACAGCCTGGCCTGGCCTGGCCCAGCCCCCCAGGGGGTGGTCGTGCATGGAGGCCTGGGAGGGGAGCCCTTCCGGGGTCGCGGCCCGTGCTGTGGGCCCCTCTGTGGAGCCTGGAAGGAGGAAGGCAGGCAGGGAGGGAGGGCGCGCGTCTGCCTCTAATGAAGTTTGACATTTAGTGGTGAGCGCCGGGCGGGGTGTGGGAGACGGGAGCTTGATTAGCGCGCTCTAATTGACAGTAATTAGGCAGCTCCCTGATTGTTTCTAATTCTGCTATTAATTGTGAGGAGCGGGGAGTGTGATTGAGGATAAATTTGGTGCGGAGCTGCTGGGGCTTCAGCGCCCTGTGAGCGAGCTCCCTGGCCGCCTTCCACCCTCCGGGCTGCAGAAGCAACACGCTCTCGCCACCCCCCCTTTTCCTCTACCGTGGGACGCCTCGGGGTGGGACTCGCTGGGCAGGCCCCTTCCGGGGCTGGGCCAGGGCGTGCAGGGTTCGATGGCCCAGCTGCAGTTCAGGGGGGAGCCCCCAGTGCCCAGGGCAGGACCGTGCTCGCCCTCCCTCGGCCCACACGTCTCCACTCTCCCTCACCAGCCAGTGGCCCCGCTGAGGTGCTCGGTTCCAGCCCCAAGCTGGAGCCTCCCCCATCTCCCCACTCCAACCGGAAGAAGCACCGGAGGAAAAAGAGCACCGGGACCCCCCGACCAGACGGCCCCAGCAGTGCTGCTGAAGGTTAGGGGGCCCCCAGGGAAACCGGGGCACAGGAGGTGGGCAGCGGGACTTGGGGGTAGTACCCGAAAGGTAACAGCCTTCTCTCTCTGTTCCATTAAGCCCTTTCTAAGAATGAGTCCCAGGAAAAGCAGCTCCACAACTCTTGGTCGCCTAGACCTGGTATCTTAGAAAAGCTCTTTCTTCCGCCTGACTTACAGCCTTTTGGTTAAAGTGGGAGCTTAGTCCCTTTACTCTTCTAGAAGGTAAAAGACAGGCTGCTACTCCAGGAGCTCATCCCAAACTTGCGGGCAGGCCCTGTTTTCTGTGTCTCTTGTATCACCCACTGGGTTTCGTGAGTGTTGGGCGCGAAATAGGTGCTTATTACGTGTGCATGTTGGGCTAAGTCTCTCCTTAGCCGCCTTTAGGCTGTGGGGTTCCAGCTTCTCGAACGTTTTTCCACAGGTCCCTTCTCATAATCCTTTATTAATCATAGGGCTGCTGCTCTGGCTTCCCCCGAGAGTCCTGAGCAGGCCGCCTCGCTGCTGGGAGTCCCTTGCTTCTAGATGAGTGTAACTTACACTGATGCACAGTTGCTGGTTTCTGCTCGGATTGTCAGGGTTAGGGGTGTGGGTGGACGGGGGAAGACCACCTCCAGGGGAAGAGCCAGCTCTCCCAGCCAGCCACCCGGCAAGGGGTCCACCTGTACCCTGGAACCGAGCCCCCACGGCGGGTCGAGGTGATGTAGTTTGGAGACGGCTGGAAGCAGGGCGAGGTGGGATGGTGGAGCCCGGGGGAAGAAAGGGACCAGTTTGTCTATGAAGACAGTTCCGTTAAGGGCGCCTTAGAGCAAGAGCCTGGCGGGAGGACTTCCGGGGGACGTCGGCGTTGCTGGGTGCGAGCCTGCCCTAGAAGAACGTGTGGCTCACCCGTGGGCCTCCACATGGGCACCTGGCGCTCCGGCCCCCACGGCTCTCGTGCTGCTCGTTAGGAATCTCTCGCCCATGGGGTGGTGACCACGGGAGTGGAATTCACATGGCCTGGCGTCGAGGGGCCTGGGGAGCAGAGCGTGGCATGGTTTCACCACGTGGCTTGGGGTCACAGTTCAGCTCACAGTGCTTGTCCCTGCAGATGTCCTCAGGTCCCTGTCTGCTCACGCAGCCCAGTTCGTTAGTGGAGGACACCCCCTCCTCTCGCCATCCGCTTGGCCTCCCTGCCTGCCTGTGCCAGGGTGGTGGGGGAGGGGCCGGCTCCCAGGAGCCCCACGCTGACGCCGTCAGGAATATTGGGTTTAATGAGCTGCAAAATGAGGCGGCTGCAGCTGACATGTACGGATGGTGCCCGCACCCGCCTCCCCCCAGCATCGCCTCCGAGCGCCCATCACGCCCTCTCCACATGCTCGGCGCCGCTTTCTCCAGGAAGCACCCTTGGGTTTCCAGACCCATTCCTGGCGGTGCCCAGGATGCCCAACCTGGGCACCCACCCTCACTTTTTCACGCAGGCTCCACAGGTGCCTAGGACGGTGGTTTGAAGGCCACAGGATTTCTCCTTGGAATCTGCCCTGGAGCACGTGGTCCTTGAGGCAGGGGGCTGGGAGTGGATGGACTTGTGGCCTGGCCGTGTCCCTGGACGGGCAGGCCAACAAGGGCTCTCCCCTGATGGCAGTACGTGTCCCTGTGCCCACAGAGGCGGAGGAGTCGTTTGAGTTTGTGGTGGTGTCGCTCACCGGGCAGACGTGGCACTTCGAGGCCTCGACGGCAGAGGAGCGGGAGCTGTGGGTGCAGAGCGTGCAGGCCCAGATCCTCGCCAGCCTACAGGGCTGCCGCAGTGCTAAGGACAAGGTTGGCACGGGGGCCAGGGGTGGGGTGGGACCGTACCTTTGCCATGTGACTGACCAGCCACCCCTCTCCCCGCGAGGCAGA
Source organism: Phacochoerus africanus (assembly GCF_016906955.1). Classification (NCBI taxonomy): domain Eukaryota; kingdom Metazoa; phylum Chordata; class Mammalia; order Artiodactyla; family Suidae; genus Phacochoerus; species Phacochoerus africanus. The sequence continues at coordinate 6,098,801 of NC_062559.1, read as the reverse complement.
CCCGCCTGGGGAACCAGAACTCGGCGCTGGCGGTGCAGGCCGTCCGCACTGTTCGCGGCAACAGCTTCTGCATCGACTGTGACGCCCCCAGTGAGTGCCGGGGGGCGACGGGGTCTGGGTTGAGGGTGGCAAGAGGGCGCTTGGCCGGCTTTCTAGAGGGAGCATCTCAAGAGGCTTCTAGCAGGCCGAGAAAGGGGGTTGGGGGGCTCGCCTGGTGGCCTGGCAAGGGGCTCATCTGGCGGCCCGTGGGTCTCATCATGCCTTCTCCCCAGACCCAGACTGGGCCAGCCTGAACCTGGGCGCCCTCATGTGCATCGAATGCTCGGGGACCCACCGGCACTTGGGGGCTCACCTGTCGCGGGTCCGCTCCCTCGACCTCGACGACTGGCCGCCTGAGCTGCTGGCCGTCATGACCGCCATGGGCAATGCCCTGGCCAACAGCGTCTGGGAGGGGGCCCTGGATGGCTACGCGAAGCCGGGGCCCGACGCCTGCAGGTGAGGGGATGGGGCTCCGAGGCCGGCCAGGGAGGGAGGGAGGGGACAAAGGGGGTCCTGCCCGTGGCGGGGGCGGGGGGGGCCGGGGATGGTGCCAGGGGGCCGTGACAGTGCTACAAGGGTTAAGAGTGGCTGTTGTCGCTCTGCTTGGCAGTTGGCCCCTGGGGGTGCCCCTCCCCCCGCCTGTCACTCAGCCTCACAACAACGGGCCCTTTCTGAGCCCTTATCAGCAGGTCAGGGGGCCAGCAGGCCGCGCATGCGCAGGCCCCTATCGCTCTGTGGCTCCAAGGCCACGGCCGAGCTCGGAGATGGGGAGAATGGGCGGCAGATAGGGTGTGCGTGGCCCCCGGTGCGGGCCCCCACCTCCTTGGTTGCTGCAGGGCCAGATAAGCCTCCGTGGGGGCCCTGCCTGGAATCTGCCCGCCCTCTCAGCCCCCCACGGCCCCGGGGGGGCCTCCCCTTCCCCTCGGTTCCTTTTCCGCCTCTTCCACACCCTTCGGTTACCTGCTGCCCCCCGACCACCCTCGGGGTCTGGGCTCGTCTCTGCTCCACCGCCCTCTCTCCCAGTCTCCCCCCTCGCCCCCGTGACCACCCTCCCCGGCCCCACCTGCTCGCGGTCAGGGTCACCGTGCCGACCCTGTGCCTGCAGGGAGGAGAAGGAGCGCTGGATCCGGGCCAAGTACGAGCAGAAGCTCTTCCTGGCCCCGCTGCCGAGCTCGGACGTGCCGCTGGGGCAGCAGCTGCTGCGGGCCGTGGTGGAGGACGACCTGCGGCTGCTGGTGATGCTCCTGGCCCACGGGTCCAAGGAAGAGGTGAACGAGACCTACGGGGACGGGGACGGGCGAACCGCCCTGCACCTCTCCAGCGCCATGGCCAACGTCGTCTTCACGCAGCTGCTCATCTGGGTGAGTGGCGGCCTGGCCGTCCCGGGCCCAGCTTTGCGGGCCCCTCTCACCTCCCTGGTGTCCTTCCCGCCCCAGCCCTCTCCTTTTTGTCCCCGAGAGCCCAGGCCTGTCCTGTGTGTCCCGCCCGCAGTAAGCGTGTGCTTTCTTCTGCAGTACGGGGTGGACGTGCGGAGCCGGGACGCCCGGGGCCTGACCCCGCTGGCCTACGCGCGCCGGGCCGGCAGCCAGGAGTGTGCGGACATCCTGATCCAGCACGGCTGCCCCAGCGAGGGCTGCGCCTTAGCCCCGGCCCCCAGCCGAGAGCCCGCCAACGGCACCAACGCGTCCGCGGAGCTGCACCGAAGCCCAAGCATCCTGTAAGGCCCAGGAAGAGGGCAGAGGGGCTGAAAGGACACCTGGGCCGGGGGCCCCACCTCCCTGCAGGCCCTGGGGTGGCAGAGACACAGAGACTGAGACGCAGGGACGTGCAGGAGGGAAGGAGGAGAGGAGAATGGGCAGAGGCAGCGAGAAGAGCCGACGGGGGAGGGGAACGAAGGAGCCGAGACGGGCTGCGGCTCAGGACAGCGGCGACGGCCCCCTGCCCTACGGCACCACCCAGAAGGGACAGGACCCTTGGGAGGTGCTGGGAGGAGAAGGGGCAGGACCTCGCCCTCCTCCAGACTCCTACCTTCTAGCGCCTGCCCCCTGCAGCCTCTCCGGAGACGGAGCCTGGGCGGCAGCGGCTGAGTGACCTGCGAGTCCTGTGTAAATGTGTACATTGGAATATTTATGTTTGTGTACATATCTGGTGTGTTTGTGTGTGTGTGTGTGCGCGCGCGCGTGCGTGACGAGCCAATAAACCAGACTGCGTGTGGCCTTGTCCTCCTGTGTCTCCTTGCTCTTCCTGAGACACTCCTCGTCACTCCTTCTGGGTCCCTGGCTTCTCATCCTCACTGTGCCTTAAGGAGTCTCTTCTCCCCTCAACCCCTCTGCCGGGCAGGTGCTGGTGTTGGCAGTGAACCTGACCCCTGGGGCAGGGGGCGTGGTGAGCTCTGTGCTCCCTGCTGTGAGCCTCCTGCGCTGCCCCCACCCACTGACCACCCGGCGGCTTTTCCGCTGGTTTCCTTATTTCCATTCGTGTTCTGTCCAGTAAGCACATGCCACACCCTGAGCTGGCCAGAGCTCACCCAGACCAGAGACCCGCTTCCTAGGAGCCTGGGAACCCGGGGCTCCTCCAGTCAGTGCCTGGGAAGAGGAGTCTCAGGACGGCGTGGGATGAGTGGCTGCACATTTCTTAGGTCAGTGCTTCTCCTGGGACACAGGCCTTGGCTTTGCTCTGGAGGAACAGGGAGGAGGTGGGTCCCCAGTGGCAGAGCAGCCTCCTGGCTCCCACCAGTATCTTCCCAAACTGGGGGCAGAGGCCAGAGCTGCTGCTTTTCCCCTGACTACCCCTTGGTGGTTCCAGAAAGACGACCAGGGGCCCCTCTGTACCTGTGCTGCAGGCTGAGGACCTGCTGGGTCAGGGCCCCGCCTCCAGGAAGCCTGCTCTTCCCTCTCCTGGAGCCGCTCCGCTGACAACCCTGCTACATTGGGTGTGGTGGCTGGCGCTCTGCATGGGCACTTGCCTGTGTGGCGGCAAATTAACCAAGTAACGCTATTCAGAGAGGAAACCAGATTTTATTTTCTTGGTCCACAGCCCCTTCTACCAGGCTGATAGGAGCCTTAAGCAAAGATAAGGGCAGAATGGAGTTGGGGCCGGGGGTGGCGCGGAAGATGGGTTCCCGGGCTCAGAAAATACTAGCAGCAGTCACCTCCAGCTTCCCTAAAGAAGCTGCTCGGCAGCTGAAGACTGCAGGGTATGGTTTAGGAGGCTTCAGAGGTAAATCCGGGGGGGGAAAAAAAGGCAGATTGGGGCCTCGGGTGTGCTAGTTCTCCTGCCCCACCTTCCCTCCCTGGGGGCACAGAGGGCCTCCGCGCCAGCCCTGGCTACACCTGGAGACACGAGTCCTGACGGCAAAGTGATGACAGCTCCTGGGGTCCTCGACCTCTGCCTGGCTCCTGTCCTAAAAAGACTCTCACCCTGTAGGTTCCCTAGGTGGGTGTCAGACAGCCTTGGCCTGGAGCAGGAACGGGCCAGGCTGGACCACAGTTTCGGCCTGATGCGCCAGAGTTGCTGAAATTCAGTCAAAAGCGAGAGAAGACCCTGGACCCACGGGCCCCGGCTGCTGCGTTGCGTGCGCTTGAGGAGAAGAGGACGGCCCTGGAAGGCCTGTCTCAGTCTCACCAGAAGAGCAGCAGCAGCCTGATCCCTAGGGAGGGCAGGAGGCTGGCCCGGGGACTGGGCTGAGCGGCCTCCCTCCCTGTCTGGCCTTGCCTCACTCGGAGCCCATTTCTCTTCTCTACGGCTCTGTTCTACTCCAGCTCTCCTCCCAAATCAACACGGCCCATGAGGCCGCGTTAGCCACCATGCCAGCGTCCGTGGGCTTCTCTGGGAATTCCCTGTGCCCACGCGGCCGCTCCCATCTGTACCGGACGGGAGCCCGTCGGTGAAGGCGGGGAAAATGGCAAGTGGCTTTTGGTTGTCCCCTTTCCCTTTCAGTCCTGTTTCCTGCAAGTGCCCGCAAAGCCTCACGTCCCTGCGTTTACATGGTCCGCTGTGAATGCTGTTAGTTTGCTCATAGAATTCCAACCCCAGAGCCTCTAATTCCTGTCTCTGTAGCTTCCCCCACAGCACATACCTTCCAGAACCATCCGACTCATCCCACCTCATCCACTTTGCAGTGGCTCTTCTCGACCAGCCTCATAACGTGAGGACACGGGATCCCAAGCTTGGAAACGGTGCGGGTGCACCATGGGTGCGGTATCAGTAGAGACCTGCTCACGTCTGGACTGTCGGGGGTGGGCCAAGCTGCCGTGTCCTCCACATAGAGAGGGGTTCACGGGTGACCAGGGGGCCCCAGCCTGCGCCAGTCCTGCCCAAGACTGGTAACCTCCGCCTGCACAGCCTGCACACCCCTGAGCTGGCCTCGGTCAAGTTCATTTCCCCTCGTTGACCAAAGGCGGTGAAGCCTCGGCCCTGAAGTCCGCCCGCTTGTCCAGGGAGCAGAGAGCAGAGGTGCAGAAGCTTCTGCTTGCTTACTGTGCAGAGGCTACAGCAGGCGCGGGACAGGCTGGCTGGGCAGGGGTGGGGACAGAAGTGGAGGTAGATGACACAGGGGATAGGAGGCCGGAGGCTTCTAAGGAGGTTTCTAAGGTCCCGTTGCGTGTCTCTGCACGTGCCTATGCTACAGACAGGCCAGACGGTGCCCCTTCGGTGCTAGGAAGGAACTGAACTCAGGCCGAAGACCGAGGGACCAGGCTTCCCCAGTCCTGGCGGGGGTGCGGACAGCACAGGCCGAAAGCGCCGTATGTACAAACTTTACACGAAATAAATAAGGAGCTGTCACCGGCGTGGCCGCGTCGCCCCCGGAATTCTCCCACCCCTGTCAGAAGCCAGGCCAGAGCCTTCGCCAGGAACCTTCCAGGCCCCGGCCTTTCGGAACCCACTCCCTCCCCGGGAGTCCGCCTCAGGCCACCCGGACAGTGAGGACGGGGCCCCGCTCGTGCTGAGGGCCCCTGGAGTGGCTCGGGGCCTCGTGCCCACACCTGAGCACCCCAGAGCCCGACACCGCCGCGCCCCGGCGAGGGTGACAGCACAGTGGGGGCGCCCCGCGGTCCCCGGGGCCCTACCCCGGTCTGAGCCTCCTGGCGTGCCTCAGGGCCGGGCCCCCTGCTCCATCTGCTGGTGCTGGCTCCGGACGGCAAAGCGGTTGACGTGCACAGGGATGGGCACCACGATCTTGGGGTTTCTCACGGGCTCCCCGGAGCGGCTGCTCACATTGCCGGCTTTGATGCGCTTCCACTTGGCCCGCCGGTTCTGGAACCAGATCTTGACCTGCACCTCGCTGAGCTTGAGGGCGTGTGCGATCTGGGACCGCTCGGTCAAGCTCAGGTACTTCTTGCAGTGAAACTCCTTCTCCAGCTCCAGAAGCTGCTCGCTGGTGAAGGCCGTGCGCCGCCGCCGGCTTTTGCCCCCAGGAGCTGTGACCCCCGCTGCTGCCACCGCTGCCGCCGGGGCCCCCTCGTCAGCGCCAGTCCCCAGGCTTCCCTTGAGCTTCGGTTTAGGGCCCAGGAGCGCCCCGGGGCCCCCCGCAGAACCGTCCAGGTAACCGTCGTCCTCGCTGTCGCCGCCCGAGCCCTCTTCCTCCGGCTCGCTGCCTGCCGGCTCCCCCGCGGGCGCCTCCAGCTTGTCCTCGTCTGAGCTGTACGCCTTCCCCTCGGCTGCGGGCGGGGAGGACCGGCCGGTGCAGGGAGAGGCAGACAGGTTGGCGGGGCCCGTGGCCAGGCGTGGACAGCAGGGAGAGGTGCAGGCATGGAGCGGAGGTCAGGGGAAGGGAGGGGGACGTGGGCGGGGGGGGGGGGGGAGAGGTTCGGGAAGACAAAGAAATGGGAAGAAAGGTATTAACCAGCACAGATTTCACCACGGCAACGTCGGGGAGGCAACGGGCATCTGGCATGGAGCGCCATTCCCAGGGCTGGGCACCCCCCCGCCGCCACCACCAGCTCCGTACCAGCTACCTTCCTGGCTTCCTCCAAACCCAGACACGCAGCCGCAGGTCCCAGGATGGAGCGCTGTGGAACCAGGCTTAGGATCCTTCTAGTGGCCGTAGGTAGGAGGGTGCTACAGGCCAGAGTAGAATTGGCTTTTGGGAGTTCCCATTGTGGCTCGGAGGTAATGGGCCTGACTAGGATCCATGAGGGTGTGGGTTTAATCCTGGGCCTCGCTCAGTGGGTTAAGGAGCCGCTGCTGCTGTGAGCCGTGGTGGAGGTCGCAGACCTGGCTTGGATCCTGAGTTGCTGTGGCTGTGGGCTAGGCCGGTGGCTGCGGCTCCCATTGGACCCCTAGCCTGGGAATTTCCATGTGCCACAGGTGCGGCCCTAAAAAGACAAAAAAACCAAAATAAAACAAAAGAAGTGACTTTTGCAGGACGGAGTGGGAGACCCAGCTGTCGCCTTTGCTATTCTCCCAGGACCCCTCACCTGGCCTGGCGGGACGAGACGTGCTCACCTCTCTTCCGTCTCCCTCCCTTCCCTCTCCCCTCTCAGTTCCAGATGGAAAGTTCAGCGCCATCTGATCCCCCTCCACCTGTTACCCAAGGACGTGAGAGTCGGAAGGTTTCCATACCTCACCTTCCCAGCTCCCCTCAACCAGACCACCCAGCCCGGAGTGGGGAGCCCTCCCTGCCACATGCCGCCTGCTCAGCGGCCAGGTTTTTCCGCCACTTACTCAGCCCCCCAGGATCCTTTCTTCCTTAATTTTAAAAAGACGTCATCACGTTTCCACCGGCCCTCTTTCCTAGCCAAGGTTGCTGAGAAGCACAAGCAGCTGCTTTCTGTGCAAGTTCAGAACCCTGAGGACCCTGAGCTTGGTGCCAGTTGAGAGAACTGGAAGGAATGTGGGAGAAGGAGGAAGAAACGCACGTGCAGCGAAGGCGAAACACAGAGAGGGACGCGGGCAGGGAGAAACGGACAGCAGATGACCGCTTAGGTGTCTTCCCAGGCACAGAAACAGTTTAAGCCATACATAGTTCTGAAATGTGATTCAACCACTGGCTTTAAGCATCTCATCAGAGGTGCAAATCATGTATTATTACAAATGGTTTTAGTGTTGGAGTTTTACAGAGTCCCTTACGTTGTGCCCGAAGGACCAATAAAGAGTGGAACAACAAAAATCAAAAGAAAACCAACCAATTAGAAAAGAGAATAAGAGAGAAAGAAACACTCCTCCTACACTGTTGGTGGGAATGTAAACTGGTGCACCCAGTACAAAAACAGTACAGAGGTGCCTCAAAAAAAAAAAGAGTTGCCATATGATCCAGCTATCCTACTCCTGGGCATATATCTCGACAAAACTATAATTTGAAAAGATATATGCCCCTGTAGGCTCATCTCAGCACTGTTTACAATAATCAAGACAAGGAAACAACGTAATGCCCACCAAGAGATGAATGGATAAAGAAGACATGGTACTTATATACAATGGAATATTACTCAGCCACAAAAAAGAACAAAATCATACCATTCACAGCAATATGGATGGACCTAGAGATTCTCATACTAAGTGAAGTAAGTCAGAAAGAGAAAGATACCGTATGATATCACTTACATGTGGAATCTAAAACAGGACGCAAATGAACCTCTCTCCAAAACAGAAACAGCCTCTAGACATAGAGAACCAACTTGGGGTGGCCAAGGGGGAAGGAGGCACAGGAGAGATGGACAGGGAGTTTGGGATCAGCAGATGCAAACCAGCGTCACAGGATGAATAAACAACAGGGTCCTGCTGAACAGCACAGGGCACTATATTCAGCAACCTGTGATGAACCGTAAGGCAAAAGAAGGCGGAAAAATGTACATAGATGTGTAACTGAATCATGTTGCTAGACGGTAGAAATGAACAACATTGTAAACCTTTGACAAAATAATTTTAAAAAAATACACCCATCCCGAAGAGAGAACAAGAGAAAATGGGTGATCTGTAAAGTGAGCAGTCGCCTCCTTATCAATGGAGTTCTCTGTAAAGGGGGAGCCTTGCCAATGGCGGGGCGCATCCACCTACATCACCACGTACCATGCGCATGCTTAGAAGCACAGTCTGAGGCTGCAGATACAACCCCAAGAAAAGTGCCTTCGGGAGCAGTGATGTGCTTCACAAGAGAACAAGGAGGTGGGCGAGCTTGGCTGGAGTGCCTCTCTGCCCCCAACATCCGCCTGATCTCCAGCAAGGACGTCCCAGGAGCTTTCAGTTCCCTTCTCGGTCCCCAGAGTTGTCCTTTCTCCTCGCTGTGTAATCCACACCTGTTCCTTTTCCTCAGGAACCACATGTCCACTTTCCTTAGTGGCCAGAATCACCCACCTGCCCAGATCACCCACCTGTCACACCTCAAAGGTGTTGTGCTCCCCCTGCCCTGCCTTTTCATGCTGCATCTAACCTCCAAACCTAAGTGGCCACATCCGATGCTGCCCCTGCTGGTGGCACCCGCCCCCAGCAGGGGGCTGCGCTCTCTAACAGCTCGCTGCCCAAGCGCCCTGGGCACCCAGCTCCTGTGCGCTGGCCACAGAGGGCGTGCCCCTCCCTGTCCTCACCTCCCTCCACCCCAGGCTTTCCCCGTCCCCTCCTCCCGAGCCAAAACCTGTGTTATTTCCGCAAGATTCACCTCCGTGGTCTCCTCTTTCATTACATTGATGCCCTTCTCGGCGCTGTTTATTTTCTGCCTCCCCAGAGCTCAAGCTCAACACAGCCTTGGCCTTTCTTGCTCAGGGGGTCAAGGATCTGAACTCCCCATCTTTCTCCTGAGCCAGGCTGTCCCCATCAGAACCCACATCTCTCTCATCTCAGTCGACAGTAACTCCAACCTCCCTGCTGTTCCAACCACACCTCCACTCTCTCTCACCACCCGGGCCCAACCCGCCAGGAAACCTTGGTTTTTAAGTTAGCTCCTGCCCCTGACTTCCTCTCACTACTCCTCTGTGGTCCAAGCCACCTCATCATCTCTTACCTGATTCACGGGCATCTTCTCCAAACTGGTTTCCGGGCTTCTGCCCCCCCCGCCCCTCCCCTATTCTTCTCTGACCCTGCACTGGCTTATTCGGCTCTCCTTCAGGTCTTTATCAGTGAGCCCATCCCCGACCATCCTTTTTAAACTCCTAACACTCCCAGCTCCTTTCTCTGCTCTACTCGTTGCTATAGTACATGTCATCAACTTTACCCATTTTTTTGGTCTTTTTATCTCGTTTAGGGCCGCACCTGCAGCATATAGAAGTTCCCAGGCTAGGGGTCCAATTGGAGCTATAGCCGCGGGCCTACACCACAGCCACAGCAAGGCGGGATCTGAGCAGCATTGGTGACCTACATACACCACAGCTCACAGCAACGCCGGATCCTTAACCCACTGAGCGGGGCCAGGGATCGAACCCATGTCCTCATGGATGCTAGTCGGGTTTGTTAACCGCTGAGCCACGACAGGAACTCCTGTCCATTTATTTTATCGGCTGTCTCTTCCTGGTAGAATAAGCTCCATGAAGGTAACCACAGCTGTGCCAACACTGGATCCTAAACCTGATACACCAGATGGGAACTTCCTAAAACACACACACACACAGTTATTTATTTACTTTGTTACTGCTGTACAGCATCTAGAATATTGCGTGCACAGAGTAGGCGCTGAATACACATTTGTTCATTAAAGGAAAGAAGCTACTCCCCAAGCATTTCCTCACTCTCCATTTCTGAAGCCTCTCCTAAAATATTCCCCACGACCCTGCTCCAGGCAGAAAACACTCTCTCCATGAAGATTATTCTCCCCCTTCTGCAGTAGGCCCTCTGCTCTCACATCTGCTGGAGAAGACCCCATATGCGGTGGGAATCTTGAGGATTTTATGCTAAAAGAAATCAAGAACAATCCCCAGTGTCATTACTAAACCCTCTAACATTTCACTTCTAATTTTTATTTAATTTTTTGGGTCATGCCCACGGCATGTGGAAGCTCCCAGGCCAGGGATCGAGCCCAAGCCACAGCAGTGACAACGCTGGATACTTCACCTGCTGAGCCACAGGGAACTCCAATTCCTTTCTTTCTTTCACCTTTTAGGGCCGCACCTGCGGGCATATGGAGTTTCCCAGGCTAGAGGTCCAATCGGAGCTGTAGCTGCCGGCCTACGCCACAGTCACAGCAACGCCAGATCCAAGACAAGTCTGTGACCTACACCACAGCTCACGGCAACGCCAGATCTTTTAACCCACTGAGCGGGGCCAGGGATCAAACACACGTCCTCATGGATACTAGTAGGGTTCTTAACCCACTGAGCCACAATGGGAACTCCTCCAATTTCTAATTTTTAAAATGTGGTTTGCAGTAAACAGTAACAGCAAGGATAACAAGAGCTTGTAAAAACTCAGCCCAATATTACAGTGCTTTAAACAGCTGCTGCAAAGGTAGAAACTGGATTTCAGGGCTTGAAGGATGAAATCATTGAGCACAGCTCCAAGCACCGGGGTGGGGAGGGGCTGTCTAATAAATCTATGTTGATGATGACTGAGATGAGGTGCCCAGGTCCCCTGATCTGGCAGGACCCTCCTGAGATGGAATCATCCATCCCCCTGACTTCAGACAGGTTCCATCAAATCAAGCGCACATGTGCTGTTTTTTTTTTTTTTTTTTGGTCTTTTTGCCTTTTCTAGGGCTGTTCACGCGGCGTATGGAAGTTCCCAGGCTAGGGGTCAAATCAGAGCTACAGCCGCCAGCCTACACCAGAGCCACAGCAACTCGGGATCCGAGCCTCGTCTGCAACCTACACCATAGCTCACGGCAATGCCAGATCCTTAACCCACTGAGCAAGGCCAGGGACCGAACCCGCAACCTCATGGTTCCTAGTCGGATTCGTCAACCACTGCGCCATGACAGGAACTCCCACATGTGCTGCTTTTAAAGCCATACCAGAAGCACTGGCTCCCAGGCTCTCTTGGTTACTTGATCCCAGTGGGATCCTGCGTGGCAGGCAGAGAGTCTCTCTCCGAGCCGTTATGATCGGAACATTGAGGGGTCTGATAACTCCTGCAAGGACTGGGGGTGGGGAAATCGAAGCAAGCAACCGGGAGAGGGAAATAGGGCTAATTCGCAGAGAGCGGGTCTGGGACAGTGAGTGAGGCAGGAGGAGTGGGACAGAGAAGGGAAAAGCAGGCAGAGAGAGGACCAGGCCAAGAGAGAGCTGGGCAGACAGGGTGGCAGAGTTAAAGGACGAGCCAGAGAAACTGGAAGGGCTGAACAGTTTAGAGAGAGAAATGGGAGGAAAAACTGAATCAGGGGAGGAAAAAAAAGAGTAAAAAGTGGGGGGAAGAAAGCCACAAAATGCTCTACCTTTTCCGCCCTCAACACCGGTACACATGGAGCCCTGCTAGTTGTTCTTTGCTCCACCAACAGAGGGCGCCCTTTGGAGGGCTGGCCCCAAAGTGATGGAAACGTCCAAGACTGGAGGAGCCACACCGCAGGCCTGGAACGGCCTTACTGTTTTCTCATGAATTAGCCAAGAAATAAATGTAGATGATTTCCTTTCATCCAGTTCATAGTGTTAATAGTAAACATACTCAAAAGAACACAACAACTGCACATGGAAAAATGTGGTTTTGACTAAAAATTGACAGAAACACATCTTGTTGGTAAAATTTCTATTTGCGAGACTTGATTTAGAAATAGTTGGAGCTGGTGGATACAATGTCCGTAAGAGTAAAAGTCCACCTGCTGATGCCCTATAATTGGTTGACATGAACAAAAATACTTGCTCAACAAGACATCCCTGAAAATTTTACATGGGAAAGAATGATTCTGGAGAGAGTAATTTTAGCCAAAGGAGAAATGTTTCATTGGACCTAATCTGACTGTGCTCGTAGGAAGGCCAAACAGATAGAGGTTCTGTTCTCTGTATGAAAACGACTTTACTGGTAACATAAGAGTACATTTGAGGGGGGAAGAGAGAAATCGGGACTTTGGGATTAACGTATACCCGCTACTATGTATACAACAGATAACCAGCAAGGACCTACTGTATAGAACAGGGAACTCACTCAATGTCTTGTAATAACCTATTGTGGAAAAGAATCTGAAAAAGAATACGTAAGGGAGTTCCCTGGTGGTCTAGTGGTTAGGACCCAGCGCTTTGACTGCTGTGGCCCGGGTTCAATGTCTGGTCTGGGAACTAAGATCCCACATCCAGCTGCTGCATGCTGCAGCCAAAAAAAAAAAATAAAAATAAAAAATTTTACTTAAAAAAAAAATATATATATACACACAAACACATGCACACATATATAACTGAATGTCTTTGCTGTACACTTAAAACTTACACAATATTATAAATCAACTATATTTTAATAAAAAAAAAGGGTATATTGTTTTCAGCTTGTTCCCTCCAGGTAAGTGTACAGAGTCTGTGAAAAAACCCTGGGGCAGCGAGGACAGCCGGGAACCTCTAGGGATCACGTGAGTCCCTCCTTCACCCCAGGGAGCAGAAGTCGCAGGGTTGGAACCACAATAATTGTAGAGTCCACGCCACGGCATCATTCCCACCCAGGAGCAGCTCTCAGGCTCCAGGCACTGCCAGGCACTTCTTCCTGGAGGAGGAGGAGCCCTCACTTGCTAAGGAGCCAGGTCAGACTGGGGAGGCAAGTCAGACTCCAGCCGGCTCCCCAGGGTCCTGGCATTGAAACTGCCCAGGGCCTGGAGGACCATGTAGGCCCCCAGCTCCGGGAACTGGCAGAGCCCCTGTGCCCTCGTCTCTCATCGGTCTGCTCAGCTCTTGCTGACCTAAAACCAAGTCAGCATTAGGCCCAGAGGAGAAGCCTCTCCCCCACAGTTCTGATTTCTCTTCCTTCCGTCAAAAACCCGCTACCTTCACACGCCCCAAACCCCCGGCCCCGGCCCACTACCCAGCCTCCTGAAGGCAAAACCGATTTGGGTGGGAGCAAAGGTGGGGAAAAAATAGACATCCCTCAAAACCCACTCACGCTGGCTATCACCTTCACTTCTTTCTTCTGGGCTGTGCCCACCGCATGTGGCAGTTCCCAGGCCAGGGATCAAACCTGTGCCACGGCACTGACCCAGCCACAGCAGTGACAAGGCTGGACCCTTAACCTGCTGAGCCGCCAGGGAACTCCCGCCACCTTCCTTTCTAAACCCTCATTTCATCGTCATGCCCAGTACGTAATTGTTTCTCTGTTCTTTTTGGAGACAGCACTTTCATCTTTTAGAGAAACGAGCTCACGTCCCATGTGTTCACTCTCCCCATTCATTTCATGCCCCCCCCCCCGCTCCCTCCAATAATGTGAGGTACGATAAGGAAAATTAATTTTCACTTTCTCTCTCTCTCTTTCATTTTTAGCATGACTCTTCAGCATTCTTTTTGTTTTGTTTTGTTTTACTTATTTATTTTTTTTTAGGGCCGCACCCCTGGCACATGGAAGTTGCCTACGCCACAGCCACAGCCATGCCAGAGCCAAGCTACATCTGCAACCTACACCACAGCTTGTGGCAACGCCAGATCCTTAACCCACTGGGCTGGCCAGGGGTCCAACCCACATCTTCATGGATGCTAGTCGGGCTCATTACCTCAGAGCTACAACGGGAACTCCTTTTCAGCATTCTTTACTCCAAATTGACATGAGCACCTGCTCTGCTCAGCATCACTGCCATCCAGAGCCTCCCCCCCCCCCCCCCCCCCCGCTTCCCAACCAGTTCCTGGCGCTTCCTCGAGGCCCCAGCTCAGAGCCCCCTCAGGGTAACTGACACTGCCATTGTCATTGCCAAGAGCCTCATGCATGACCTTTCACCTTCCCAAACACTTTCACACGTATTATTTCATTTCCAAGCAACTTGCAGACATAGAGTTGACCTGTTAGTGGTAGTAACGGGAGGTGAGTCACCTTATTTTCAGGTGAAAAGAACTGAGTCTCAAAGAGGTTAAATGACCTTCCCCCATCACACAGCTCAAGACAGATTCGTGTCCAGAATTCTGGTTTCCCACATCTCCAGTCAGGGCTCTTTCTGTCCTTCCCAGTAAGACAGCTCTTCCCCCGCTCCAGTAACTTCCTTCCCCGGTGCCTCCCAGCAAATCCAGCTTCAGTTTAGGCTGTGCCCCTTCCACTGCCCACGCCAGCGGTCGCACCTGGTCACCCATGCTGCCCTTCGCCTTTTCAGACAAGGCTCTTGAAAATGCCACAGGAGAGTCCTCACGCGCCAAATGTCGCCTTTGTCCCCGACAGGCCATGTCTCCCATCCTTCCCCAAGACAAAACTCCCATGGGATCTTTCACTTTTTTCCCCTTCTTCTGTCCTTATGGGTTTGTATGATATAATCTCACCAGTCAGCATTTCTTTCCTTTAGAAATGTATTCTCTCATAAAAAATAACACTGTCCATTTACGGGAACAGGTTTTTTCCTTTCTATTTAGGGCCGCACCTGCGGCACGTGGGAGTTCCCGGGCCAGGGGTTGAATCCACGTTTCTCAACAACGCTGGATACTTAAGCCACTGAGTGAGGCCAGGGATCAAACCCGCATCCTCACAGAGATAGCATCGGATCCCTAACCACTGAGCCACAATGGGAACTCCAACAGTTTTGTTTTAATATCAATTTTCTCTAGCATCTCGTGTACGATGGCCTCTCCCATCTCTCAAGGACCGCTCTTGCTTGTCCAGGAATCAGCTTTGTTGCGGAAGAGAAATTCGTCTCCCAGGAGGAGGGGAGGGGTGGGGTGGACGGGGAGTTTGGGGTTAGTAGATGCAAACTATTGCATTTAGAAGGGTAAGCAATGAGGTCCTGCTGTACAGCACAGGGAACTCGATCCCATCACTTGTGAACGAACATGACGGAAGATAATATGAGAAAAAAAATGTATATGTGTGTGTGACTGAGTCGCTTTGCCATGCAGCAGAAATTGACAGAACATTGTAAATCAATTACCCTTGAATTAAAAAAGAAATTTAAGGTGAAAAGGAAAAAAAATTCTTCTCCCATCTGCATCTCTCTCGCCTTCCTGATTCACAGCGGTTCCAGGGGCTCAGCCCAGTATCCAGCCCCCGGGACTGCTTACCCAGCCATGGAGAAGGCTTTCCTCCCTAACATGGAAAGGGAGTTGCAGGCACCTTCTCCTCTTTCTGGTGGATGGGCACCTGTTTGGCGGCTGGGCCTGCCCAGCACCCCTTCCCTCTTCTTGCACCCCCTTCTGTTAGCCACGGCTCCCCATCCACTGCCCAGGTCAGCGGGCTGTCCATCACATCTCCCCACCTTCACCGCCACACAGGAGGGCCACGGGGATCTGACCCCCCTGGGGACTTGACCCAAGCTCGTGAACCAATCATCCTGGGATTCTACACACCCTGGAATCCCCTGGGGTGCCAACCTGATGACAAAAATTTAGAGCTGCTTCTGCTTGTGCCCTCCCTTTCCTCCAGAAGGAGGGAACGAGGCGACGGCAGAGAGAGGAGCCAGATAAGAGCAAGAAAAAAGCCCATTTGCTTTTCTGGATCCCCTCCCATATTTCACGGGATGTGAATCAATACACGCCCATTTTAGCCTAAATTAGGGCTGAGCTACTGTCACTAGCAGCCCCAAGAGTTCTGATGCCATACCCCATACCTGGCTGTAAACAGAAATGACAACAATCGAGTGACTCCGGGGAAAGTCGGCCCCTCCCCGCACCGGCACACATTTCCCATCTGAAATCATTTTTCCGAAAACGGTGGGAAGGAACCCAGGTCCTCCTCAAATTATTTGTAGTCTCACCAGATAAAATTCCACATGTTTGAAATTTAAGTTTTTAAATAATCCACCTGAGTGCGATTTTTTTTTACTCCAAAGGCTGAGCCCCTAATACTAAGCTGAGAGACACGGGATTTTGATGAAGGAAAAAGGAGAGGTTTGGGGCAGTCTGTTTGCTTGTTTTTGTTTATTTGCCTGTTTTCCTGGAGAGAAAGGTAGACCAGGCCTCAGTGGGACACAGCAGAAGGGCTTGGGGCACCATGTCCACAGGGTGTCTACACAGAGTGTCTCAGCAAAATGTGAGACAGGAAAGCTGAAAGAGGGAGTTCCCTGGTGGCTCAGCGGGTTAGGGATCTGGTGTTGTCCCTGCTGAGGCGTGGGTTCCATCCCTGGCCCAGGAACATGCTGCAAGCACAGCCAAAAGAAAAAGAAAAAGAAAGAGAGAGAAAGAGCCAAAGACAAAATTTGAAATCTACCCTTATTAGATTTGTACAATGTCCTCTCCTGGCCTCTCCCAGGTAAACGGTCCTTGGGATACAGGGTATCTCTGTCATCGCCCCCAGGAAAATTTGCCCTTTGCAGCACAGTAAGCGTCACCTGTTGCAACGCCTAGTAAGGCGGTCTTCCCCAACTGAATTCCCGGGAAAGCTCCCCGTATTCCCAGTACATGGATACTACCCATCATTTCCTGCAAACCTATTACTTCAGGATGCTGGGCCAATATCTTCTCATTGAACCCTTAACTCCGCGAGGTAGCTGCTGTGGCCCTTACGGTATGGGTGAGAAAAATGGAGACTTCGGATATGCTAGTATTTTGCTGTCAATCACCAAAAGGGTGGAGCCACGCTCTGTGCCCCAAACCTGTGTTCACTCCCTCTGGGCTGCACCCAGCTCTCTGTCATCACTGAAGGAAAAAGGGACTGAAGCCCACGGTCACCCTGTCATCCAGCCTGTCCTGGATGGAGAAGGAACACAGAAGACCAGGAACCGACTTCAGCTGTTCTTTTTCTCACTCCCTGGCGGGCACGGCTTCCTTCCGCATCGTGTCCAATCCGTCATAAGTGATCCCCAATCTTTGTGGCCTTTTGGCCTCTTCCCACCTTTATTAAACGTTCCTCTCATTCAATATGATGGCTGTGCGTGGCCATGGCTCAGGTGACACCACTGGTCCCTGATGGCAGGGCCTTTTCCCTCCTAAGTGCAGCCTGGTTTCACTCGAGATGTCTGTACCTGAGGCTGCCTCCTCCTGGTCGGCTCCTGACCACAGCACTGAGAAGCCTGGAATCTCCTCCATCCTTCTGCCCAGGAATCTTTTGTTGTCGTTGTTGTTTTCTATGTTCCCAGGCCAGGGGTCGAATCAGAGCTGTTGCCGCCGGCCTACACCACAGCCACAGCAATGTGGATCCAAGCCGCATCTGTGACCTACACCACAGCTCACGGCAGCGCCAGATCCTTAACCCACTGAGCAAGGGCAGGGATCGAACCCGCGTCCTCATGGATGCTAGTCCGATTCGTCTCTGCTGAGCCACGATGGGAACTCCAGGAATCTTTTTTTTTTTTTTTTTTTTAAGGAAACAATTCATTAACAAAGGTATCCTTACAGATGAAACAGAGTGGTGGGGCTGGAAGTGATCTTAGAGACCCTCGAACTCAAACCCCTACTTTCACTGATGAGGAAGCTGAGACACAGAGAGTGTGACGGGCCAGGACCACGCCATCTCACACCTCCGGTGTCTGCAGAACTGTCACATCCATTCTGGCATGATGCACTTCCTACCTGCACTCTCGGGACAGTTTCATCCTCCTCCCCCTCGTGCAGCCCCGTATCACCCCTCTCCCTGCTGCTTCCAACACGGAGTCCCAGTTTATCCAGCACTGCTCCTCTAGCACCGCTTCCTCCGTAATTCACCATCAAGCCATCGGCTCCTGTTCCCCCCCGCTCTCAAGTACTCTCCTGTTCCCCCATCCTCATCTCCCCACAGTGCTTTTTACTCATGATCCTGGCTCTGCTAGTCCTGGCAGCTCCCCCCCACCCCAAGCCCCCCACCCGACTGCCACCACCCCGGCCTCGGTTCTAATTCAGACGTTGCCTCTCATCCCTGGATGAGTATTCCTTTTGCTTCCACAGGGATGGGCAGGGGGTGAAGGCACTGTTTCTTGGCCACGGGCTGCACTGTGCTGTGTCTTCCTACTACATCCGAATTCTGCTCGTGAAGGTCACTCTTCCGTCACACCAAGTTCGAGCCTCTCTTTCCCCATCACTCTCCCAAAGAGCACACACAACCTGCCCCACGTGACTCCGAGCCATGCCGTTCTCCCAGCAGGAGCATATTGCCGGTGAAACCCCCAGCCTCCTCTGCCCCCCCTGCTTTGTCCAGACCTGCTGCTTTGTCCTTCTCACCGTCACCACTGCAGCCAGGGCACACCCCCTTCCTGGGAGCCCTGGCCTCGTCGCGGGTCCAGACCCCAGCACAGCCCATCCCGTTCCCTCCAGGTCAGAGTTCTCTCCCACAGACAAACTCTTCCCTTCTCATCGTTTCTCTTGAAGTGTCTCTCTTTTCGTGCATCTACTCCACCGCTTTCTCATCGCTGTTTCCTAATTCCCAATCCATTTCCCCGCCGAGATCCTTCTTTCCGTTATTTCCAAGGCAAAAGCCTCGCTCTCCTTGCAGCCCAGTAACGTCAGTCTCAACGCAAAGCCCTCGCTTGTCATATTATGTTCCTCCTTCTTTCCAGTGAAAAGACTTCCCCCTCATTATTCCAATAACCATCTCTCTCCTGTTATTCCCAGTATGGATTATTCGTGCCCATCCCTCTACATATAAGAATTAAGCTCCTGGAGTTCTCCTGTGGTGCAGTGGGTTAAGGATCCAGCATTGCGACTGCAGCAGCTTGCGTCACTGCTGTGGCACAGGTTCGATCCCTGGCCTCCTGGCCTGGGAACGTCCACATTCCATGGCTGCAGCCAAAAAAAAAAAAAAATCATTTATAATCTGCACCCTCAGCATGCTCATCCTTTACAGAGGCCACGGCAGAGATCCAGTCTGTCTGCCAGCCCTCCCAGTGTTGCCTTCACTACGGCACAGGGCATCTCAGCAGCCCAGTCCCAGCCTCCTGATAAAATGTTCCACTGTTGTTCCTGAGCTCCCTCTCTCTCTCAACCACAGTTTCTTAACCCTTTTTGTGCCATGAACTCTCTGATAGTCCAACAAAGTCCATGAATCCCTTCTCAGAATAATGTTTTTGGAGTTCCCTGGTGGCCTAGCAGTTAAAGAACCAGCATTGTCACTGCCATGGCCCAGGTTCGATCCCTGGCCCAGGAACTTTTGCATGATGTGGAAGCAGCCAAAAAGAAAAAAAAAAAAGAATAATGCTTTTAGGTGTATAACATAAAACACATAATGTTAAGTTAGGAGCCAAATATACACACTGTAGTTACCAACTATTTTAAGAGAATTTGAAATATAATCACTTGTTTCTTATTTAATTTGCTAAACAACAAGAAGATTATAAGTTTCTATGAAAACATTGTGATTTCTATTGGTGGCAAAAAACCTCAGGTTCTGTTGAAACCACTCTGCTTTCTGGCCTATCTTCATCATTAAGGGAAGTGCCAATTTTTAGGGGGAAGTTAGTAGAAATAAAGATGCAATTTTTTCCCCACCCGTAATTGAAAAGACCTCCTCACAAGAGGTGAAGTCCATGGCGACAGCCCGACCTTAAATGCTGAGGCTAGAAAAATAAGCTTTTAATTCCATGAAATTGAAAGGAATGTTAAAAGCCACCTGCACTAAAATGTTTACATTACAGACGAGGAAACTGAAGCCTAGAGAAGTTAAAAGACTTTGAGCCAATCTTCTATAGCCAGAGCCACAGCCACGCCAGATCTGAGCCGCGTCTACGACCTACACCACAGCGTGTGGCAACACCGGATCCTTAACCCACAGAGTGAGACCAGGGATCGAACCCGAAACCTCATGGTTCCTAGTCAGGTTTGTTTCCACTGCACCACGACGGAAACTCCCAATCTCCTGTAGCATCTTAAAAACAACACTAAGGCAGTAACAGATACACGATAAGTGTGCCCCGAATGGAACTAAGCGGCTTGCCAGAGCTGTACAGCTAATGAGTGACAACGCTGAGATCTGAACCCACACGTCACAATGCCTAAATAAACGTTCCTTCAGTCCTGTTCAGTTAATGCAACATTTGCCTTTCGATAAATGTCACTGGAGCCATCACTCTCCCTGTAGGCTCGTCTTCAGAATTCCTAGGAAAACACTCTCCATCACTCCCAGAACCATCTCCCTCCCGTTTCTAACAGCAGAAGTCTCTGTTCCAAGTCCCAAATCATCCCCTGCTTTTCTCGCGAGAGCAAACTCATCTTCGTCATAACGGATGATACCTATTCTGACAGGGCTGGACGGTCACCCACCACACTTGTCGGCGACAACCAGGTGCCTCGCTGACAGCGATCAGCATTCGACTGTCTATCGCAGCCCCAGGAGGTCTCCCCCGTGTCCTGGTACCATGTCCACTGCTGCTGCTAACCTCCGTTCAGAGACGAGCACAGCTTTTCCCCGGTTAGCTTTAAAACACACCGTTCACGGCGCTGCCGTCTCCCAGGTTTGCCGCGTTACAGTCTCTTTTCTATACCGTCTGGACCACCGACGTTCTTTTCTTCACCAGGCTCAAGGCCGGCTTTATCTTTCATCTCCATCTCTCACTGTACTTTCAGCGTCAATCCTGCAATGACATTCATCCCTCTCCTCTCAACTGTTTGTTCTCGGGCAATCCAGCCCTTTTCAGGAGCAACGAATCATTGCTCAGGACACCTGTAACTTGAAATTTTCTTCTGCGTTTCTCCCAACAGACAGCTCTGCATCCTCCCTCATTACGTAGCATCCTCGTCACCTGTCCTCCCCGTGACATGCATTTGCACCACATCGTCTGGGCAGCTTTGATAGCTCAGTCGGAGCTCACACACGCCTCCACACACAAGATTATTTCTGCCCATCCCATCCCAGGCAGAAATCTCTTTTTCTCCAGTTCATTTAAGGGCTTACCGCTCTCTTCTCTCCATATTCCTAAAGCATTGAGGACTTTGCCCTCTACCCAGCTGAAACTCCCTTTCCCCCAATCCCTTTCACGTGACTGTTCTTACACGTCTCTAGGTCTTTTGTGTTGAGTATGGGCCATATGTGCTACTGAGCACCTGAAACATAGCTGGGCTGAACTGAGATGCGCTGCAGGTGTAAAATACACTCCGGATTTCAAAGACTCAGTCTGCAAAGAGGATATAACACATCTCATTAAATTCTTTTCTGTTGATTGATGCTGAAATAATATTTTGGACACATTGGGTTAAAGAAACCATATTATACAATTAATTTCACCTGTCTCATTTTACGTTTTGAACGTGGCTCATTATTTTAAGGACACAAAAGACTTGTTGGCCCTATTCTGGGCTCTTCTGTTTATTCATACTTTTAAATCTCATTCAAAATTCAAAATTCTTTTTTCTCTCTCCTACTAGGACACCTTCTCCAAGTATCCCCACTGCTCCCACACTCTGAATCTAGCATGGTTTCCAATATCCCGTCCTCAATACCTTTTCTATGCAATTATTTCTGCACATAGTATCTCTTCTGGCCTCATAAGATAGCTTCCACCCCTGCAAGCACATCATGATAAAGTTCTGCTGTCTTCTTCAGCAGTTCTAGTACCAACTAGGTGTTATCTGTCTCCACTCTCAGCAACATTTTTAGATACGGTCCTAAATCCCAACAAAAAGAACTTCGCTTGTCATTGTCCAAAGTGGCAGATTTTCACTGTAATTTCACTAAAAGGGCTAGTAATTACACAACACTAGACACATGTAAATGAAGAATTTCAGACCCATGTCAGCCCTGCACACTGGGACAGCAAGTCTTCCTCTGTCGTGGCAAAGGTACCACTCCTTCTCCCAACTCTGCTCATGTGAAGGCTTCATCCCATTTTTCGCCCCGGGAGCTCTCTGACTTCACGTTAAATGCTCTCATGCAATCCTCAAAATGGAGTAGGCATCTTCCCACCACTTTCAGCGTGGGGCCATGTGTCATCACCCGCCCCCCAAAACCGATCTGACGTCTAACGTTTCTGAAATTGCCTTTTCTGTCCTCATCTATTTTAGGGAAACGTCAGGATTGGGAAGGGGGACACGAGGGCGAGGCGAGCTTGCTCCAAGAATGATAAGGAGGAGCCGTCGCCAGCAAGCCCCCTCACGCATCCTCCTCTTCGAATGCTCCTGAAATCTCTCCTCACAGCTCAGCCCCAGAAGCCCCTCGGTAAACCCTCTATGTGTATCTCTTCCCAAGATGAGCCATCACCTTGACGCCAACACTTCCCCAAACTCTTCCTCCCTAAGGTTCCCTTCCCATCATTCTTCGCAAAGAAATCCCTTGTCTGTACTCCGAGAACAGCAATCAATCTCCTTTGGCTTCCAGCAATTTCCTCAGGTGAGGAAGCTCTTTCCTTCATCCTTCTCTCTATAAAAATTCCAGTTTCCTATCACTCCCAGCATAACCTTTTTAAAACCTTTTTAAAAGTTACTCCCGGGAGTTCTCCTGTGGCACAGCGGGTCCAGGATCGGCCATTGTCACTGCAGCGGCTGGGGTCACTGCAGTGGCGCAGGTTCACTCCCTGGCCCGGTAACCTCCACATGCCCCGGGTGTGGCTTAAAAAAAAAAAAATTTACTCTGTGTGTTGAAACTTTTCCCTGGTTCCTACTAGGGTATTTATTTAGCTCCTTTCAAATCCTCTCAAGACAGAACTCTTCCACACACACACACACACACTTCTGGCCCAGAAATACTGTTCCGTTTTCATCAGCCAAGGCTGGAACCCTGCACTCATCATCCCCATAGACGGCCCTCTGCTCTCTCACGTTCCCTCTGGAGAATCTGGGCTCGTTCGCTCGTCCTTTCCTCTCTCCTACCCTCAATATGTCTCTTCTGTTCTTTCCCTCTGCTATTCCTTTCTCTCTCTCTCTCTCTCTCAATGCCTGGCTTTACAGCCAACATTCTACCTGCTTCAGAAAAGAGCCCCCACTATACAAAGGGGTCAAAATAAGAACTGAGGGGAAGCTGAACGAGGAGGCCGGGTGTCTCCCCATGCCAGGGGGCTACCCCCCAGCCCTGCCCCCTCAGTGCATCTCTTCCTCCGGGGGGTTGTCCGGTTCTGTCCTCCGGCTCCTACTGCCTCCCTTCTGATGCCACCCTTCTGATGCCGGCCTTGCCCTCTCTGCCTGGGGACTATCCTGTTCCCCACCCCCACAGACCCTTGCCTCTTCCCATCGCCCTGTCGGCTGCTCCTCCCCCCACATCTTGTGGACATCTCCTCCCACCTTCCAGTCCTCCCTAGGGATGCTCAGACTTCAGTCTCTGGCTCCTCCTGGTCCAACCAGTGGGCAAAAGACAGGAGCCGAATCCCCAAAGCCAAAGTGCCCAGGGCTAAAGGGGAAAGAAGAGGAAAGCAGACTCTACAGCAGCCCTTGGGGTCGAGATGTATTAGCCCCTTGGACAATTTCAAGGAAGGGCCCAGAAACCTATCCAGGAGTTGCTCTCTCCTAGCCAAGGACAAAAGGACTCCTGCATCTATCTCCGTGTCTCCCCTCGGGTGGCCCCCAGGCCCCCTGGGGTCACTTCCACCTGCCAAGCTGAGTGTGTGAAGCAGAGTCAGGTTCATTCTGATGCTAAAGAAGTTGAAGCTTCAGGAAGCCCACACTCGCACGCAGCAGTCCCAGTTTTCCCTTCACTAGAGCCCACCCACCAAATCCTATAAGCTTTGGATCTCAGCACACCTGAACCTGCTCCTGGATAGCGGAAAGCCTCTCCAGCTTCTAGGGATTAAGGATAGGTAGGGAGGCCTGTTTAGAGGGATTCTAAACAGGTTTCAGTTTGAAGACACTTGCCTCTGCGGGGAGAAGTCCTCCTGGAGGGGCCAGGCTTCCTGAATTAGCTCTTAGCTGGATCTCACTGGTTCCAGAATCAGGTGGATTCTGGACTCCAGGCCACACCCAACCCTCTTCAGCCTCTCGCCTTTCCCTCGGTCTCCCAATCAAGCCCAGCCGGTCCCCTGCCAGCTAATGATCTTTTAGAACCCCTACTTTGTTCCTCAAGCTTCGCTCTACCTGGGCCAATTCAGAAGTGCCCTCTACAACTGAGAGGAAAGCCGGCCATCAACACCTGCCAGCACCACTTTAAGACCCTCCCTTTGCCCCTGAGGTCTCGGAAGCCCTCCCTGAACTGACAGCTGCCTCACTGTATCCCCCCAGGGGTCCTGCCGCCGTCCCCAGGCATTCCACACTCGCCGCCTCTCTGTTCCCCGAAGAGGAGAAAAATGAAGGGGTTCCGAGGAGGAGATGGGGGAGCCGCGGCTGCAGGGCCGGCTACTGGGAGGAAAGGCACTAATCTGGCGGGCAGCTCTGGGAGGCGCTTGGTGAGGCGTCGGGCACTCTGGAGACAGAGCAGGGCGGCCCTCCTGGGACCTAGAGGTGCCGCGTTGGGAACGGAAGTGGAGGTGGTTCCGCAGAACCCGCCAGCGGGGGGTCTAGGATTCCAGGGCTCCAGGCAGGTGCCGAGATTCGGAGCCGGCGGCGGGCTGGGGTTTCCAGGTGAACGAGCCTCCCGCCCGGCGCCCCGTCGGCCGCAGCACTTACCCGGCAGACTTGGGAAAGTCTCTGAGAAGTGCGGAGGCGGGGGCGGCGGGGGCTCTGCCACTTTCTCCCGGGCGGGCAGCAGCTCTTCGGCTTCCAGCCCGCCCTCCGGGCGTCGGCCGCCCGGCTCGGGGTTGTTTCGGGCGGCGGTGGCGGCGGCGGCGGCGGCTGCGGCGGCGAGCTCCGGGGGCCCGTAGAAGGCGTCGGGCGGCTCAGCGAAGCTGGGCAGCGCGGTGGTCAGCGCCACCATCGAGGGCACGGCCTGGCCCAGCCCCGCGCAGAAGGTGTTGGTGAGGCGGCCGGCGAAGGAGGCGAGCGGGGCGAGGGGCGGGAGGCCGGCGGGCAGCGGCGCGGGGGCCAGCGCCTGCGGCAGCACGAGCGGCCGGTAGGGCATGAACATGGGGTAGCCGGTGTAGAGCAAGTGGCCGGAGCGCGGCGGCGGGGGCCCGATCAGCGAGTCGATGGAGAAGGCAGTGCCCGGGCCCCCGCCGCTGCCCCCGCCGCTGCCCCCGGGGGCGCCCCCGCCTCCGGCTCTCTGCATCGCGCCCGGAGCTGCGGCCGCCCCGGGGCGCTCCCCTCCGGGCGCCGCCGTGCGCCCCGCGGCTCGGGCGCCCCGCGCGGACACGCAGGGCTCGCTCCCTGGCTCCCGGGCCGAGGTGGCGGCGGGGCGCGGGCTCGGCGCAGTGTGGCTCCGGCGCGGCGCTCCCTCGCTCTCATAAGGAGGGAGGGGGCGGGCGAGCGGGCGGGCTGGGGGTGTCGCCCTCCGGACTCATCCATCTTCCTCAAATTACGCTTCACTTCCTCCCTCCGCCCGCAGCCGCCGCGCCCGGCTCCCGCTCCCTCCGCAGAGCCCGTTCCCAGCGGCCCGGCCGGCCGGCCCGGGACCCCCGCCCGCCCCCGCAGCCCAACCAACTATTATTAATGGAGATTGATGAGGCCGGACACGCCGCTTTGTGAAAGTTTGCGGCGGACGAGAAGGCGGCCGCAGCTGCCGGGCCGGTGCTCCGCCCTCCACCCAGCCCGCCCCCCCCCACCCCCCCCCCAGCCCCGGGCGCCGACTGGGAGCGGGGACTGGGAGGTGGCCCCGGCGGGGACCGAGCGCGCGGCGGGGCCGGACCGCAGAGCCCCCCGCCCCGGGCGCCGCCCTCCTTCGGACTCCGGGCCAGTCCCCCGAGCGCGCCTCTCCGCCGGCCGGCCCGCCCGCCCGCGACGTCCCCTCCTCGGCCCCCGGGCGGACGGCGCGGCGCGGCGCGGAGGGCGGGACGGGACCTCGGCGCCCCCTCGGGCGGCGAGGCGGGGACGGCAGGGGGCGCGCTCGGCCGCCGGGCGCCGCGGCTCCAGGGCCTCTCAACGCCGGGCCCTTTCCGTCCTCGGTGGAGCCCAGTCCCCCTCTCTCCTCCCGGCTCGGGCTCTTCCTCACTCTCTCCTCCGTCGCGGACCCCCGGGTCCCTCACGCTGGCCTCTGTGGCTAATTTCCTCGAGTGCCCACACTCTGCCAAGGACTTACCATTCCTCTCACTTTCCTCCCTCCCTCTTCCTCCCCCTTCCCTTTCCTGCCCTCGTTTCTGTCCCTATCCTACTCGATTGTTCCTCTTTTTCACACCCCATCCCGGTCCGCCTCATTCTACCCCCCCCCCCCCCATTTCTCGCCTGTATCTCTGTCTCGTCTGTCTGCTTGTCTGTCTATCTCTGCCTCCCTCCCTCGCGCTCTCTCCCTCTCCTGCGCTATTAATTTCCCTGATTGGCTCCCCGACTCCAGCGCCGCTGATGAGCCCTATTCATTCCCGGGCCTGACACTCTCGACCTGCCCTGGCTGATTGCTGGGGGCTGGCCCCAGGAGCGCTGATGAGCCCCAAGGGTCAGCGGCGCTAATTATCCGCTAATTGCGGATGACTCTGCTCACCTCCCCCCTTCTCAGTCGCAGCGATGGCGGCGCCTTTTACCCTCCCCCTCCTCCTGATTCCCAGAATTAAGAGTTGACAATCTGGAGGCAAAAAGTCACGGGCACTTTTGGTTGATAGCAAGGTCGGGTCCGCGGAGCCTAAGGCTTTTAGGACAGGCGAGTCAGCAGAAGAAGAGTGACGGGAACTTCGGGAGACAGAATAAGCCTGGCCAGCTCAACGAGGGTCATCTGGTCACTGGGAAACAGTTCTTCAAGTGGGGCCAAGGAGAGCCAGGCAAGTTGGGATTAATAATAGCGAAGCCGGCACGTTTAGGAAGCTGCAGTCTAAACAGGGGAAGTTATTTGGTTCAGAGGAAAACCTACACCAGCGTCTCAGAGTCTCAAGACTGTGCAGGACAGGAGGAGGCTCTGGATCTCAGTGACCTTTGTCCAGTTCAGGGGTGTTGTGTTGGTCCATGAACACCACTCATGTTAAGCTGAGGCATTACCCTGTCACCACACACAGTCACCAGAGTGGGACAGAAGAGGGTGGGGTCCAAGGAGCTTTCTTTGGTTATGCTTGGCTGATGATACATGCGTCCAAGAGGTAAGGGAGAGAAGTGTGGTTTCGGCGCAATCCTGATCCATCTTGGGCTCTACAATCAACTCAGTGAAACTTCTGGGGGACGAGTCTGGTGGGAAGATGTCGGCATGGAAAGAAGAGATGCCTTAAGTCTGGGAGCACCAACTCACTGCCAATGTACAAGGATAACCCTTGTCCATCCTCCTAAAGATATTCTTCGGAAGTCTTTGTAAAATTAACCAAGCACTCCCTGGTACCAATATGGAAGACCAGACTTCAACGTGTATTGTAGGGAGTTCCCGTTGTGGCTCATCAGGTTAGGAACCCGACTAGTATCCATGAGGATGCGGGTTCAGTCCCTAGCCTCCCTCAGTGGGTTAAGGATCCGGCACTGCCATGAGCTGTGGTGTAGGTTGCAGATCTGGCTTGGATCCTGCCTGGCTGTGGCTGTGGCATAGGCCGGCAGCTGTACCTCCAATTTGACCCCTGGCCTGGGAACTTCCATGTGCCACAGGTGCTACCCTAAAAGGAAAAAAGGTGTATTGTATTTTGGAGTTCCCACCGTGGCACAGTGGGTTAAGAATCTGGCTGCAGCAGCTAGGGTTGTTACAGAGGTGTGGGTTTGACTACAGTTCTGGTGCAGTGGGTTAAAGGAGCCGGCTGTTGCTGCAGCTGTGGTGTAAGTTGCAGCTGCAGCTCGGATTCAATCCCTGGCCCAGGCATTTCCATATGCCTCAGTTGTGGCCAAAAAAGAAAAAAAAAAAAAAAGGTGTACGGTATTGTACTTAAAAAGTGACGGGTCAGTACTTGGTGTGATGGCTTTGCAGTGCTGGGTACATAATAGAGGCTTATTGGCTTGAAACATTAATGAGGAAACTTTGGGTTACCATCACGGCAATTAAAGCTGGATGAGCAGTAACAACACCAATCAAATAAAGGCTTTTTTTTTTTGGTCTTTTTTAAGGCTGCACCTGTGGCATATGGAAGTTTCCAGGCTAGGGGTCAAATCAGAGCTACAGCTGCTGGCCTCTGCCACAGCCACAGCAAGGAAAGATCCAAGCTGTATCTGCGATCTACACCACAGCCCAAAGCAACACCAGATCCTTAACCCGCTGAGCAAGGCCAGGGATCGAACCCACATCCACGTGGATCCCAGTCAAGTTCATCACCACTGAGCCACAACAGGAACTTCCACGATAGCCATTTTTAAAGTAAGTGCAGTCTCTTTTTGCACAGGTAATAAAATCATCTAGTATCAAATTCCCGAAGCTCAAGACGATATATATTAAAATATCTCCCTAAAAAGAAAAGAAAAGGAAAGAAATCTCTCTCCCACTAGTCCCCCCCCGCCCCAGTAAAAGACCATTTTCATCAGCGTGTCACTGTTTGACGAGCTTGAATGGATCATGCACTGTCAAAGACCCAAGGTTAAAGAGCTTTTGATCATGAAGGCGTGTGTCGCCTAGTTCAAGCAGGAGCCTATTGCACAGAACTACACGCAGCAAAGCGGAATTCTCGGCTCAGGCTGGCAGAGAGAGTAAAAGACTTAAAGCTTGTTGCTAACAAATTCCAGTGGGCCACCAACTCCGAAATAAGTGAGACTCCAGGACGTTGTACGGCCCTGGCGGGTGCATTTGTTAGATACCGTGTATGTTCTAACCTATTTGTATCCTCAGTCTGTTCCCTGGCCATGCCGGGGCCATGAAATACGACTTCTGCATAGTCCTTGTCATTCAGTAGCTAAACCAGGGTAAAAACCCTCTCAGACACAGTGGCAAGTGAAGCAGGGCATTTCCACTCCCTGCCCTTGCCTGGGACTCATGTCACATGGTACGTGGAAGAGACCATTGGCTGGAGTAAAAAGACCTGCAGTTAAGCTCCTGTTCTAACCCCTCAGTGGCTCATGTGACATGGGCCCCTTTTTGACTTAACTTCTCCACCCCTGAATGAGAGCAATGAATATCAACTCTGCCTAGTCAAAAAACCAGTGCAGGAGTTCCCGTCACGGCTCAGTGGAAACGAATCTGACTAGCATCCCCGAAGATGCAGGTTCGATTCCTGGGGGCCTCCCTCAGTGGGTGAAGGATTGGGTCTTTCCGTGAGCTGTGGTGTAGGTCTCAGACATGGCTCGAATCTGGCGTTGCTGTGACTCTGGCATAGGCCGGCAGCTACTGCTCTGATTTGACCCCTAGCCTGGGAACCTCCTAATGCCACGAGTGTGGCCCTAAAAAGACCAAAACAACAACAACAACAAAAAACCTGGTGCAGGGATCAAGTGAATATGAGGATAGAGCCTTCAAACCCAGTTCTGCCTTCACTAAGTAGACAAAGAAGAGTGGGCCAATTAGGGAAGCCCCCCCCCCAAATCAGTGCTCTCCAAAAACGGCCTCTTGCTCTCTCATCAGTACCAAGGACAGAAGCGATCGCTATGCAACCTGAACAGAGGGGGCTCCTTTCCGTACTAGGAAGAAAACTCTGTGGTTCTCCTACTGAATCGTGAAGGTCAGCACTTGTTATTGTCTAAAGAGGAATTCTGACAGTACTTCTGTAATTGTGCTAACTTGTCACACTCTCACTCCTCCACCAGTTGGGGAGATGCTTCCACAGAGGAATTTTACTTTGAATCTACCCTCTCCGCTTGTGCCCATGTTGACGCCATCACCTGGCCTCCCCCTCACGGATTGGAAACCCGCACCCAGAAAGAACCAAGTGTTCTTAGATCCAAATATACCTTCGCCTCACTCATTAGCGGGAGAGGGTCCACTTTCGGTGGGGAGCGTCGGGCCCTGTCCGCGGGTACCCTCTGGTGGCAGCAGTGCGCAACTGCGTCACCGCGAAAGAGGTGCGGAGTACTGCAGCGCCCCCTGGCGTTAGTCCGGGGGACGCGCGGAGGGCAAAGGAAGCGGACAGGTGAGCCATCCAAGGGCTAGGGCGCTGGGCGCTTGCAGGGCACTTAACTGCGAGAACACTGGGTGGGTGGGTGAATTGTACAGGAGAGCCTTAGCGTCCAGTATGCACGCGTGCAGGTTCGTGTATGTGTGTTGTATCCAGGTACTTGAACCCTGTGTATCCTTGTGTTAAATGTGTGCAGATTTCCTGTGCGCACGCGATACACGCGGGTAGGTTGATGGTGGGGAGGTCCGCGCTTCCAGTGCAGGGCGGAGTCCTCACGGAGGCGTGAAATTGGTTTGGAGCAAACACATTACGGAAAGCAATTACCGGGGAGAGGTTCTGGGCCCGCGGGACCCGCAGCCAGGAGGCTGAGGAGGAAGCTTCCTGGCTTGCAAGAGTGTCTGGATGTCTAACCCCAGAGAGGACCTTCCTAACACTGCCCGGCGAAGGGGAGAACGTGGGACGCTGGGCAGCAGCCTCTCACATTGACCACCTTAGAGTGCCTCTCTTCCTTAAAAAGGCATCAGACAAGAAACTAATGCACGCCAGCTACGGTCAGATATCCTTTGCCCGCCTGAATATTTTCGGAGAAGCACTCCCCCTCTTCTGTGAGGTTTCCCAGGCCCCTGCCCCTGTTGCTTGCCTTCCTCCTCAGGAGCCCTCTGCTCCTGCTCCCACAGGTCTTTTGTATTCACTTCATTGCCCCTTGTATTTGAACTAGTTATTCACACAGTTGTTTCTCAGACTAGATGGAAAATTCACTGGGGGTGGGAGCAGGTCTCCGTCACAGCTGTACATCTAGTGCCTAAAACCTGGAACTCAGGAAGCACAAAGTGAATGATGTGGAGGGGATGAACTAGAATTTCCATCCAAATGCTTAAAGAGGACCAGCTCAGGAAAGTCATCCCCTTGAGAGTCAGGATTCTCCTGGGACGGAGCTTTAAACATTTTTCACATGCAGACGACCCCGCATGTACATGCCCGGGCCTGCCCTCATCCCTGAATTCCAGTCATAGATCCAAAAGGCCATGAAATCCAGCCTCTGTGAAATGTCCAAACATTCTGATTCTCCCCTCCACCTGCCCTTTTCTCACTTTCCCCACCTTAGTAATTAGCACCAGCCACCCAGTTTTGTTCAGCCAAAAAAAAGGGGGGGGGGAGGGGAGCCATCCTGGATTATGCTCTCCTCCTTCAGCCCCCACATCTACTCCATCAGCAAGTGCCACTGAGTCTCCAAAGAGGCTCCCAGGTCTCACTGACTGCTTTCCCATCTCTGCCTGGACTCCTGCAGTAGGAGGAGTCTGCTTCCTAACGGTCTGGGATTCTCCCCACCCCCGCCCCCGCCCCCTGGCTTCCCCCAAGCCACTCAGCAGCCAGAGTCATCTTTCAAAATGGAAATCATTTCATGTCTCTCCCCTGCTCTTCCCCACTCCACTCACATGGCTGGCTCCTCGCTGTCATTCAGGCCTCAGGTTAAATGTCACCCATTGGAAGAGGAGGCTGCAGCATCACCTGAGCTCACATAGCTCCCAATCACCCTGGCAGTCACCCATGAATTCCTCTAGGGCGGGCTTATCACTCTGATACTTTCCTGCCTGTTTGCTTAGTGCCTCTGTCCCCACTAAAAAGCACCCTCGAGTGGGGACCATTGTCCAGGCCACAGGAGGCGCTCAAACCGCTGCTGGACAGAGGAAGGCACAAAGGGGCATTCTCCCCAGGACTCCCCATGCACCCCACCCCCCCACGCGCGCTGGGGTAAGAAGGGGCTCCCCGGGGAGAGGCCGGGAGCCGTGAGTAGAAATCTGGCGGAAACCACTTCCTGACCCATCTCCTAGCCTGCACTCACTTGCCCTGTGGGGTGGGCCTGTGGGGTCAGGCCCGGGCTGGAGCATCTACAGCTGAGGCTCCAGGCCTCAGTCAGGGCCCACGGCTTGTGGGCCTGGGTTCTGGGCCCGGGCCCTCCCATCAGGCTGTCCTGTCCTCACTCCGTGTCCACACTTGGAAGCCCAAACAGGACCGCCAGCCCCAGGCCCATGTGGCCAGGTAGGAATCAGGGCCCACTCACCTCTGCCCAGCTTCTCTGTCTGCATCTGCGCTCCGACTACCTCTCGAGCTCGGTTCGGTCCTGCTGCGTCTCGCCTCTGGCCCCGCCCCTCCGCCTCGCACCTTTTTGGCCCCGCCCTCCGCTACCTCCCAGCAGTTGGTGGGAAAGTTGTGACCTCCCACGCCTGCGCACTCCGGGGTCCTGGGAAACCTGCCCAGCGGCCCTTGACGTCACGGATCACAGTGCACTGGACTGGCTGCTCTGTGGCTCTGAGCCACTCCACCTCCCTCCTGTGGATTCCTGGCTGCTGAGGCTCGCCTGCAAGTTCTTAAATTCCTGGTACCGGAGTTCCCGTCATGGCTCCGTGGAAACGAACCTGACTAGCATCCATGAGGATGCGGTTCCATCCCTGGCCTTGCTCGGTGGGTTAAGGATCTGGTTGCCATAAGCTGTGGTGCAGGTCACAGACACGGCTGGGAGCCAGCGTTGCTGTGGCTGTGGTGTAGGCTGGCAGCTGTGGCTCGGATTTGAACCCTTGCCTGGGAAACTTCCTATGCCGCAGGTGCAGCCCTAATAAGACAAGCAACAACAAAAACATCCTGATACCGCTCCTTCTCTCATGTTTTACAGATGCAGAAACTTGGGCCCAGAGACGGGAAGAGGCTTATGTTCCACAAGTTCATGGAGGAGCCGGGACTAGAACTCAGGGGTATTAACTCTCAGCTCAGCTCCTAATTGC
Organism: Phacochoerus africanus; assembly: GCF_016906955.1. NCBI lineage: Eukaryota > Metazoa > Chordata > Mammalia > Artiodactyla > Suidae > Phacochoerus > Phacochoerus africanus. The sequence goes on along the minus strand of NC_062559.1, from coordinate 6,066,236 downwards.
AGGAGCAGAAGCAAGAGAGGCAGGAACCAGGTGTGCATCTGGTGGCCCTTGACCTATGGAACACACAATAGTAAAGTTGTCTTGGTTTTTCTAAGCCGGGGCCTTTCACTCTCACCTGAGCCGTGGTGCCTGGCTGCACTTGCTGGGGTGGGCACCCACCCTCGCCTCATTGCCCTGCACCAGGCCGCCTGTTCTGTCCTGCTCCACAGTCTCCACTGCCTCGTTCTGCAGTGGCTCTGCCCTACCCAAGCCTCTCTGTTCCTGCGTCCTCTGGCCAGCTCTCCTTCAGGACTTTTCTAACACTGTCTCACCTGGTGGCTATTTCCCCACATCATGGACCAGAGGGGCAGGTCGGCCTGGGATCCTCCAAAGAGGAGTAGATGCCAAAGGAGATAGGTAATACAGCTGGCACCATGGGGTAGATCCAGGGCGACCCCATACATCTGCCCATTTAATTTTTATTTTTTTTAGGGCAGCACCCGTGGCATCTAAAAATTCCCAGTCTAGGGCTGGAAGTGGAGCTGCAGCTGCGGGCCTATGCCATGGTCACAAGCAACACCAGATCTGAGCCGCGTCTGCGACTCCTCATGCATACTAGTTGGGTTCATTACCACTGAGCCACCATGGGAACACCCTAAATCTGCCTTTTTTTTTTTTGTCTTTTTGTCTTTTTGTCTTTTCTAGGGCCCCTCTCGCGGCATATGGAGATTCCCAAGCTAGGGGTCTAATCGGAGCTGTAGCCACCAGCCTACACCACAGCCACAGCAATGTGGATCTGAGCCACATCTGTGACCTACACCACAGCTCACGGCAACGCTGGATCCTTAACCCACTGAGCGAGGCCAGGGATCGAACCCACAACCTTATGGTTCCTAGTCGGATTCATTAAGCACTGCGCCACGACGGGAACTCCTAAATCTGCCCATCTTGAGTCCCCTGTGAGCCAGCCAGCTCAGAGGAAGGGCTCTTGGAGACAGCACCGAACACCGCCAGTCTGGAGATGTTTAATGTGCCCGCAGGGCTGGGACAGGCTGGAGGGGGGCCTCAGGAGACCCCCAAGAGGAGGGTGTCACTTGCCATGAGTCCCAGCACTCTCTCCACCAGATGTCACCTGGCCACACGGTCCATCCGCCTCTCCTGGTGGGAACGACCACGTCCACACCTGCCTGTGGAGCAGGACCTCCTACTGAGAGGCCTCCCCAGCCTGAGTCCGTTCCACTCAGTGCTGAGTTCCAGGTGCTGTGAGAAGCAGGCTGGCATGCCCTAGGGCCTGGGGCATCTGCTTTCAGGCTCTTGCAAAAGGCAGTGGACATCTGGAAGAAGGGGTGTGGGTTCAGAGAGGCAGGTGGTCTGGGAGGTTGGGTGGTTCCGTGCAGAGGTCCACCCCCCAGCCCTTGCCTGAGACCATTCACCTCCCACTCCCACCCCGAAGGCTGGGACTTTCCACAGAAGCCAGGCCTCACCTAGTAGAGCACATCCTCAAAATCCAGCTGCAGGTAGCGGAGCAGGCGGGGTGGCAGCGGCAGGCGGGGCAGGGCGTGGGGCAGGCAGGCGGCCAGGTGAGCACGGAGGGCACAGCGGCTCAGATGCTGCAGCGATCTGGGCTGCCTCGCCAAGGCGAAGAGGGAGGAGTAGAAATGGTGGTGCTTCTGGGGACAGAACGAGGGGCTCAGAGGCAGCCTTGGACCAGTGGCACCTGCTTCTGCTGGAGAGGGGCGTCTGGGGGCCAGTGGGGGTCTACTTAGAAGGAGCGAGTGTTTGGGGGGTTCACTCTGTGAGCTTTCTTTTTCTGAGTAACTTCTGTGGTGCAGAGTTGGGGGGACCCACAGGGCTTCCCTTTAGGGGGCTGAGTGTGGTCAGGGTCCTAGAATCTGACCTGCAGCGTTTCCGGAGGCACCAGACCCACGGCCTCTTCGGGAAGCTGCATGACGCTGTAGGTGTTCATCAGGACCTCAATGGTGCGCGGGGACGTGCACCAGCGCTCCAGCACCTGCAGGGGGAAGAGCTGAGTCAGGGCTCCAGGGGTGACCCCCAGGCTGGGCCCCCATCAGCCCGCACAGAACCACTAGACAGCCAAGGAACAGCTCTCGTGGGTTGAACTGTGTCCCCCAAAGATCTGCTGACATTGTCATCCCAGTACTTATAAATATCACCTCTTTAGAACTAGGGTCTTTGCAGATGGAATCAAGTTAAAAATGAGGTGGCTGGAGTGGGTCGTAATCCGAGACGACTGCTGTCTTTAGAAGAGAAAACGGACGCACGGGGAGAAGGTCACGTGATGACAGAGGCAGAGATTAGAGCGAGGCGTCTCGGGGCCAAGGGCCATGGACCGCCACCCAAAGTTAGGACAGACTTTCCCTTGAAACCTCCAGAAGAAGCCACCCCTGCCGACTCGTAGATTCCAAACTCCCAGCCTCCAGACCTGTAACGGAGCACATTTCTATTAAGACAGCCAGTCTGTGGTACTCTGCTATGGCCGAGGCAGGAAATCAGCAGCACTTTGCTAACACAGCTAACGTTGCTTTTGTGCATAATTGACCCCAAATGGTTCTTCGCACTTAATCCCTGTCCCTGCCAGGGACGGACTGTTCTCATCCCTGTTTTACAGACAAGGGAAACCGAGGCACAGAGAAGTGAAGTAACTTGCCCGAGCTGTAGTTCCAGCAATCCAGCCCCAGCGGTGTGGCTCCTTGCCCTTAAGTACTATGCCATCCTGCTCTCCTACTTGCCTCTACAGGGCTCTCTGTGGGGTCTTCCTGGGGGGCAAGGGGTCCCTGACCTGGGGCTGGAGCTCCTGAGTGGATGAAAAGATCCATCACTGTACGGGCAGAATCTGCCTGATGCCAGGTGAGACGCGGAGACTGGAGGGCTGGGGAGGGGTTCACAGAGATGCGGGCTTGGGCTGCAAAGGCCGGGAGAACTCGGGAGCCGGGGGGGGCATCTAAGGAGAAGGGACGAGGCCAGCAGAGGCCTGACATGGGGGATCAGGGGCGTGGGATCAGGTGGGAGTCAGATTCATTCTTTTTGTTTGCGTTGTCTTTTTATGCACCTGCAGCATATGGAGATTCCCAGGCTAGGGGTCGAATTGGAGCTGCACCACAGCCACAGCAATGTGGGATCCGAGCCTCATCTGCAACCCACACCACAGCTCACTGGCAACGCCAGATCCTTAATCCGCTGAGTGAGCCCAGGTATCGAACCCGGGTCTTCATGGATACTAGTCAGGTTTGTTATGCTGCACCACCCCAGGAACTCCAAGCCAGATTCATTTTTTCATTTCTTCATTCAGCAGATATCTGCTGAGGGTCACTATGGGTCAGGCCCTGGGGACCCAGCAGTGAGGAGGAGAGACAGGTCCTTGTTGCCTGGGAGTTTCTCTTCCAGAAGGAAAATACAACACATCCACAAATAACCTCTCATGCATATGCTGCAGCAAAGAAAACGGGTAGGCTCAGGGGCTAAGCATCCTAGATGGCTGTCAAGGAAGGCCTCTCTGAGGAGGTGGCCTGCGCTCCACAGGGTGAGCCACGGTGGGGGCACAGCCCATGCCAGGGCACCATCCCCCTGGCCAGAAAGGCAACCATGCACAGCTTGGACATACACAGGAACCATCATCCAGTCCATGCCTGCAGGTAATACCTATCAACAGATTCATGCTTCAGCCACTCCATTTCTCACTGTATCTCAAGCTACAGGCAGTGGCCACAGACCCTTTGAAAAACCTGACGACCGCTGAGTTCCGTCTCTTAGGCAGCATTCCTGGACACAACCTCCACCCCTGTGCACACTTGCCTGCAACACTAGGGCCTCTAACACCCCTGCCTGCAAGGAGTGGAGAAGGTTCTGCCCGGCAGGCTGGGAGGGCTGCAAGTGCTGGGCGCTGCTGGGTCCTGGGAGCATGTGGAAGGTCTTGTCCAGGAAGTAAGCCCCCTGGACAAAGCATTGCACACCCGAGGCCCCTGCTTCCGGCCCTGCATCTGGGCAGCGCTTTCCGGAGCTGCCCCAGCCCATCTGCCTGGCCTGGCCTCTCCCCTGAGTCCTTTGCCTCACTCCTCCGTGGAGCTGGGAAAGAACAGGCTGGTGATATTGAACTTTCCTGCTCTTGCCTGCCCTTCACACCAGTCCCTCCGCCCTTCCTAACCCACTCTGGGATTCCTGAGAGTTTCTCTGCCAGAAGGAAAATACAACACATCCACAAATAACCCCTCATGCATATGCTGCAGCAAAGAAAACAGGTAGGCTCAGGAGCTAAGCGTCCTAGATGGCTGTCGAGGAAGGCCTCTCGGTCTCACCAAGCCCTGTTCATCCCAAGTCCCATCCCCTCCAGGAAGCCTCCGGCAGGTACCCTCGCCTGCACCGCTGTCCCGCTTGTCTAATGATACCCTACACTGGGGAGTTTTCCAAGCGCCTTCATCTACATTAACTTTAGCGCAATCCTGGCAACACATATTGAGCAGTAGTAACTCCAGGTTAGGCCTTGACCCAAGGGCTTTATACGTATGACTTACTGATTCTCCTGGTCCCCCTGTGAAGGAGGATCCTGTTTTAAAAGTGAGTAAACTGGAATTTCTGCTGTGGCTCAGCGGGTTAAGAACACGACAGGGTCCGTGAGGATGCAGGTTTGATCCCTGGCCTCACTCAGTGGGTTAAGGATCCGGCATTGCCACAAGCTGCGGTGTAGGTCGCAGCTGCAGCTCAGATCTGGTGTTGCTGTGAGCTGTGGTGGAGGCTGAGAGCTGAAGCTCAGATTTGACCTCTAGCCTGGGAATTAGGGCCTAGGGTGTGGCCCTAAAAAAATAAGTAAATAAAAGCTGAGTAAGTTGAGGCCTGGAGAGATTAAATAACTTGCTGAAGGTCACACAGGTCGTGTCCTGAGCTCCCTTGTTGCCCCCTACCTCGCAGGTGTTGGAAGGGTTGAGGGACCCCCATGCTGCAGGTGACACACCTTAGAACAGAGTCTGGATGTGTCAGGGCTGTGCTTGTTCCTAATTTCTCACTGGGATCCTATGGCTTTTTGTCACCTTTAGGTCAAGACTGTATCACACGCAAAGAACCTAGGTTCCCAGAATTCCAGGGTCTGGTCTTTGTCACACAAACATGTGTAAAGGCCAGACCCTGGCTCCAGGTCTTCCAAGCACCCAGTCCTGAATGGTGGCTCCCCGGGGATGGGCTGGGGCTGGCCGTGACCACACACTGGCCGTGGAGGCCACCCTGCAGCAAGGAGGTCCTCACTGGGGGAAGGGGCCCCGGCCAAGCCGGGAGCAGCTGCAGGTTGCGGCCCACGGATGCCGACTTTGGATCGCCTGGAATGCTGTGAAGCCCAGATGAGGGCACGAACGGGGCACACTTTGCTGTGCCGGCCTCCTTGTCCCCCAGGGAGGGTGAACAGGGCTGGAGGGGGGCGGGCAGCTGGGTCCCAGGAAAATTGTTGGCTGCTCCGCCCCTTCTCCCACCCCCTTCCCAAAGGGGAAATCATTAGCTGTCAGAGCCACCGTCAGATTACAGGGAATTGCTCGTCTCCTAATTATCTGGTGTTAATAGGAGATTAATTAGTGTTAATTGTTGATTTTCTTGTATTTTCCCAAAGGGGAGACCAATCTGCCGAACTCTCCGGCTGTTTAATTATTTGGTCTTGCTCAGGAATCTAGACAGATGCTTCTAGGTTTGTGAGTGAGGGGGAGAGGCCGGGACAGCAGGACAACATCCAGGTCTGGGCGGGGGTGGAGGGTTCAAGCCTGGAGGTGGGGAGGGGGACCTGCCCCTGGCCTGCTGCCCTAAACCACCTGACCCAGCTCCTTGGAGAACCAGGGTCCCCACCCCAGGCCCAGTGCCCCCTCCAGACATGGCACAGCATGGGCGGAGCCCCCTTCCAGGGTATCTGCAGCACAGAGCTTCAGGTTGAACCCACCTCGGGGATATTAACGTAAAATCCGAGATTGGAAACTGACAGTGGGAGGCATTGTCTCTGATGCCAGGCTAGCAGCTGCTGGTCTTGTGGTGTCTGTTCCGTTAAGCTCTTGGAAACAAGGGCCATGCCCATCAGCAGATGGGCAGGAGGCCTTGAACCTCAAGACCCAGGCTCTGCCCTGGAGGAGGGTCTCCTGTGCCTGGCGTGTCCCACTGCCAGGGGGCGCTTCCTAACTGCTTCTTTCATCAGCTCTCTCCCCTGATGAAGCAGCTGCCCCCTGCCACCCACATCAGCCCTGGCTCCACCGGTTTCTTCGGAGCCCTAATAATCTGGCCCCACTGGCCCCTCAGTCTGCCTTCATCATACACGCATGTGTACACATACCTACAATGCCAACACCTGTATGTGCACAAGCTCCTGGTGTAAACACCTGTGCACACGCCTGTGCACATGCACCTGCTGCTGGTGTGTGTCCTCACCTTTGCCCTCGTTGGGCTTTGGTCACTTGATGAATGAAAAACAAAGTACTGACCTTTGTGCCATGGTTTGGAGCTGCATCCTGAACAAGCTGGAGCCCAGGTCTGTGCCCCCCACACCCTCCCTTTGGCCCCAGCCCCGTACCTTGGGGAGAGCCCCAGGCCACACGCGCACGGCCCCATGGTTGAGCAGAGCCCGCACTGTGCGCTCCGGGCTCTGGGCCAGGGCCGCTGCCGGGCCCTGCAGTGCACAGTGCAGGGCTGTGTGTCCCCCATAGTCCATGGCGTTGGCACTGACGCCGTAGGACAGGAGCAGCTCCACGACGGCCGCGTGGCCACGGCGACAGGCCAGGTGCAGGGGCCGCCGCCTGTCCTGGTCAGCAGCATCGGCGTCAGCCCCGGCTGAGAGCAGCAAGTGGCACAGCTGGAGGCAGCGGGCAGTGGTGGCCTCGGCGTCAGCGGGGGACGTGCAGCGGGCGTCACAGGCAGCCAGCAGCGGGGTCCAGCCTTCGGCATCGCGGGCATCGGGGCAGGCGCCCCGTCTTAGAAGTAGGTCTGCCAGCTCCACATGACCCAGCCGCGCGGCCACATGCAAAGGGGTCTCCTCCTCCTCCTCGGACCGACCATCCACTTTGGCTCCAAACCTCAGGAGCAGCTCTGCACACCTAGTGAGGGCGACATGGCCAGGGGGAGGAAAAAGGGACACAGAGCATCACCCCTGTGTTCCTGCCGGTCTGAGCACAGCCAAGCTGGGGGGCCCTTGGGTGGCTCCTGCTGCTGCCTGCCTCTCACCCTCCATCCTGCCTCATGAGGCAGCCCAGAAACATCCTGCAGCATTGGCAGTTCGCTTGCGAGTCCACGGACCCTGCGGGAGTAGCGCCCTGGACCCTGGGTGGGACTGAAGGGCATCAGCAGCCAGTACACAGACCCGATGCCTGCTGTGGGCTGGGCGCTGACTCGCCCCACCTCACACATTCCTAGGGCAGGTTTGGATGAGAAAACTGAGACCCCGAGGGTGTGAGGGTCTTGGCACGTTCACACAGCTAGGAAGGAAGGAGCTGGCTTCGGGGCCCCCAGGGCAGCAGGGCAGACGGAGGGCTCCGCTTGCTGGAACTCACAGGGGCGGGGGCACAGGTTGGCACAAATGGCAGTTTGGGCCATGGGAGAAAGAACAAGACCAAAACTGGCCAGCCAGATCTGCTCCCAGAAGGCCCTCATGGAAGACAGCATGTTCCTGTAAGGCTGTGTGCCCTGAAATTCAAGGCTAAGGGAACTTAGCCTCTTTGAGCGCCAGTTTCTTCATCTGTAGAATGGGGATAATTGCTAATATGGAGACAAAAGAGGTGGCTGTGAGCAGCGGATGAGACAATGCCTGAGAGTTCACAAGGCTGCAGTGGGGGGTGGAGTGGGGGAGCAGGTGGTATTGATGGTGATGGACCATAAGGGGGCGCACTCTGTGATCCTGGCCACCTTTCTATATGTTTGAAATTCTCCAAAAGAGTTCAAGAAATACATTTGCTTACTCAAAAGAGGAAGTGTGAGCTCAGGGAGGCTGGGCCAGAACGTGGCCAGAACTAAACGGTGGGATTGCACAGAACTGCATTGTCCAGGTCAGTGGCCTCCAGCCACATGTGGCTAGTGAGCGCCTGCAGAGTGGCGAGTCCTAATTGAGACCTGCTGTGAGTTCAGAATACACACTGATTTTGAAGACTTAGTACAGAAAAAGAATGTAAAATATCTCATTTGTTTTGACATTGATGAGATGTCAAAATAAACATTTTTGGATACATTGCGTTAGATAAAATATGTTAAAATTGGAGTTCCTGCTATGGCACAGTGGGTTAAGAATCTGACTGCAGGAGTTCCCGTCGTGGCTCAGTGGTTAATGAATCCCACTAGGAACTATGAGGTTGTGGGTTTGATCCCTGGCCTCGCTCAGTGTGTGAAGGATCCGGCGTTGCCATGAGCTGTTGGTATAGGTCGCAGACGCAGCTTGGATCCTGTGTTGCTGTGGCTGTGGTGTAGGCTGGCGGCTACAGCTCTGATTAGACCCCTAGCCCGGGAACCTCCATATGTCACAGGAATGGCCCCAGAAAAGACAAAAAAAAAAAGAATCCGACTGCAGCGGCTTGGATCACTGCAGAGCAGCAGACTTGATTGCCAGCCCAGTGCGGTGGATCAAGGGATCAGGCATTGCCGCAGCTGTGGCTTAGATTCAGTCGCTGGCAGAGGAACTTCCTTATGCCTTGGGTGTGGCCATAACATTTTAAAAAGTAAAAATAAAAAGTATGTTATTAAAATTAGTTTCACTTGTTCCACACCTAGTGAGGGCGACATGGCCAGGGGGAGGAAAAAGGAACACAGAGCATCACCCCTGTGTTCCTGCCGGTCTGAGCACAGCCAAGCCGGGGGGCCCTTGGGTGGCTCCTGCAGCAGCAGCAGGAGCCACCCAAGGGCCCGTATTCATAGCAGCATTATTCACAACAGCCAAAACATGGCTGTTATACACCCGTATTCATAGCAGCATTATTCACAACAGCCAAAACATGGAAGCAACGTAAATGTCCACCAGCAGATGAATAGATAAAGAAGACGCGGTACATACGTACAACGGCCTGTCGCTCAGCCTTTAAATGGGAAGGAAATTCTGTTTCAGGCTGTATAGCCTGGAAGAACCTGAGGACATGATGTGAACTGAAATAAGCCAGTCACAGAAGGACAAAACTGTACGATTCCACTCCTAAGAGGTGCAGAGAGCAGTCCAAGTCATGGAGTCTGAAAGGCACCGGTGGTGGCCAGGGGCCGGGGGAGGGGTGCCCTGCTCAAAGGATGCAGAATTGCAGTTTTGCGAGACGAAGAAAGTTCAGGAATTGGATGGTGGTGACACTTACACAAGAATGTGGATGCACTTACTGCCACTGACCTGAGCACTGAGAAATGGTTAAGACGGTAAATATTACATGTTACCACTCTTTAAAAATGACACCTGAAACGACAGAACATTGTACATCGACTATGTGCCAATAAAATTAAAAAGACAAATAGAAATGAATTTCATCTGTTTCTTTTTCATGTCTAAATAGGGCTAATGGAAAATTTTAAATTATGTATGTGGCTTATGGTATACATTTTTTTTTTTTCTTTTTACAACCACACGTGCAGCATATGGAAGTTCCCAGGCTAGGGGTCGAATTGGAGCTGTAGTCACTGGCCTATACCACAGCCACAGCAATGCCGGATCCCAGCCGCGTCTGCAACCTACACCACAGCTCATGGCAATGCCAGATTCTTAACCCACTGAGCAAGGCCAGGGACTGAACCTACATGCTCATGGATACTAGTCAGGTTCTTAAGCCACTGAGCCACAGAGGGAACTCCTCGGGGTATGTTTCTACAGGTCATGCTGGCGTACAACTCGTCTTCAACCACGACATGAGTCAGTCAGTGGAATCCTCTGAAGGCTGATGAAGTTAACGGGAGCGAAATTGTCCACGAAAAGGGGAACCAAAGATAAAAAGATGTGGTGCCATTCAGGAGTAAGAAGCGAAATTCAGCAGGTGTATAGCGTGTCGAGAAAAGTCTTCTGCCCTAAGTACCATTAGTTCATCGATTTGCCAAGAGTCCCTTTGCCAGGGTTCTAGGCTCACCAAAATATTGTGAGGACTCATTCTCCAAGGTCCCTTATACAGAGCGCGTAATTATTTGGGTAACTGTAAAGGAGTATCCCCCACAGTCAATAATACATGGTCGCATTTGGGTATTGCCATCAGTTCCTTGTGAGTTTGGTCAGTTGGGCTCAGTCCCTGAGCCCATTCATCTGAGGGCGCCTGCCAGTGTGGAAATGCCAGAACTGCCAAGCTGAGAACCAGACCCTGACCTCAAGGAACCACCACAGACTCTCTGGATCACTGGACAGTCAGTTCCCCGAGGGCAGAATCATGACTTTGTTACCGCTCTGTTACTCAGCACAGTGCCTGGGCACAGGATAAGCTCAGAAAAAGGAAAACTTTACAGCACTCAGCCTCCCTGTCATGGATCCACAGCTTCCCCCCAATGCGTGGGCTCTGCAGCTGGGCCCTGCCACAGCCCTCCTCCCCCCCGGGGGAGCAGAAACCATTCCAAGCCCAGGCCATTCCTAAGTTCCCTGGGCCAGCGGTAGGATGGCTCAGGGACCACTCGTATCCTGACCTCCCCCAAGCCCTCAACCATCCGTCCCAGCTCACCGGGTCCACCGGCCCCTGATGAGATCCCTCGGCACCCCCAAGAGTGCCGGGGGCTGGGGTGAGGGGTCACTCACTCAAGGCTGCCAGTGCCCCCGCAGAGGTGCAAGGGGCGTTTCCCATCCTGGTCAGGGATGTTGGGGTCGGCTCCTGCCACCAGCAGCACGTGGGCACAGTCAGCGTGGCCGGCAGTGCAGGCTTCGTGCAGGGCGGTGCGGCCCCCGGGGGCGCCGTCGGGCCTCGCCCGCCGCCTCAGCAGCAGCTGCAGAACCTCCTTGTGGCCCCGGCTGGCGGCCACGTGCAGAGGGGTGGTGAGCTCCTCCTCGTACGTCAGAGACCAGAGTCCTGGGGAGAGAAGGGACGTGGGCCTCAGACCCCCGAGGAGGCGAGGAGCCGCCAGGCGACGGGGGAGGCGGGCGAGGCTCAGCAGAGGGAGCCCAGAGCCTCTTCGCCAGGCTTCCCTCTCCCGCTCAGACCCTGGTGCCCCTGGCCCCGTACTCAGAGCGCGGATGTTGAAGCGGAAATCCCTCCATCGCTCCGGGTCGCTGGTATCAAAGACGGAATCCGGAGCCAGGCCGGTGCTGGAGTCGCTGAGGATGCGGGAGACGACGCCCACGTCCCCGGCCAGCACCGCCTGCCAGAAGGCCAGGGCGGGTCCCGAGGCCGTGCGGGTGACGATAGGGCCCGAGCTGGACTCCGGGCGCTCTGCGGACCCTCTGCTGGGCTTCTCCACCAGCCTGGCACAGAGGGCATGTGTGTCGCCGGGGGGCTCGCCCTGCCCCCTGCACTCTTCTGGGGACCAGCTCATGAGGGCCGAGGGTGAGCCTGGGGGGAGGAGAGGTAGGGGCCAAAGGCAGAGACAGGGAGAGGAGGAGGGGGACAGGGACAGATGCAGGGAGAGTGTCCCGGAGCGGAGCCTGACCTGGCCGCTGGGTTCAGCCGGAGCTATTCTGGGCTCCGCATGACTCCTCTCCTGGGCCAAGGCCTCGGTCAGCCTCGGGGTGGGAGAGCAGCAGCCAGGGGCCTCTCCTTCCCCTTAAGTGCTAGGTACCCGGTGCCCCCGGCGCCCCTCACCCCTCTGGTGGCAGCTCCAGCGAGGCTCGGCAGCCCGGCTCTCCAGCAGCAGGTCAGCCGTGCTGTGCGGGGGAAACAGCTCGTGCAGCCGGGCCAGGTCTCCGGTGTACAGGGCGTTCTGCAGTGCCATGTCCTGGCACAGCAGTGGCGAAGGCGGACGGGGCACCCGGGCTGGGCAGGACTGGTGCCCCCAAACCCGGGACCCCACATGGCGTCCCCACCGCGGAGGGGAGCTCCTTCTCCCCGGCATGGCCAGAGAGCCAGAGCAGCAGGACCCAGGGCAAGGCCTCTGGCAGACTGGGCGGTGGTGCTGGGCCCCAGCCAGGCAGAGACCCAGTGTGGGAGGGGCGGGGGCACTCAGAGGCCAGGCCATAAATAGCCCTGAAGGTCCCACTTGACAGTGCCAGGGAAGGAGGCCTCTGGCTGGGGGTGGGAATTAGGGAGGAGCCTGGAGAAGGGAGTAAGGGTGGAGCTTCATGCTGGAGCTGGACACATCAGGGCTGAAAGGGACCCCCCCAGGACTGGTGTCCCAGCCACAACCTCACAGGTAAAGGAAAACAGAGCCCAGAGATGGAGAGGGCTCTGTCTCAAGGCGTGACACCTCGGTGCAGGGCTGGGACTAGAATGGGGGCAGGGATGCCGGCTCTCACGCTGCTGTTTCACACTCTTTCTCATCCACCATTGCTCCCCCAGGCGGGCCGCCTGCGGCCCGGGCTCTGATCCCAGAGGGAGGGTATGTGGGTACCAGATAACTTTCCCTGCCCTCCCCAATGTCACCCATGAGCCCTGCGCCTTCCCACTTGCGAACGCAAGGGAGGGATCTGCAAGAGTGGCAGAGGCAGAGAACATCCCGCTCCAAGAGGAAGCCCCTCCAGGGGCTTTCTGGCGGCGAAGCAGGGCTCAGCCTGCAGGCCGCCCGCCTAGGGACGGACTCCCCCCATCTCCGGAGTGACCCCGGGTCTCCCCCTGGCATTTCTACCTGGAGAGGGAGGAGGAGGAAGGAGGGCCCTGCCCACTCAGGCACCGGAGGACAATGAGACTACTTCCACTTGGGGAGAAAAGAGAGAAAGGAGACTCAAAGCCGGCCCCTGGGGACCACTGCCCAGCACGGGCGCTCTGGCTCCTGCCCAGTGGTGTCTCCACACCTGCCTCTCACCTTGACCTTTATTCACACCCTCCCCGCACAGCTTCTTTGGAGAAAGCCCAGCCCTTGGGAGCATCTTATTCCCACTCTCCGAGTCCCCCGGACTCCAGCCCCCGAGGGTGGACTTCTGCCCAAGGGCAGGAGGCTGTGTCCCCTCCAGCCCCCTGAGGAGCCAGCTCTGGGTCAGAGGAAGGGGAGCAGAACTCGAGCCAGTGAGAGTGGGAGGGTGATTTTTGGAAGAAGGTGGTGGAGAACTCTCTAGAGAAGGCACTGGGTCTACTCACAGCCCTTGCTCTGGTTACAACACCTGCCTGTTCTTCTAGAACCTTCTCTCCCCACCCTACTCCACCCCATGGCTGCCCAAGAGCCTTCACCGCCCCGATTTCCCAGATGCTCTTGTAGAAATAACCAAATCCTAGATTAGATGTGACCCTGGAGACCGGCTGACCCAACCTCTCCTCATTTTACAGATGAGGAAACTGAGGCCCAGAGACAGGAAACGACCTGCAAGACTACACAAGACGCTGGCACCAAGCGGTCCAGAACCGAGGTCTACTGGCCTCCAGACTCAGGCTTTTTCTTTTTCTTTCTTTCTTTCTTTTTTTTTTTTTTTGTCTTTCTGCCATTTCTAGGGCCGCTCCCGCGGCATATGGAGGTTCCCAGGCTAGGGGTTGAATCTGAGCTGTAGCCACCGGCCTACGCCAGAGCCACAGCAACGCGGGATCCGAGCCTCGTCTGCAACCTACACCACAGCTCACGGCAACGCCGGATCGTTAACCCACTGAGCAAGGGCAGGGACCGAACCCGCACCCTCATGGTTCCTAGTCGGATTCGTTAACCACTGCGCCACGACGGGAACTCCTTTTTTCAATACATACTATAGATCTTTCTCCTGTTTCCTCTTCCCCTGTTTTTCTCCCTTAAACGCCTGGAGGAGGAAGCAAGCCAGGGAGCCAGGATGGGAGAATGATGGGAGATGGAGACGGCGGTGGGATCAGAGGACAGGGATCTGGGAGCCAGAGTGGAACCGGGTGTGAGTGGCGAGGACGCGGGTGAGGAGAGGGTGGGCACCAGGGGCCGGGCCACAGAGCAGGGGGCGGGAAGCACGGAGATGGACAAAGCGAGCAGGTCCCGAGCCATCTGGCCCTTTATACCTCTGCCCCCTTCACCGGAAGGGCCCCGCCCGGTCCCACTGCTGGCCTTGGGTCCCCCCCACCCCGGCCTCACTTCTTCTTCTTCTTCTCCTTTGCCAGCTTGGCTTCCTCAGCAGCGTCCTGGTCCTGGCTAAGTTTCATCTTCTTCTGGCCCAGTGGGGTCTTGAAGTACCAGTCCTGGGGTGGAGGCGGAGGAAGAGGGGTCTTCGCTTAGCTCTGCTTCCTGACCCGCCCTTCGCTTGTGGTGGATCCGTGTCCTTGGCACAGACCCTCTGCTCTCCTCGGGGCTCCTCGCATCCTGCTACAGCTCTGGTTCCCCTTGCGCTTCACCAAACAGTCGAGGCCCTGGCTCAGCCGCTGGCGGGGGCAAGCCCTCCTCCCCACCTGCGGCCCTCTCTCCTGGGCGCCCGCTGCGGCCCTGGGGGGCAGCACGACTCAGAGCGGGGGAGGTGCGTGGCTGCCGGGGCTGGGACCAACCAGAGCCCCTAAGCTCCTAACACACTGGTGCCCCTTTCAGGCTCCCCCGTCGAGGAAACCAGGTGAGCCGGCCCTGCGCATGTGTCTCTCCCTGTGACTCTTCTTCCCGTCCCAGCCCCAGCCGAGTTCCATGGGTTGTGGGGGGGGGGTCCAAAGTGTGCTGCGGGCCTGGGGCTTCAGAGGGCCCACCCTCTGACAGGTGCTGGCTCACAGCCCTCCTTCCTGGCCACCCCCTACCCCACCCAAAGCCTCACCTTCAGGGACTCCTCCTCCTCCCTGTACACGGGGTCCAGCTTCGCCAGATGCCCCAGGAACTCAGAGGCCACCAGGGGCCGCCTGGCCAATTGCAGGAGCCGCCGTTCGGTCAGCACGGCTTGGATTGCTTGAAGAATGCAGCCAGGCGTGTAGCCGTCGGACACCTTGGCCAGGGCACTGATGTCCAGGGCCTGGGTCGCCTGGCCTCCCCGGGCCTCTATCATGTGCTTCCAGAGCACTGTGGGGGAGGGGCACATGGGCAGGAGAGGCACGGGCGCCTCTGTCTGCATCTGGAAAGAGCTTTGCGCTTCAGGCTCCAGGACCATCTGCGCCTCTCAGGAAGGTGAGGGCCTTCCCCGCTTAACGTGGGAAAGGTGAGACTCTGTGGATGGAAGAGGCACCCCCCCCCCTGTTTCTACAGAGCCAGACAGACCAGGGCCCTTCCAGGGCAGCTGGCTGTGGTGGGGACAGAGGAAGGGGGGAGTTTGGCAGGAGCAGTCCCTCAACTCTTTCTCTGTCCCCATGTCCCCAGGTCTAACCGTAGCGAGAGGCGTAATCGGGCCGAGGCAGGAGGAGGATCCGCTGGTAGGTGCTGCACAGTCCTTTCATCTCGGCCACCTGCGGCCGGTCGGAGGTCCCGATAAGCACCACGCGATCTCCGGGACTCAGCAGTCGCAGGGCCTTGGCGAGGTCCTTCTTTATTCGTTTTGGGTCCATCTGCTCTGGGGAGGTGTGGGGTGGGGACACAGGGACAGCATACGGGCTTCTCATTTCACAGAGCACCTGCCACGCTCAGCGCCACCCCCCCCCCCGGGGGGGGAGCTGTCAGTCCTGCTCTAAGGATAAGGAAATAAGGCAGGAAAAGGACAGGGGACTCGGCCGAGGCCACACAGCTGAGGTTTAGAGTGACTTCAATAAGCCCAAGCCTGCCAGCCCTGCCCACCGGCTCTGACCTGGCTCCCTCACCTCCTTGTCCTCTTTTGGGACCCGCTTGTAGAAATTCTTCTCGGCGTTCCCAATCCAGATCACAGAGGGCTGCAGGTATCGGGCCACCTGGGCAGGTCAGAGAAGAGAAATCCCATGTGAGATGACCCCGGGCCAGGACCCAGGGTCAGGGCCAGCTTGGGGCAAGGGCAGCCCTGGAGCACCAGCCTTGCTTCCCAGATCCTGTCAGCCCCGTCTCTCAGCAACCCCACCCCCCTACCCCGACCTCTCCCATGTCACTGGGCCCCTGCTTTCCCCAGGGTGGGGGTGGGGTACAGACTCAGCCTCCTCTCTGCCTCAAACTACTCTGCCCCCCACTTCCTTCTCCCTCCCGCATCCCTGGGGCTTCAGGAATCCACAAGAGACCTCACCAGCTCCCCTGAAGACACCAACTGGGCAGACGGGTGACCCCCTAAGCATGAAGAACCCCCCCACCTGCTCTGAGAACCAGACAAGTCATCAGGGGACACAGACCTTAAAGACGACGTGCACCAGCATCTGCACCCCGGTCTTGCCAGGATATTTGCCCTGCAGGTTGCTCGGTGACAGGTCGAAAAGATTGGCACCAGTTTCTGTGCACACGGCCTTAACCAGCATCTTCTTCCCCATGCCAGGGGGACCCACCAGGAGGATGGAGCGGATGAGGGGGGCCATGGAGTGTATATCAGGGGAGCCTGAGAGAGGAGACAGGGGCCAGGGGATGGCAGGGGGCCGGGTGTGGAGACCTATATTAAGGGGAGGCCAAAGGCCCTGGGCCAGGCGGGTTCAGATCCTGGCTGCGTGGCTTTCCCACGTCTGAGCAGGGCCCCAGGCTGGACCCCTGAGAGAGGCCGCCTGGAGGAAGTCTAGCAGCCGTGATCAGGAAGCACTGCGTGCGGTGTAAGGACAGAGTCCCCCCGGCGCCCTTTCTGTTCTCCCTGCCATCTGTTTCCACTTCCGGAATGTGCAGGTGTTTGGGAATGAAAGGGCCTGGGACCAACCGCTTCAGAAAGTGGGTTGAGGGAGGGGCTGGCAAGGGCTGCTCAGCAAGTCTAGGGCCCACGGGACCTCTGGGACGGCCCAGTCTGAGCGTGACCTCAGCAGGACCGAGGGAGGTGGGGGCCGCCCGACACAAGCCTGTGGCCCTGGGAGCAGGAAGCCCAGGGCCTCTCACCAAGCCGCAGGACCCCGTACAAGGCCATGTTCTGTCGTATGTCAAACAGCGAAGGCATAGGGAACCTGTTTGCCAAGTGCAGAGTGGACCCAAGGTAGAGGCAGTCACCTGGGGGACAGTGGCCACCAGGTGAGTGGCCTCCGGAGGGCAGGGATGCCCGGAGAAGGCTCACTGCTGGGGTGGCAGTGGCCTCGGGAAGGCCATAGTGGGGGACCAGGGGTTAAGGAGGGTCTCACCGACATAGTCCTTCAAGGCCACTGCCTCGCTCTTCTTGAGAAGGCCAAAGATGACAAGCTCCTTGAACAGAGAGTCCATAGACCTGCCAGGGGAAAGGGCGGGGGCCTGAGGACAAAGGAAAAGGGACACAGAGAAAGGCTGGGGTGGAACTGGGGACGAGGGGCCCCCCTGCCCAACATCCTGTGGTCAGCCAGCATCCAAAGGTGACACTGGCCCAGGGGCTCCGAAGGAAGTTTACCCCAGGCAGGTGCTCTGGGGTTGAGTGGGGTGTGGGAAGGACCCGTGCCCTCTGGCCACTCTCTCTAGAAATGCTGTCGTTTGGGTGACACACGGCCTTCTTCCGAGAATAGCACTCAAGATGTACACGCTCCTGGGAGCGGCAGCCGGTAAAGTAGCTGACGTCTACGTGCTCATGACCAGCTTCACCGGGGAAGTGGGTGGACAGGAACCACTGGTAAGTTCCCCAGTGCCCCCGAGGGGGAGGTCCAGAGGAGATGGCTCTAGTAGGGACAGAGCTGATTAAGGCGAAGCTTGGGACACCAGGAGGAGGGAGCCCTCACAATGACGCTCTACTCGCGGCTTGTTCCGCAGCATCACTTTCAAAGCCATTTTCTTTCTTTCTTTTTTTTTTTTTTGGGCCGAGCCTGGGCCAGGGACCAAACCCACACCACAGCACTGACCAGAGCCACAGCAGTGACCATGCCGGATCCTTAACCTGCTGCCCCACCAGGGAGCTCCTCAAAGCACTTTCCCACGCGTCTAGTTGACCCTCACAGCTATCCCGTGAGTTCCCGTAGGGCAGGTACTTGGCGAACGAGGACCGGGAGTCAGAGAGGTTAAGCGATATTCCCCAGGTCACACAGCAACAGAACCAGGACCAGCAGTCAGATCTTTCCTGGACCTGGGCTCGGTCCGCCACCCGCAGTGAGGTGGAGGGCCGGCTACCTGTCTGCAGTCAGGTCTTTCTCCATCTTCTTCTTCCAAGCTTTCTTCCCAGGCTTCTTCTGGTTGAAAATAAGCATACAGGCAATTGTTTCCCATTCCTTGCCTCCCTTTGTCAACCATGTGCCCTCCCTCGTCCCAGCCCGGGACCCTCATCTTGCCTTCGGAGGCTTCAAGGGTCTCCCCTCCTCCCTGTCCACGGCCAGCCGCAGGCTCTTCAGCTCCTGCCGCATCAGCTCATCCACCTGGGGGGGTCAGCAGGGGGCCGCGGGGAGAAGCAGAGGTTGGGGAGGATGGGTGGAAAGAGCAGACAAGCCCAGCTGAGGCAGCACGGGGGTGGGGGTGGGGTGGGGGTGGGGTTCTTTCAGACCCCTCGGTCCTTCCAGCCCGTCCTGTTCACCCTTGAGCTTGGCTCTCAGCTGGCATCAGTGTGGATGTCTCCTTGGGACAGAGTCAGTCAGCTTTCAGTTCAAGCTTCGAATCCACTTTTTTTTTTTTTTTTTTTTTTTAAGGGTCGCACCCGCAGCAGATAGAAGTTCCCAAGCTAGGGGTTGAATCAGAGCTGCAGCTGCTGGCCTACACCACAGCCACAGCAACGCCAGATCTGAGCCGCATCTACGACCTGCATCAGAGCTCACAGCAATGCCTGATCCTTAACCCACTGAGGGAGGCCAGGTATTGAACCTGCATCCTCATGGATACTAGTCAGGTTCATTACCACTGAGCAACAACAGGAACCCCTCAAATCCACTCTTTGAGGCCTGTGTGACCTTGAGCAATTTCATGACCTCTCAGCCTCAGTTTGCTCACATGTGAGGTCCAGAAAATTATGGTGCCTGCCTCACTCTTCCAAGGTACGTGGCACAGGGTGGGCAGGTGGTGGGAGCTTTTTAGGGGATGGTGGGGATGGTGGTGGGTGTGACCCGGGCTCAGAGCCCCTCCCATTCCATCACAGCAGGGCTGCATCCACACCCCAGGGAGAAAGAGGGACCAAGGAGAGGCAGAGGACAATGGGGACCTAGATGGAGGCAGGACTGTGCAGGTGCACAGACGGTGCTACAGAGGACAGGTGGGGGGGGGGTGGGGGGGTTGGAGGTTGGGGGGGTGAGGGGGATGGGGGGGAAGGAGGCTGAAGCAGCGGGAGGCCTGAGGGATGCCCCGAGTCTGCGCACTCACCTGTATCCGGATTTCCTGCTCCACTTCCTTCCTCTGCTCCACCTGGAGGGTCTCTGAGTCAAAACTCTGACTGGGATGGAAGCTCTCATACCGGTTCTCCCACCAGTCTGACCATGGAGAGGTGGAGCAGTGTGTCAGGATTCCAGGTGTCACACACACGTGCACACATAAGCTCACACGTGTGTGTGTGTGTCTACATGTGCACACACACACACACGCCAATCCCCCTCTCCTTACCAAGCTGCCCAGCTCTGTTCCACAGACCATAGAGTGAGGCCTGATCCCAAGGCCTGGACCTCAGGATTCAGACCCAAACCCAAAAGCCCCTGAGCCCGGGGACTCACACCTCACACACTGCTCCCGTTTGGCCTTCTCCGGTTGGCCTCCACACCCACGCAGCCACCACACAACCCACGCAGCACATGTCCACTTTACCGGGGACCAAAGTCACCCTTGGTCACTGGCCCCCGGCCCCTCCTCTCTCACTTGTGTGCTCCTCGTGCCCGGCACGAATCACAGGGATGGATCTGGATGGCAGCATTCTCAGCGTTGCATTTGCTTCCTAAGATAGAAACATCTTTGGCCTCCCCACCCCCCCCCCCCACCTCACTCCATGCATCCCAAACTCCAGCCATGGAGCTCCTGCTGTGCTGCAACAGGATCAGTGGCGTCTCTGCAGCATCAGGATGCAGGTTCAATTCATGGCCCGGCACAGCGGGTTAAAACATCCGGTATTGCCTCAGGTGTGGCACAGGTCAGAACTGTGGCTTGGATGTGATGCCTGGCCTGGGAACTCCATATGCCGTGGGGCGGCCAAAAATGGAAAAACAAAAACAAAAACAACCCCCCCCCCTCCGATCCTGATTCTTCCCAGGCTGGCCTCCCACTGGGAATCTCCACGACTCCGTCCTGCCCGCCTGGTCCCAAGTCCAGGCAGCGCCTTACCCCCTCCCCAGTCTTTCCTTTCTTCTCTTTCTCTTCTTTCTCTTTTTCTTTCCCCTTACTTTTCTCTTGCTCCCTTTTTTTGCTTTCCTGGACCTGCACCTCCAGTTCCATTTTCACCTGTGACAAACAGTGTTAGATGATTCAGAGAAGACCAAGGGGACATTACAGGAGCCAGGGAACCTGGGGACCTGAGCTGGGCGTGGCCCCAGGGCTCCAAAGGCCTGGGCTCGTGGGTGGGATCCAGCTGCTGAGGGTCCAGAGACTTGACTGGGGTCCAGGAAGAAAGGGTTGAGTGAGGGAGTGCTCTGCTCAGAGCCGCTGTCCTCCCCGGCTCAGGGGGGTCCTCCTGGGGCCAAGGGCGCCTTCTCCAGCCCCTCAGAGTGTCCCCTCCTTCCCATGCAATCTTGTTAGCTATGTATATTTCTTCTGCCACATTGGCCTCCCCCCCCATCCCACTGCCACCCTCAGCTGCCACTCAGCACCATCTGTAACCTCTGAGTCCACCCACCACTGAAAGGGTACCTGTCCTGGAGTCTTGTCTGCAAAGATCAGGTAGGATCCGCCTAAAGACTCATCTGGATAATCAGGGAATCGGCCAGTAAGGGCACTAAATGAACGTAAAATGGTCAGAGAGATAGAAGGATGGATGGGTGGATGGATGAAGAGATGGACAGACAGATGGTATAGGAACAAAAGGGTCAATGGATGGATGGACGGATAGAGAGAAGGATGAAGAAAGATGAAGGACCAGGGAGATGGACGGAGAGTGGCAAGGCGTGGATAGTTACAGGGTAGAAAGGAGACACTAGTCAGGGGGCGTCCCTGGATGCTTTCCTCATCTTATTCTAGCATTTTCTTTGCCATCTGGGGAAAGAGAAGTCCTATATGGAGCTGTTACTGTGGGGGGTGGGGGGCAGTCAGGGGAAGATGGAGAAAAGAACCCAGTCTGGACCAGAGGACAAAACAGGTGTGGGGCGACTCCCTGGGGTGGGGGAGGGGAAGAGGGGCTAAGGGTTGGATCAGGGGAGGCTGGGGACACTGACTGGCACTCGATAAACCATTGTCGGATTTGCTCCTTCATTTTCTCCTTCATGTCGGGCCCCTCCAGCTCCCTGAGAGCCTCGTGGGTCTTCGCTATGGCCAACTGGAACTCCTCCTCCTTCTCCACCTGGCGCAGCCTGCGGACATCCTCCCTGAGGCTGGCCCGGGCCATGATGCCCAAGTGGTCCGCCTGGCTGGACGAAGGGAGCTGGGGACGTGGACGAGGAGACAGGAGGGCTCAGGCGAGGCGGGGGAGGGGGGAGGCAGAGGGAGGCCCGGCCCGCCGCGCACACCCCCTGCGAGGCCCGCGCGCACACACGTGCACACACACACCCACACGGAACGCCGGGCATGCCTGCATCAGGAGAAATTGTGTTCGGAGCTGAAACTCGTCTGTGTAAATTACTCTGATAATGAGTTTGCTTGATGCATCCGGGCTGGCCCCCCTGCCCCCTCCCCCAGCACGCCCTCCCCTGCGAGCCTCGGGCCCCAGCCCCCACCCACGCCGCCGCCCCGCGGCCCGCGCTGGCAGCCGCTCTCGCAGCCACTTTCCCGCCTCATTGGCTCCCAAATGTATTTTAAATATCACTCTGCGCAGAGACAATTACTGAAAACGCTGAGCTCACACTGTTGATGGGCCCGGGCGGCCCGGCTCATTCCTCACCCACCGCCGTGCCAGCGCCCCCTGCCCCCTCCGCACCCAGGCCCGACCCGACCTGCCTCGCCCTGCTCTGGCCACCTGGGGGTCCAGCCCTCAGCCTCCCAGCGAGTCTCAGGTCTCTACGCCCCCGCAGAGCCCCCTCGCCCCTTTGGAGGCCCCTCGAACTAGTCATCCCAGCCCTTGTCTTGCATCCCTCTGCGCTCTCCCCAGCCCGTCCCACGCCTCCATTTTCCTTTTTTCTTTTTCTTTTTGGTCTTTTTAGGGCCACGCCCGAGGCATATAGAAGTTCCCAGGCTAAGAGCCCAATCAGAGTTGCAGCCTCCGCCACAGCCACAGCCACGCCAGATCCGACTCATCTGTGACCTACACCACAGCTCACAGCGGCCACGCTGGATCCTGAACCACTGAGCGAGGCCACCGACCCAACCCGCGTCCTCATGGATGCTAGTCACGCTGAGCCACTGCGGAATGCCCCATCCATCTCCCTTTACCAGCCAGGCCTCCGCAGGCCCCGCCCACGGCCACGCCCCCTCCCAGGGACCCAGACCCTCGCGGGTCCTGCCGGCCCCTCCTCAGTCAGCAGAGACTAGCTGGGCCAAAGGCCATCACAGCGCACGCGGCGACAAACAGATCCCGGGAGCGCCGGTCTTGCTCCCTGGACAACACGACGCCCCTTCCGCCCACGTGCAGTCAGGCTCCTGCCACCTCCCTCACACTTAGCCATCCTGCCTGCAGAGCAGAGGAGTCTGGGGTCCCCAGAGCAAGTGGGGAGCCTGTGGACACCCCAAAATGCTTTTGCATGGAGGGGGTGTGCCCTCAGTTCACCTTGGCATCCCAAGGTTCTCCCAGAGGCTGCATGCAGGAGCCTGGGCGAGCCTCCCACTGGCCTGAGGCCTTCTCTGCCTGCTGGGCCTCTCCTGCCAGCCAGGGGCAGGGGCACGTGGCGAGGGGTGCAGCCGCTCTGTGCTGCTCTCTCCCACCCCGTCCCAACTTCCAGTTCCTTCCAAAGGGCTCTAGAGGGGGAAGGAGTGGAAGGGGACGTGGCCTGGCAGCGGCCTTATGGTTCACCCTCAACCGGACCCTGAAGAATCCCTCCACCAGGGTCCCCGGAGGCTTAGGCTGGGTCCCCGGAGGCTCAGGCTGGCCCCCCGCAGTGCTGAGTGGAGGGAGGTGGGGGCCGTGAGGGGCTGGGCTCTGGGGTGGGGGGCACAGAGGGATGAAGAAGAGGGGAGGGGCCCCTTGCAAGGGCCGGTCCTGTGCCACCACCTGGGCCAGGGCAGGGACGCACCACCATGCCAATGAACTCCATCTCTGTTCGCCGGTCCTGCTGAGTGTGTTTCCTCTGCCAGTAACCCTTCCACACCTGCAGGGACATGTGGGCCGGGATACCTCCACTCTGCATCCCCGCAGGGATGGGGGGCCTCTGGGGGGGAACTTCAGAAGGGCAGCTCCCCAGCAACTGACCCCCTGAGCAGGGACAGCTCAGATCAGGGAGGGACAGGCGTGCCCCCAAGGCATCCAGGTCCAAGGCTTTGTTCCCACAGGGGCCCCTGGAATTCCCTCCTTCTTATCTTCTAACCTGCTGTATCTTTTGAGGCCCAAATCAGAGTTCAGGCACAACCATCTCCGGGAAGTGCTTCCCACTCTCACTTCTCAGAACCCCCACAGTGTTTGGAATAAATACTTGATTTCGCCGAGGCACGTAGACATAGGCCCTGTAGGACCAGGCACCTCCCCTAATTAATTCTTTCTTTTTTGTCTTTGTAGGGCCACAGCTACGGCATATGGGAGTTCCCAGGCTAGGGGCCCAATTGGAGCTGCAGCTGCCAGCCTACGCCACAGCCACAGCCACGCCAGATCTGAGCCACATCTGTGACCTGAGACGCATCTGTGACCTATGCTGTGATGGCAGATCCTTAACCCACTGAGGGAGGCCAGGAATCCAACCCGCATCCTCATGGACACTGTGTCGGGTTCTCAACCTGCTAAACCACAATGGGAACTCCAGTCCCTGGTTTAGTACCTAGTCGTAGGGCAGCAGAATCCAAGCACCTGCATTTCTGTCAATTGCTGAGCCAGGCAGGCTTCCTGGAGGAGGTGACTTAACCCTGACTTTCCTCCTGGGGGTTGGGGGAGGGGCGGGGGGAGGCAGTTTACCTTCTGTATGGTGATTGCTGCTTCATCCTGACTGAACCTGTGCCGCCCTTCCTCCCGAATCTTCCGATCGTGCTCCTCCTCTTTCCGAATCTCTCGCATGAACGTGGCTCGAAGCCTGCCTTGCCTGGCCCGCTCAGCCCTTTGCAGTAGGATTATGGCCTCAGTCCGGGATAACACTGGAACGCTCTGGCCAGAGCAGGGGCAAGAGAGGAGGAAATGGGGGGGGGGGCGGTGTTTGTATCCAGGCAGGCCCCTGGGGGCATCTAGTCGAGGAAGTCCTGTCCCTCTACTTGGGCGGTGGGAGGTTGCAGGGAGCCTAAGAGGAGCTGTGAGGAGGCCAGGATGCTCTCTGAGCTGGTAAAATGACAGGGCAGAGCCTCCGTGTTCCTGGACGGGGACCACGGGAGGAGTCTGGGAGGGTGTCTGCTTGACTTACTTCCTCGGAGAGCACCGGCTTCAGGCTGGACAGGATCTCTGCCAGCATCTGCTCTCGCTCCTTCAGGACGCTGGACTGCTCCAGCAGGAAGTATTTGGGAATTGGAACCTCCAGGTCTGCCTTTGGGGCGATATGGGGGAGGGGGGAATAAAACTTCAGACCACCTGGCCAATCCATTACCATTTTCAGCTGCACACACAGACCCTGGGGCGGTTTTCCCCATCCCAGGGCCCTGGGGTGGGAGAGGTCGCCCACCCATCCCGGGGTGGAGTGGGAGGCTACAGGCTGTGGGCAGATCTCCCTAAGAGTCATTCCTGTCCTCCCTGCCCCCACCACGCAGCCAGAGCTGAATTCTGAAGGATCATGGCAGGTAATGGGCTGTGATCTCAAACCTGGCTGTGCATCTCCATCAGCTGGGAAGCTCTTGGAGTTCCCGTCAGGGCTCAGCAGTAACGAACCCAACTAATGTCCATGCGGACGTAGGTTCGATCCCTGGCCTCACTCCATAGGTTAAGGATCTGGTGTTGCCGGGAGCTGTGGTGTAGGCTGAAGACGTGGCTTGGATCTGGTGTTGCTGTGGCTGTGGTGTAGATCACTAGCCTGGGAACTTCCATATGTGGCAGGTGTGGTTCTTAAAAAAAAAAAAAAAAAACACTGGGGATGCTCTTAAAATGCAGGCTCCTAGGCCCTCCACAGACTCCACTTCAGAATGGCAGGGCCTGGAGGATGTTTCTGTTCTCAAGTCCACAGCTGAGTCTGAGGCACCCAATTCGGGAAACTTTGAGAATGTCTTGGATGTGGAACAGTGAACCACATCTTGGGGCGGACAGGAGACTGAGCAGTAGCTCTGCTGGTGCCCAGGTCACCACTGTGAAAAGGCAGATACAGAATAGTAGGTTTGGTGTGTAGCCATAGAGTCTGTATTTCTTCCTTTCTTTCTTTCTTTTTTTTTGTGTCTTTTTAGGGCTGCCCCCAAGGCTAGGGTCGAATCAGAGCTACAGCTACTGGTGTCAGCCACAGCCACAGCAACATGGGATCGGAGCCATGTCCTCGATCTACACCACAGCTCATGGCAACACCAGATCCTTAATCCACTGGGCGAAGTCAGG
Organism: Phacochoerus africanus; assembly: GCF_016906955.1. Taxonomy (NCBI): domain Eukaryota; kingdom Metazoa; phylum Chordata; class Mammalia; order Artiodactyla; family Suidae; genus Phacochoerus; species Phacochoerus africanus. The sequence goes on along the minus strand of NC_062559.1, from coordinate 6,040,687 downwards.
GATCAAACCCGCATCCTCATGGAAGTGGGTTCGTTAACCACTGAGCCACCAAGGGAACTCCCCCTGCATTTCTTTTTCCTTTTTTTTTTTTTTTTTTTGTCTCTTTGCCTTTTTAAGGGCTGCTCCCGTGGCATATGGAGGTTCCCATTAGGCTAGGGGTCTAATCAGAGCTGTAGCAGCCCTACACCACAGCCACAGCAACGTGGGATCCAAGCCGCGTCTGCGACCTACACCACAGCTCTTGGCAACGCCGGATCCTTAACCCACTGAGCAAGGGTAGGGATGGAACCCGCAACCTCATAGTTCCTAGTCGGATTCGTTAACCACCGTGCCACAATGGGAACTCCATCCCTCCGCATTTCTAACAAGCTCCACGCTGATGCCCCTGGTCCAGGGACCACACTTGGAGGACCAAGCCTCCAGGGTACTCTGTTCACAGTCCCCTGCAGCTGGGGGCGTGGTCCTCCCAGCCAGGCGCAGCCTCCAGCCTGACTCTCCAGCCACCCACCCACTGCATGCGCTTCCAAACCCCGTCCTCTGACCTGTCCTGCCCTCCTTCCAGCATTGCAGATGTCCCAGTGTCGGGGGTGTCTGCAGGACGTGAGGTCACTCTCGCCCCCAGCTTCCGGGGACAGGCATCCTCAGGGAGGCGGAGGTCAAGACTCCCCCTCCCCCACCCGTTCTCTCTGCCCGCCCCCCACTGGGGAGGGCCTGAGCTGAGCGCAGCAGCAGCAGCAGCAGCAGCAGCAGCGCGCACCGGAGTGAGCTTCAAGTCATGCAGCAACTGGTCCAGGCAGTGGGTCTCGCACAGGTCGACTCGCACCAGCTCGTCCTTGAGCTCCAGCACCCGGGCCGCCACACTGTCCAGCAACCGCCGCAGCAGCCGCCGCTTCTGCGGCTGGACCATCTGGTCATAGAGGGTGTCAAAGCGGCGCAGCAGCCTCAGGTAGCACAGGTAGAGCGAAGAGAGCCTGTACTGGAAGGATGGCCGCTCCCGGTCGGGCACGGGTTCCTGCAGGGGCTTCTCCTGGTCCAGCAGCTCTTGCAAGATTAGGTGGGAGGAGTCCCAGAGGCGCTGGTAGGATCTAGAGAGGAGGGAGCTGGCAGGGGGTGCTCTGAGCCTCGGGGTGGGGGTGGGGGCCATGGGTCAGGGAGATGGGCTCCACCCAGGCTTTTGAGGAGTGTTTAGGTTCCAGAAGGTGTGATGTCAAGGTTACTCCTGGCCAGGAGGAGGTGAGTGACAGGAGGAGCCCTCGGGGGATTTGACGGTAGGTGAAGCGAGTCCCCGCTGAGGCTCAGAGAGGGTACAAGCGGGCTTCACTGGGGAAGAGAGTCCACTGATGGATGGGCAAGGAGAACGAACAGGCATGGCTCTTAGGGGATCCTCCTAAGGAAGTGGCCTTTTGGAGTCCACAGTTGGTCCCTCCCCAGGGCAAGGTGCAGCCCGGAGATGCTGCAATGGTCAAGGCTGGAGGTGGGAAGTGGGGGTGAGGGATGAGTGTAGCGAGGGGCCCTTCCCCAGAGCAGAGCCCTGGTTCTGGATGTCATAGTCCAAGGGCAGCCCGACCACAGGCAGGAGTGGCCAGGGGCACAGTGTGACTGGGGCCTGGGCAGGGCTGGCCCGCATGGAACCTCCCCTCCCAGTGGCCTCAGCCCGAGGACCAGGGGGGGCACTTTGCTTTCCCATCCCCTCACTCACCCCTCAGACATGGTGCTCACTCTTCACACTGCCCTTTGTGAGCTGGTCGTGGAACCACAGAACCTCTGCGGTTCCATCCGGACTCCACCCCCTAAAGGCAGAACAGCCCGGTCTTAAGAGTTCTGTCCCATTGTCCCAATGTTCTAAGGCTGAGGAGAGGGGGCTGAGAGGTACAGGATTGGGGACACTTATCTCAGAGGACATCCTGGAGGCAGCCTTGGCCAGGGCAGAGAGTGGGGTCGGCCGCGGCTACTTTCCTTGTGGTGATCAAATGAAAGAGGGGTCTTGATTTGAAGTTGCCCTGTAAACTGAGGCTCTGGGTGAATGGCAGTCTTACAGGCAATGACTCCCCCTGTACCTCTCGGCTGGAGGACTCAGCCTCCTTCCTCACATAGGTGGCTGGACTGGAGGCAGGGGGATTCGAGGGGCAGAGGGGCTGGAGTCGGGCTTGGCAGGCCTGAGATCCCACTCTGCAGTCACCCCACCCCTTAGAGGGGGCACAAGAACTCACTCTGCTGTTAGTGCCAAGGGTTCGAGGGAGCCATAGCCGTGCGTGTAAAGGATGACCTGAAGGAGGAGGTGGGACTCAGGGGTGTTTGGGGCTCATTTTGAGCCCCCTGTGGGCTTTCCTCTCTCTGCTCCGGGCTCATGAGAACATTCTCTGGAAACTGTGGAACAGCAGCTGCAGCCTGCCTCTGATCAGCCGGGGTGAACTCACTGGCTCGGTGTCAGGTAGGGACTTAGGTGTAAATATGTGAGCCACAGGGCAAAAGAAAGCGGAGGAAGGAAGACAGCAGCAGAGGAGCCAGAGAAAGTCCTGGGTTTTAACGTGCCTTCGGATCTCCTGAAAATCTCGCCTAAAAGTGCAGACCCCAATTCCACAGCCTTCTGGGACCCAAGATTTGCATGTCTGACGAGCTCCCGGGTGTTACAGATGCTGCTGGCCTCTGAATCGCACCTTCAGTAGCAAGGCCCGAAACCCAGCGGGAGTGGGGAGGGCGGAGCTGAGGTGCCCACGGACCCCCAAGCCCGCTCCTTTCTAGCTGCGGGTTGGGAGTCAGATAATTAATTAGTCCTTATCTCTGGCGTCTCCACCAGGCTTGGCCGGAGGAAGAAACACCTGTGAAGCTCGCGGGGCCGGGCTTCAGCCATCATCGCACTGGGCCTTTTCAGCACCTGAGGCTGAAGTTACAGTGGGAACGTAAGGGGTTTTGGACTGGTCACTAAGTCCCACCCCTTCGCCCCACTGCCTCAAGATTTTTCAAAATAAAATTGGGGAAGAAAAGTTAGGCATCTCAAAAATATTCTCACCACTTTGTTCTGAAATTAAGTGGAAGAAAAAAACATTAGGGGAAAATCAAAACATCTTATGGGGAGTTCCCTGGTGGTCTAGTGGTTAGGATTCAGCTCTTTCACTGCTGCAGCCCAGGTTTAACCCCTGGTCTGGGAAGTGAGATCCCACATCAGGCCTCTGCATGTCACGGCCAGAAAACCCCAAAAACCCCAAACCAAACCAAACCCCCTCTTATAGATCCCGGTTGGCTACTTAGAAGCTGCTTTGGGCATTTCATCTTTATATCTTGAAGAACAGATCTGTGTAGCCTCAGCGCCCAGCACAGGACAAAAGCGACAGTTTGTCTGAAATGACATAACAAAACCACGGCCTGAAAGAGTTAACAGGTGAGGAATTTCTGGGCCTGACAGCAACAGCCAGCAGCAGATCCAAGATTCTAATCCAGATCAAGTCCTGCATCCTCTCACTGAGAATCAGAACACGGTACATTAGCAAAGTTCTACCACACGGTGCTCACCAGGCACACACAGAAATCAGCTTTTAAAAAGTATGAGTGGAGTTCCCGTCATGGTGCAGTAGAAACGAATCTGACTAGGAAACATGAGGGGGTGGGTTCAATCCCCGGCCTCCCTCAGCGGGTTAAGGATCCAGCGTTGTTGTGAGCTGTGCTGTAGGTCAAAAATGCGGCTCAGATCCTGCGTTGCTGTGGCTGTGGCGGAGGCCAGCAGCTGTAGCTCCGATTCGACCCCTAGCCTGGGAACGTTCATATGCCGTGGGTGCGGCCCTAAAAAGCCAAAAAAATAAAATAAAAACTAAAAAGGAAAGTATGAGTAAATGCTGTTCCCCCCGGGGAGCCATAAAAGGTGATGACACCCTGGCCCCAGGTCACACCTTGCCATCACGTGTCCCTTATTCAAAGCACCACAGTGCACAGGAGCAGTTCACTGTTTATTAACCCCACGCCTCTGGGGTCACTTGGAGCTGGTGTACTTGGTGACAGCCTTAGTGCCCTCAGACACAGCGTGCTTGGCCAGCTCGCCAGGCAGCAGCAGACGCACGGCCGTCTGCACCTCCCGGGATGTCAGCGTGGTTCGGCCCGAGTACTGGGCCAGCCGGGCGGCCTCGCCGGCCAGCCGCTCAAACACATCATTCACAAATGAGTTCATGATGCTCATGGCCTTGGAAGAGATGCCGATGTCGGGGTGCACCTGCAGAGGCAGCAGGACCAGTCTGTTAGCCAGGAGGCTCTGCGCGACGCCCCGAGCCCCAACTTGAGGACGGCGAGGCCGCCTCCCCAGCCTCTTCCCAGAGGCTAGGAGACGTGGAAACAGGGATGTGGGGTTTGCTACTATATCCAAGTAAAAAAGAAAAAAAGTTTCTCCCATCTGTAAGGAATGCTCCCTCTTTCTCGCTTTTCTCATTTAACGCCTTTGACAGTATCCCGTAGCAGAGGCGAATCACAGTTTATCTCACCATCCCTCCCTTTAGGGACATTTAGGGGCTTTGTTTTGCTTTCTTGCTATTACTTTGTGTTGTAACAAATGTCTCTGAACGCTTGTATGAGCACAATGAAAGTGATTCCCAGAGGGTCTGTGCCTATAACTCAGTAGATCGTTACCAAATGATTCTCTAGAGAGGACACTCGGGACGCAATCTCAGCATCAGACGAGGACTGAGGAGACCTGGGTTCTGTGGCCGTACCATGAGTCACTGTACCAACCATAAGTAAGGCATGGAGTTCCCGCCGTGGCGCAGTGGTTCACGAATCCGACTAGGAACCGTGAGGTTGCGGGTTCGGTCCCTGCCCTCGCTCAGTGGGTTGACGATCCGGCGTTGCCGTGAGCTGTGGTGTAGGTTGCAGACGCGGCTCGGATCCCGCGTGGCTGTGGCTCTGGCGTAGGCCGGTGGCTACAGCTCCGATTCGACCCCTAGCCTGGGAACCTCCATATGCCGCGGGAGTGGCCCAAGAAATAGCAAAAAGTCAAAAAAAAAAAAAAAAAAAGGCACTTGCTCTGTGCCTCAGTTTCCTCCTCTGTCACACAAGCTTTCCAACTAGGTGATCTCCAGGAAAACAAATGGTAGGGACCTTGAACAGTCCTGCAATGTGAGCAGGCAGACGCTTTCTCCATGAAGCGGGAGTTGAGTGACTGCCTGACGGTATATAGAGTCAGTGGTGGGGCCAGAACTCAGGCTTCCCACCCAGCCACTCCCTCTGCTCACAATTTCTGAGCTGAAAAGTTAGATGAAGCTACTATTCCCCACTCCACCCCACTTTCTTCAGGACACTGGGGGCTTTTTGGCTAATCCAGTCCCACCCCACCCCCCACCCCCACCACCCAGGGACCAAGCTGTCAGCTCACTCAGACTGCTCAGGCGGTTCACAGTGGAGGTGGGATCTAATCTAACGAAGCTCCAGGCTACCCGCCTCCTCCGGCCCCAGCTCTGCTGAGCAGGGCAGCAGGTCTGAGGCCAGGTTGCCTGGGAGCCTCTGGCCACACTGGCTGGGTACCCATTGGTCCCAGGAGACAGGCGCCAGCTGGTCACAGGAAGAGAGAGTGGGGGGCTTAGGGAGGGGTGGGACAGGCATTAGTATGGAGGGGCCTGCCTGGAGCAGGGGGGCCTGGCCTCCGCTGCTGTCAGGCCACGTGACTCAGCCTGCTGAGACTTTCTGTAGTCAGGCTTCTATCTATAAAACAGACCAAGCCCTCAGTGCCTCCAGCGCTGAGCCCTTGAGTGCTGCCTCTCTGCAGGGCTCCCCAAGACTGCAGTTCACACAAATTCCTCCTGACTCTAGCCACCACTAGCTAGTGCTTCTTGTTGGTACCAGAATGCGTTTGGCTCCTGATCACCTCCAGCTCGGCACTTTCTTGCCGGCTTCCTTTAATTAATTATGTCCCATACAGTCCTGTCTGTCCCAAAGCCCTGCAAGCGTCTGGACATCGTGGGAGTGTGTTTCATCTCCCGCACATCACAGGGGCAGGACAGGACCTCCGAGGCTAAATGCCACCCCTCAAGAGGGGCATGACATGCTGAGGGCACTCGCACCCCTGACCCAGTGCCCTCTCTGGGCTCTCTTGCCAGGACTCCACACATACACACACACACACACACACACACACACACACGCGCGCGCGCGCCAGCTCCTCTCTCACCTGCTTCAGCACCTTGTAGATGTACATTGAGTAGGTTTCTTTGCGCCGGTTGCGCTTTTTGGACTTCTTCTCCCCAGAACTACGGCCCCTCCGGCCGCCCCCCTGCTGCTGCTGCTGCTGCTGCTGCTGCTGCTGTCCATGCGCTGAGCTCATCCTCCCGCTCTGCCTGACAGCCTCTGCCAGCTCCTTGGGCGGCCTTTTATGAAGTCAGCGCCCGGCCCGCTGGGGTGGTGGTGGCGCTGGGGGCTGGCACCTGGGCGCGGGGGAGGGGCTTGGCCCAACCCCCTCCGAACGTGCTCTGAGTTGATTCTTAAAGAGCCTGATTGTTCCCTCCTCTCCCCCAGTGATTTCCTAAGAAACCCCCCACCAGCCCCCTTCCCCACCCAAAGTACTCCACACCTGTTAGAGTTCACGCACCCCGAACCCCTGCCATGCCCAGCCGGGCCTGCTGTGCGCATGTGGCTGAATGCTGGGGGTGGAGGGGTGCAGGAGGACACACTTCCCAGAACTCTGCAAT